>NC_140083.1:47427909-47894088 GCF_964194135.1 Talpa europaea | reverse complement strand
CACTCTGAGTCTTTCTCCTTCTTCTAATTAAAGATTATCCCACTTTGTTTACCATTTACTATTTTTTTATTGATTTTTTTCACATTTTTTTTCTTTATTTCCTTTATTTTTGCTAAGTGTATACCCCCCACACCCAGCATTTCATATAATATTTTTGGAAATAAAATCAAGAATTAAAAAAAAAATACCACCTGCTTCTTTACACATTGTTTTAATTATTACTCTTCTGATTTTCAAGTTTAAATTTTAGTGGTAACGTATTGCTTTTCATTCCCACAAAACTCCAGATAAAATGTATATTTTGTAGAAATGTGTACATTTTGGAAAGTTCAATTGTAAAGGATTGGCTCACTACATAAATTCAGAACATACAGGTAGATGATCTTCCAATATTGGTTCTTGTCTTTCCTACATCTTTTTTTTTAAGATTTATTTATTTATTTATACAAGCACTGGGTACAGTCAAAAGTGCAGGAGGGTGAGAGAATTCACCAGAGCCAGAGAGGAGAGCAGAACAGGCAGACTGATGAAATACACTGCTGAGGGGAGCAGCGGGTGGCAGGAGAGGTCTGCAAGCCATGTGGGACCCTCACCCAGTGGCCAGGGATCGAACCAGTGCTGCAGAGGCCGCGGGCAGCCTCGCAACCCAGCGCTCAACTGCTGCGCCACCGGGGAGGCCCCTTTCCTACATCTTAATATATCTAAATATGAAAAATGTAATAATATATACATACATATTATATCTTTTAGAAATTGTAAAATTATGAAAACATCACTAAACATTAAAGACTTTTTTAAACATAACCTATAACTTTCATGAAACCCCTCTCCATTTTATTCCCTTCTTTTTTCCCCCGCTGCTTTTCTCATTCTCATACAAGGTTGAGGTTGTATTCTGGTTTTTGGCCTTTTAATCTTAAAGCAATAACAGGTTAGAATTTTTCTCCACTGGGCTTGATGGATTACCCCTACTGGCTTACAGCTTCACATTGGCACATACTAGAATTATAGCTGTGCTTGTCATGAATCCTCCCAGAATTTCATCAAATTATAACAATCCTATTTAAATAAAAATAAAATGGCTAGTAATGTGTCCAGGAATGAGTTAGGATGGGAAAGACTCATCACAAACCACAAAGAAATCAGGTTTTTGAAATAGTAGTTGGTATTGCTTTTGTCCTCTATTATATCACCTGATGTTTGGTCTTTTGTTTTTCACTTTTTTTTTTCCTTGGGTCTTTCTCTTTTATTTTTTATTTTTTTAAAGATTTATTTATTTATACAAGCACTGGGTACAGTCAGAAGCGCGGAGGATGAGAGAATTCACCAGAGCCGGAGTGGGGAGCAGAGCAGGCAGAAGGACCGAAGTACACTGCTGAGGGGAGCAGCGGGCGGCAGGAGAGGTCTGCGCGCCATGTGGGACCCTCCTCTGGTGGCCGGGGAGCAGCCGGGGATCGAACCGGTGCTGCAGAGGCTGCGGGCAGCTTTGCAACCCAGCGCTCAGCCGCTGCACCACCAGGGGAGGCCTCGGGTCTTTCTCTTTTAAAAATGCTTTCAAGGGCCTCCCCGGTGGCACAGCGGTTGAGCGCTGGGTTGAGAGACTGCCTGCAACCTCTGCAGCGCTGGTTTGATCCCCGGCCACTGGATGAGAGTTCCACATGGCATGCAGACCTCTCCTGCCGCCCGCTGCTCCCCTCAGCAGTGTACTTTTCATCAGTCTGCCTGCTCTGCTCTCCGCTCTGACTCTGTTGAATTCTCTCATCCTATCGCACTTCTGACTGTACCCAGTGCTTGTATAAATAAATAAACAAACAAACAAACAAACAAATAAATAAATCTTTAAAAAAAATAAAAATACTTTCAATTTCTGACATGAAGAGGCTGGGAATCACTGCTCCATCCTAGAAAGTACGGAGCTGAAAAGACTGACAAGTCAATGATTAAAGTAAGCTCTTTAGGAGATTTCAAATATTTTCTTAAAGAGAAGTGTGTTTGTGGGGCATATGGCCACCCCCAACACTGGAGACACAGACAGGAAGTTAGAGAACCACCACAGCCGGGAGCAGAAACCCATGAGAAGAAGGGTACAGGGACCAGCACTAGGTTAGGAAGACCTGAGGTGTGATGCACACAGGGCTTGAGACTCAGGGTGGACAACCTGTGAGTTGAAAACTCCTGGGGGACTCAGTCAGATGGGAAGTCGCACACTTTTTTGAGTTTATGTCCAGGAGATCAACCAGATTCTTGAAGTAAATATGTAGAAAATTCTCCTGTTGCTGCTGCCGGGGAGAAGGGCTATCCAAGAAGAAGCACTTTGACACATACCCAGCACTGGGTTCTTCAGTGGTTCTGCCCTCAGGAGAAACTGTAACCAGACCAGAGCCTCACCTGCTGGGGTTTACCAGAGTCTACCTGACCTGAAAATATGTATGTCCAGTCCTCTCTGTCTTCCATTCCCAAGTAGAGGGGAGGAGAGGAGGCCAAAGAAGCATGAGTGTGTTTAAGGTTCGAACAAATGTTTATGGAAAGGCAGAGACTTCATCACAGGACTAAGAATGCTGATATATATATACACCTTACATAAATATACGTGAGGTGGGTCTAGATGAGCAAAAACTTTCACAGGCAGGGAGCTGGAAGAAAACCCTGGAAAGAGTGTGTAGGTGCAACCACTGGAATCAGGGACAGGACTTCCCACCTTACCTGATTTCTATTCTTCTGTGTTCTGTTTAAATGATCTATCCCTGGGCCTCCCTGGTAGTGCAAATGGTTAAGCACAGCACTATGAAGATATCTCAAGCCTCTGTAGTGTGAGTTCGATCCCCAGCTGGCCAGGGAGCAATCCATACGGCGCAGCAGACCTCTCCTGTCTTGCCTGCTGCTCCCCTCAGCAGTGGATTTCAGTAGATCTGCCTGTTCTGCTCCCCACCCTGTCTCTGATGAATCCTCTCACCCCCTGCACCTCTGGCCTATACCTCAGTTTTTGCATGCATAAATAAAAATAAATATTTAAATTTTTTTAAAGATGAATGAATTATGAAAGTACAGTGAACCCAATGCATTAAGAATACAAGATTTCAACACACTGAGGCTTCAATTTTCAGTTTAGATCAACAAATTTATGTGTCATTTGTTATACAGAAATCAAGTGCTTGCTTATAAAAATTCTATATAAAATTATATATATGAACAAATTTAATGCAAA
Source organism: Talpa europaea (assembly GCF_964194135.1). NCBI lineage: Eukaryota > Metazoa > Chordata > Mammalia > Eulipotyphla > Talpidae > Talpa > Talpa europaea. The sequence goes on along the minus strand of NC_140083.1, from coordinate 47,890,883 downwards.
TCTCAAACTGTAATTTGATCAAAAACAATCCTAAATTGTCACTACGCAGCAGTAACCCTGGAGAATTTTAAATATCACTTATAGTGCAGTTCCCACAGATATTTAAAATTCCAAGGCAAAAAAGGTATAAATTAAAGTGCTGCAGCTTGTTTTTCCAATGTTAGAAGAAGGTTTCATGAATTATGTCCATTCAGCCCAAGTCATAGCTGTTGCTTTATGTGAGGAAAGAGGAGAACAATTTCTTTGGGATTGTAACTCAAAAAGACAGATGTGAAAAGGATCAATGATTAGGGACTCCCCTGGTGGCACAGGCTCCCCTTGAGTGCAGAACTGTGAAGCTGTCCGTAACCTCTGCAGCACCAGTTTGATCCCGGCCAGCCAGCCAGCAAGGGTCCCACAAGGTGAGCAGACCTCTCCTGTCTCGCCCACTGTTCCTCTCAGCAGTGTATTTCGTCAGTCTGCCTGTGCTGTTCCCCACTCTGTCTCTGGTGTAACCTCTTATCCTCCTGAACATCTGGCCTGTACCCCAGCTTTTGTATAAATAAATAAATATTTTTTAGAAAAAGGATTAATGATTTATTTATGCTTCCAAATAGATCAGGCCATCCCTTCCAAGTTCAATCATTGGGCATGAGGAGCTCAATGATGCAGGAGGTAGCAGGTGTGCATTAAGGAGCAGATGGACTGCTGTTTCATTCACTCAGCAAATACCTACTGAGCAGGCACTTTTGAAACAAAGCTGAATGTCAATGGCAGACGTGGCTGCACAATGGATCTCTGCTGCTGGTAGCAGAAACCAAGCCACAGAGGAGAGTGCTGAGCTGGGCTCCTGTGCTACCTGCTGTGACAAGGGTTTCCTCCCATTTCTATGTCTTCCTTTATCAGAAAATGGAAAACATGAGGGCGGATCAACATGTGGCGAGAAAATGCTGCGAGTATGATCTCCCATTAAAAAAAAAAAAGTTAATAGGGAGGAAAAGCGGCAGGTCCCAATGAGAACTGGGACATTGAAGATAAACAGGCGACTCCAGCAAACTACCCGAAGAAGAAGGTTGCCATAAAAGAGGACTAGAAGGCAGGAAAGCTCAGAACCCTGCTACCCTCCCCCACCCACAAAGTCGGCACTCTCTGAACAACAGAAAGGAGGAAAAAACAAAAAAAAAAAAACTAAAACAACCAACAAGAACAAACTACACATCAAGTGGGACTGTGAGTGGAAAGGTACTATTTCAGCCACCACACCCCGTGAACTGGAGCTGTGGAGAACCCTGCAGTATTCGCTGCGGAGTTGAGAAAACGGCTCCAGGCACCATTAGAGAAAAACAAAGACTCCTGGAGACCTACAAACAGCCCAGGCCAGCTGGTAAGCTTGTGCAGAAAATCTGCATGCTTGAAAAGGATACGCGGATTGCAGCAGCCCAGGTCCCCGCGCCTGCAACCTAGGCTTGCAGGGAGACGCGTGGGGGTCCTCACTGAGGTGAATGTCACTCACTGAGTAATCAGAAACCAGGCACCCGGATATGGGAGTGGGGTGCAAAAGGCTCCATTTCTGCGGACACTGAACTGGGCTACAGCCCACGTCCTGGACCGGAGGGCTTTAAAACTGAGACCCAGGGCACGAAATTTGGGGCGTGGGATCCCCATGATGGTGGGGCATAAGGCAGACACAGCACCCCAAAGCCATTGAGTCTTTCCCCACCACTCCCACTCTGTTCCCCTGTCCCACTGGGTAAAAAAAAAAAAAAAAACAGCTCCCCAAGGACATTAGGAGAGATATCTGGCGCCACCTAGCGACCAGAAAAAAATCACCAACACCCCATAGAACAGGGACCTTTCTTAAGTAAAGATTGCTTGAAACTGGCAGAAGGCTCCCAGATGAGTCAGAGGTGAGCTGGGAAGTTCTCCCACGCCAGGCCCCTTCTGACCAGCAGTCCGAGACCAGAGGGGGAATGGGCACCTACGGCCGGGGCAGATCCAGAGTGCTGGAGAGTGGGCCTGTCTCCCAATCGCCATTTTAGAATAGGGACCATTCTTCAATAAAGACTGCTTGAAACCAGCAGAAGTCTCCCACAGGAGCCAGAGGTGAGCTGGGAAGTTCGCACATGCCAGGTTCCTTCTGGCCAGCAGTCCGAGCCCAGAGGGGGAACAGGCACCCAAGACTGGGGCAGACCAGGCACGCAGGGGAGTGTGTACCCACATTGCCTTTTTAGAACAAGGACCTTTCTTCAATAAAGACTGCTTGAAACTGGCAGAAGGATCCTGGAGGAGTCAGAGGTGAGCTGGGAAGTTTGCCCATGCCAGGCCCCTTCTGGCCATCAGTCCCAGCCCAGAGGGGGAGCGGGCACCCATGGCCGGGGCAGATCCAGGGTGCAGGAGAGTGTGCCTGTCTCCAAATCACCATTTTAGAATAGGGACTTTTCTTCAATAAAGACTGCTTGAAACCAGCAGATGGCTCCCGGAGGAGCGAGAGGTGAGCTGGGAAGTTTGCCCATGCCAGGCCCCTTCAGGCCAGCAGTCCGAACCCAGTGGGGGAGCAGGCACCCATGGCCAGGGCAGACTGGGTGCGTGGAAGAGTGTGCTTGTCTCCAAAGCACCATTTTAGAACAGGGACCTTTCTTCAATCCAAGACAAGGCAAAAATAATGAACAGGGGAAAAACAGAAAACATTCAAAGGAAAATCAATCAGAATGACATCAGACATCTCCGAAGAAACACTACGGCCAAGGAGAGAGTGGAGGGACATAGTTAAAAGACTCTAAGAAAACAGATGCCAACCAAGAATACTCTATCCCCGCAAAGCTCTCCTTCCTCTATGAAGAAAGAATAAGGACCTTCCCAGACAAAGAGAAACTCTGGAATTTCATTACTACTAAATCCCCACTCCAAAAAATACTACAAGGAGTCCTAAAGCCAGAACCTCAGAGGACAACGAAAGAAGGCCAAAAAAATAGTTATTAAAAGAATAAATAAATAAAATAAAAGGAAAGACAATCACAATGGCAAATACAGATGCTAACATATCAATATTAACTCTAAATGTAAATGGACTAAACTCTTCAATATAAAGATACAGAGTCAAAGGCTGGATTAAGAAACAAAACCCAACCTTTTGCTGTCTCCAGGAAACACATTTAGCTACAAAACATAATAATAGACTCAAAGTTAAAGGATGGTAAACAATCCTACAAGCAAATGGATCAAAAAGAAGGCAGGAACAGCTATACTTATATCAGATAAAACAGATTTCAAACTCAAAAAGGTAAAAAGAGACCCCAACGGTCACTACATTATGATCAAGGGGACAATACTTACAGAAGAAATAACACTCATTAACATATATTCACCAAACAAAGGAGCACCAAAATATATCAGACAAGAACAGCTGTCATATTTGAAAACAGACATCAGAGAAAACACATACATAGTGGAAGACTTCAACACACCACTATCAACAATGGATAGATCAACAGGACAAAAATAAGTAAAGACACTAAAGCTTTAAATAAGGATCTAGAGTGCTTGGGCTTAACAGATATCTATAGAACACTAACCCCCATAAAATCTGAGTACACATTTTTCTCAAGCGCACACAGATCATTCTCCAGGATCGATCACATACTGGGGCGCAAGACAAACATCAAAGATACACCAAGATTTAAATCATACCAACCACCTTTTCTGACCATGAAGGCATCAAACAAGAAATAAACCATAAAAAGAGGGCAAGGAAATCTCCTACATCATGGGGATTGAAAATCACAGTACTGGAAGACCACTGAACTAATGAGGAGATCAAAGAAGAAATTAAAAAATTCTTTGAATTGAATGACAAGGAGGACACCAATTTCCTAAATGTATGGGATACAGCAAAAGCAGTAATAAGAGGAAAATATATAGCAATAGAGGCTCATATCAAGAAACAAGAAAGAACTCAAAGAAACAACCAAATCTCGAAGCTCAAAGATCTAGAAAAAGAACAACAATAAAAACCCCAAAACCAATAGAAGAAAAGAAATAATATAATCTAAAGCAGAAATAAATGAATTTGAAACAAAAAAAAAAATCCAAAAGATCAATGAAACCAAGAGCTGGTTCTTCAAAAAAATCAATAAAATAGACAAACCCCTAGCCAGGCTCACAAAGGAAAAAAGGGAGAAAACACAAATAAACAGGATCATAAATGAAAGAGGAGAAATTACAACAGACAGCAGAAATCAAAAGAATAATCAGACACTGCTATGAACAGTAATAAGGAAACAAGTTCAACAATCTACAGTAGATGGACAAATTCCTACAACTCTACAATCACCCAAAGCTAGATAAAGAAGAAATAGAACACCTAAACAGACCAATTACAAGCAGCGAAATTGAAATGGTAATCAAAAACCTAGCCAAAAACAAAAGCCCAGGACCTGATGGATTTACAAATGAATTCTATCAAACGTTCAGAAACGAATTATTGCCTATCCTTCACAAACTCTTCCAAAAAATTGAGAAGGAAGGGATAATACCAAACAGGTTCTATGAAGCCAACCTTACACTAATACCAAAACCGAACAAGGGCAACACACACAAAAAGAAAACTACAGACCAATCTCCCTAATGAAGACTGATGCAAAAATCCTCAATAAAATTTTAGCTATCAGAATCCAACAATGTATCCATACGATAATTCACCGCGACCAAGTAGGATTCACTCCAGGGACACAAGGATGGTTTAACCTCCAAAAATCAACCAACATTATCCAACACATCAACAAAAAAGAAATATAAAAACCATGTGATAATATCAATAGATGTTGAGAAAGCTTTCTACAAAGTGCAACACCCATTCATGATAAAAGCCCTTGAAATTCTCGGGATACAAGGAACATACCTCAACATCATGAAGGCCATATATGACAAGCCCATAGCCAGTATCATTCTCAATGGCGAAAAGCTGAAAGCATTCCCATTAAGATCTGGAACAATACAAGGATGTCCACTTTCACCACTGCTTTTCAATATACTGAAAGTCCTAGCCAGAGCAATAAGACAAGAGAAAGACATACAAGGAATCCAAATAGGAAAAGAAGATGTCAAACTATCACTATTTGCAGATGATATGATAATATACATAGAGAACCCCAAAAACTCCATAGAAAAACTAGTTCAACTCATCAATCAGTTCAGTAAAGTGGCAGGATACAAAATCAACACACAAAAGTCAGTAGCCTTCCTATACACAAACAATAAATCTGAAGAAGAAGAAATAAAAAAAAATCCCTTTCATTATTGAAACAAAAAAATCAAATACTTGGGAAAAAATCTAACAAAAGAGGTAAAGGACCTATACAAAGAAAACTATAAAACACTGTTAAAAGAAATAGAAGAAGACACAAAGAAATGGAAAGACATCCCCTGCTCATAGATTGGAAGAATAAACATTATTAAAATGGCCATCCTACCAAAAGCAATATACAGATTCAATGCTATTCCAATCAAAATTTCAATGTCATTCTTCAAAGAAATAGAACAATTATTGATGAAATTCATATGAAATCACCAAAATCCCCGAATAGCCAAAGCTAGCCTGAAAAAAAAAAAAAAAGAAGGGAATGGAGGTATCACACTCCCAGACTTCAAACTATACTACAAAGCCATAATCATCAAAACTGCATGGTATTGGCACAAGAACAGACTCACAGACCAATGGAATGGAATAGAAAATCCAGAAACAAACCCACAGATTTATGGTCAACTAATGTTTGACAAAGGAGCAAAGAATATGCATTGGAGCAAAGAAAGTTTGTTCAATAAATGGTGCTGGGAAAACTGGGTCGCTACATGCAAAAGAATGAAGCTTGACTACTACTTCACACTCTGCACAAAAACCCACTCAAAATGGATTAAAGAACTAGACATAAGACCTGAAGCCATAAAATACATAGAAGGATATATAGGCAAAACATTACATGATATGCACATCAAAGACATCTTTACAGACACATCACCCAAAGCAGTGATAATGAAGGCAAAGATAAACAGTTGGGACTACATCAAATTAAAGAGCTTCTGCACAGCAAAAGAGACAATAACAAAAACTAAGAGAAACCCCACCGACTGGGAGAACATTTTTGCACACAACACTAATGATAAAGGACTGATCACAAAAATCTGCAAAGAGCTGATGAGACTCAACAACAAAGAAAATAATCCAGTCAACAAATGGGCAGAAGAGCTAAAAAGAAACTTCTCTGAAGAGGAAATGCAAATGGCCAACAGGCATATGAAAAAATGTTCAACATCACTTGTAATCAGGGAAATGCAAATCAAAACTACCATGAGATACTATTTTACACCAGTGAGAATGGCACATATTAAAAAAACTAGCAACAACAAATGTTGGCGAGGTTTTGGAGAAAAAGGAACTCTCCTGCACTGTTGATGGGAGTGCAAACTGGTCCAACCACTGTGGAGAGCTTTGTGGAGATTTCTTGACCTACTAAATATAGAGCTTCCATATGATCCAGCAATTCCGCTCCTAGGTATTTACCCAAAGGACAATGAAACATCAATTCCCAAGAGCACCTTCACCCCTATGTTTATAGCAGCACTATTTACAATAGCTAAGCTTTGGAAACAACCCAAATGCCCAAAAATAGATGACTGGATCAAGAAGATGTGGTACATATACACCATGGAATATTACTCAGCATTCAAAAAAGATAAACACATGCTATTTGTAGCAACATGGATGGCGCTGGAAGGGATCATGCTCAGCGAATTAAGCCAGAAAGAAAAAGAAAAATACCGGATGGTCTCACTCATAGCAGGAATCTAGAAAACTTAAATAAGGGACTAGGAACATGAATAACTATAAGAAAGTGAAAATCAAAATCAACAAAAAACTATAAACCAGAGACATTCTATGGGTGGTAGGGGAAGGGAGGGGAGTATTGTTGTCAAAATAAGGGGGTTGCAATTGTATGGGGAATATAAAAATAAAATTTATTATTAAAAAAATAAAATAAAATATTTCGTAAGAAACTTCTAAAAAAGCAAAAGAAGGACTTGCTATAATTGTTGTGCTGAATTGCTTGTCAGGCATGTACAATAAATTGTCTCCCATTGTCAAGTGGGCCAAATTGTTTAACAACTAATATTTAAACAGATAATTTTCTGTGCCATTTACTTACAGTATGCTGATACATATAATTTATTGCCTAATGTACTTTCTGAGAATTTTTTTCTTTTTATGACCAAGAACAAAAAATGAAGGGATGTTAAATCTTCAGCCCCACGGTGCAAGGCACAGGGAATCTTCAGCCCCATTGTGTGCGGCTCTTTTTCTTAGGCCTGCTCGACACTGCTTGCCAGTGTCTTATCTGGCTGGGACATCAAGGCCCCTTGCATCGCAGTGCCTTCTTAGAGATTGAATGTTGTTTCTGTGCTATTTTCTGATATTTATGGCAAAGCTTCCCAGAAATCTAAATTCAAGTAAAAATTTGGTAGTCTGTCATTTAGTTGATAGAAGGAAATTTTGTGGAATCTCAGTAGAGCTCCTGAGACACTCCACAAGATTTCTCCCTTTCCTCCTGGGAAAGGCATTAAATGAACTTGTCCTATTTGGCTTACCTAGTAAAGTAAAACTAGAAGGAAAGCATTGTCACTTGGGAAAACGGGTAGCACTTTGACATGTACAGAAATGTTCACAGTGGTTTTCTAGAACATGTATACAACCTCTCAATACCTGACATGTATGTAGATTGTCAAGGTGATTGTTGCCTTGCGATATTTTATAGTACAGAAATTATTTCTGGAGAAAATAGGGACTAAAGGCCATAACATATTACTATTGATGGAACTGTTGAGAGTAAAAAATTCCTACAAAGAACTGAATAGACCTGGAAATACACCTGATTTTTACTAAGTTTTCTTTGACATAATACTCGTAATTTTTTTTTTGCAATTTTTTTCTGAATCCACAAAGTTTTCTTGTTTTGCGTGATCAGTATCTGCAGCAATGTTGTTTTTTTATTTCCAGCAAAGCTAACTTGTGTTCACATTTTCTCTCCCCTTGATACCAACACAGCATGAAAATGGTGGTAATATTTTTTTTACTACTTATAGCAGAATCTATTTTTGATAACTTCCATAGAGATTTTGTCTGCTTAAACTAAAACAATTTGACATGTGTTTCATTGTGTGCCTTTGACTGGAATCTTCCAGGAAGTTAAAACAGAGATAGACCAAGTAGAGAATCTGTTGCTTTGTTCATAGGCAGAGACATCCAAGGAAGGTGGGGAAGCTGCCTCCATGGGCAGGACTGGACAACCCGGAAAAAAGAAAAAGCCCAGGTACCCTCAAAAAGAGGAAGCCCAGGTAGAGTCTGATGAGACCAACTTTTTTTTTTTTTTTTTTTTTTTTTTGTGGGACCCTCGCCAGTGGCCAGGGAATAAACCGGCGCTGCAGAGGCTGCGGGCAGCCTCGCAGCTCAGCGCTCAACCGCTGCGCCACTAGGGGAGGCCCCCAACTTTGTTCTTGAAGCCTACATAGGCCAGATGTCAAGAGTTCGCTCTGATCCATTATGGAGTATTCCAACAAAGCAGCTAAAATTGCTGCTTAGTTAAATTCTGCCCTGTGATTTTATGCAAAAAAATAGGTGATATGGTTTAAAAGTACATTTGAATTGCAAACTTTTGCATGCTGTTGAAACAATTTGGGATCAAGTTTGAGAGAACCTCTTTTTGCATAAGTTGAATCAATTTTAATATTTTTTCTGTGATTGGATATCTTTGCTGTTTTGTTTTGGCTAATGCCTCCAGATGTTTTTGTTGTTGTTTTTTGGCTTGGACTGATAAACTATTTCCCAGGAATGGAGGACTTTTGCTTTCCACAATGGACAATAACTGGAGAGACTGGTTTGATTTCCAATGGGAACCCTGAGAAAAATTTTCATCTAAGACTGTACCCCAGCATCCACACATTTGCTCTTCAACACCATGGAAATGATGGCAAAAAATAAAGCTAATTCCATACAGGCTTTGTGGATGCCACCCCATTCCATCAAGACACTGGAAACTACGAATCCCAGGATCCCCAAAGGGAAGTGACAAGAACAAAAGGGCTGAGTTAACCAGTCATTTTCTCTGTTTGTAAATAAAAACCAGCCATGTTAGTAGGGTCGGGCACACTTGGCTCATACTCTTGGCCAGGCAGGTTTGGTCTTGGCGGGTCATTTGGGATTCCAGGTTGGCTGAATGGGTAGGACACTTTTAAGAATTTATCTCCCTCTTTTCTTCCTGAGTTGTACATTTCCTCATTCCTCTACCCTTGTAAATAAACCTTTTGTTAACCTTTAAAAAAAAAGAAAAATTAAAGACACTTTCATGAATTGAGGAATTTGGATGTTCCTTGCAAAACCAGAGGTGGGAAAACTACTTTTCAGGAACTTCTTTCTTCTGACCTTTAGACTTTCCTCCTCTCTCAGGCTCTGAGAATTAACATTTCATCATGCTGGAATGTGGGCAGTGCAGTGTCTGATCCTTCCCACACATCTCTCATTCTGACTTTTCACATTCACCACGTGCCTCCACTCAGTCACCACAGCAGTGACAAATGGCAGTCACAAACCCCAGCTACAAGTTGCTGCCATTTCCTTCTTTGATAACTTTTACATGTTCTAAAAGGTGTTTGGTGTCTCTGTTTTGTCTCTAAGTACCTCCAAGCTGCTCTTTTAAACTGCTTTATGGAAGTTTTTGGCTGTTTCACCTGGAAAACAATATCAATTTCTATGTGAAATGTGGTTTATGTTTTCTACTGACAAGTGATGTCATGTGTCAAATTACAACTAAAGAGCTGCCCTTACATTTTCCCATTTAATGTGTCCTCCCACATTATGCTACCAGACGTTCCTTTCTGGCATTCTATTCATGATACCATTCCCTGAATCTCAGGCCATCGTCATCCCGAAGATGAAGTTGAAACCCTAGTTATCAGCTTCAGTGTGCTTAGGAACTAGGCCATCGTGTTCAGCCACAGCTCTTGGCTTCTGAAAGGCTGATACATGTACTGCTCCTGCCTGGTCCTGCTGTGTGCTTTCTCTTGCTCTGTTTTCCCTGCCTCAAATACACATAGTTCCAAGTTCAATTCAGGTTTCAGTCCTCCATAGAGCACATTGACAATTGACAATTCTTCTAGTCCATATATTTTTTACTTTTTCTATCCCATTTTTACAGTATGCATTTTGTCAGGTTAATCTTTCACACATGAAACATATGTGGCCTTGTATTTATGAAGAGCTTTTATATACCAGCATGTTGCCTTACACACCCCATGTGACTCACCTACCATGGAGCCAGAGAGAGCCACAGCAGGCCCTCAGATCCTGCCCAACACTGCTCTTTCAACTAATGCAGAGCCTGCATTCTTTTTCCCAATAACATCTTTCTGTTTTGATATTTTTAATTCTAGTATCAGATTAGACTGTGAACTAATGAAGAAATACAAGAAGCACATCTCACCTTCATAATTAAATAATTTTCAAGATAATAAATTTCAAGATAATTTAATTTTCAAGATACATTCTAGAAAATGTATCTTGAATGATCACCATGAGAGGGAATCATTCTTAACCTTTTTGTGCACATTTGCAGATAGTGGTATACAGACACATGTACACAATTTTATCCGTGTATTTGGTTATTAATCTGTGGCAATTTATCAAGCATCACCATTATCTTTCTTTATCAAAAAACAATCATGTCCTTGACTTGAATGGCTGCATTATGGTCTGCTGTATGGAAGGCATAAACTCCATCATGTATTAGCAGCTCTCTTATAAAACAGGAGACTTACCGGCAGAAGAGGATATCGTCTGTGTAATAGGAAAGAGCAGTTTAGATTATTTCTGGTTTCTGACCAATTCTCTGCTGAAGAGCATTACACTGACTTCATCTGTCATTTGCTTGATTCCTTCCTGGGATAAATTCCTTGAAGAAAAGAATTGGCTCAAAGTTGGTGTCATAATGTGGATTTCAATAACAGCCTCACCAACACTGATCTTTATTAATCCTTTCAAATTATGATAATCCAAAAGGAAAAAAAAACAATCATGAGTCATCTCTTATTTATTTCTTCTTCCAGCCAATGTTTATTTATTTCCTTTGTCACCTTTCCTATTGTGGATAGTTTTAACTAAAAATAATGAGTTGACTCATACTATAAACTCAAGGAATAAACAAAGTATTTATTGTTGAAACAAAATTAAATTTCTCAGTACTTTATATCTCTGTTTTCAAAAGTTGTGGAAGCATTTTTCCTGAATGACAGAACTGAACAGTATTTAGAAGTTAAACTTTGTCTATAAGTATATATAATTTTAAGTTATAAATCATGTGGTATAGTAGAAATTCATTAATTACAGTTAATTAGTGATTGGTGTTCTAAATTAATTGGGATTATATATAATTCTTTATTTTCAAATAATTTAGAATATGTTCCAATTATATTGTGAATGTTTGTAAATGCAATTGTGGTTCATTTCACTAATTGAATTGTTTTTTTTATAAGAAATTTGGAATTTCTTTTTGCGATATAAAAAATCATTGCAAACCAAGCTTTCAATATTTACTCTCAAATTTGCAGGGTATATTAGCTATTCAGAAACAAAGGGAGGCATAGATGTAACAAATTGAACTATTCAATCACTTTTGAAATGTTTCTTTTAGGGGATTTTGAAAAATAAGTAGATTAAATTTCAGTTTTGTATAGGACATAATGATATCTTCCTTCCTTCCTTTATTTACAGTTTGCTAATTGAGAGTGTCCTGTGTCACTTCGTGCTCAGTACAGGGGATAAAAACTGAGTCACACGTGGTGGTTTTTCTAAGACTCCATTAAGAGCTCAACCTTGGAATTTCTATTCAATTTTAACCATTTCCATGGGAGCTGCTGTACTTTACTGGCAATGGTTTCCCTGTAGATGTGAAAAGGTACATCTGTACCTATCTCTCATCCAAATTAATAATGAAAAGTTTATTTTGCCATTACTCATTTGAAATGACACTCGGGTGCCTCTCTGCACCTCATAATCATTGTTGTTTGTTCTCTTGTTGGCACCAAGAGGTTTTAGATGCCATTTTCTTTCCCTTACTATGACTCCTTGCTAACTCTGATATGGGAATTTCAGCTTTTCACAGTTGTAATACTCAGAAAAATTGCCATGTAGCTGTAGCTCTGTGTACATTTCAACTAACATGCTGCAATATTTTACTGAAAAGTATGTTTCTCATGAGCTGTCATGTGAATTAACCACTGTGTGATTGTCCCACAGCACAGGGTAGGAAGTCTAGTGGGTGGGTGCCTTGTCTAGAACCAGTAAGGCACTGGAATCTATTAGAGTTCTGAAGATTCATAATTTGTTTTCATTTTATTAGGTGAAAATATCATTTTATTTTCATAAAATTATGACTTAATGCTAGATGGATAGGATAAGTAGATTCTCTTTTGTGGATAAAGTTACTGAATTTTAAATCTTTTTTTTTAAAGATTTATTTATTTATATAAGCACTGGGTACAGTCAGAAGCGCAGGAGGGTAAGAGAATTCACCAAATCCAGGGTGGGGAGCAGAACAGGCAGACTGATGAAATACACTGCAGAGGGGAGCAGCAGTTGCGGCAGGAGAGGGCTGTGTGCCATGTGGGATCCTTGCCGGGGGCCAAGGATCGAACCGGCTGCAGAGGCTGCGGGCAGCTTCGTATCCCAGCGCTCAACCGCTGCACCACCGGGGAGGCCCTGAATTTTAAATCTTAAAAAAATCCTTACAGTCACTTGGTTTAATGTACATCAGGGCAGTTTGCAATCAAGAATGACTGCTTACTGCAGTCAACTGCAGTAAGAGCTAACAGAATGTTTGGAAAGCACACTATGGTGAATAAAGTTGTTTAAAGATAGTCTGTTCAATTACTGGTGCTGGGAAAACTGGATGCCACATGCAAATGAGTGAAACATCTATTACCTTACACAACATACCAAAAACAACTCAAAATGGGTAAAAGACTAGAACATGAGACCTGACACCATGAAATAAATAGAAGAAAACATAGGTAAAACACTCCATGACATACATCTCAAAAACATTTTTAAAGACTCATCCCACAAAACAAAGAAAGTGAAGGAAAAGATAAACAGCCGGGGATACATCAAACTAAAAGCTGTACAGCAAAAGAGAAGTAACCTAAACAAAGAGACATCCTAATGATTGGGAGGGATATTTGCCCTCCATACAACTAATAAGGGACTGATTTCAAAGGTCTACAAAGTGCTCACACGACTCAAGAAAAACAGAGCAAACAATCCAGTCCAAAAATGTGCAGATGCGGTACATGTACACCATGGAGTACTTACTATTCAGCACTCAAAAATGATAAACTAATGTCATTTGTATCAACATGGATGAAGCTAAAAGAGATTATGCTCAGTGAAAAAAGTCAGAAGGAAAAAGAAAAAATATCAGATGGTTTCACTTACAGTAGTAATATAGGGGAACCAAATTCAACTACAGGCCCTCCCCAGTGGTGCAAGTATTAAAGACACAGTGCTATTGCCAGCCACATCAGCGTAAGTTCTATCCTGGCCACCAGGGAGCTAACCCACATGGTAGAGCAGACCTCTCCTGTTGCACCCTCTGCTCCCCTCAGCAGTGTATTTCAGTAGATCTGCCTGATCTGCTCCCCAGTCTGTCTCTGGTGAATCTTCTCACCCCCCCACCTCTGGCCTACACCCCATTTCTTGTATGCATAAATAGATCTTAAAAAAAAAACAAATAACACTATAAATAAAAGACATTCTCAAGGGGAAGGGAGGGTGAAGGATCTAAAAGAGAGCAGGAAGAGCACAAGGGTCTATAGTGATGGTGCAAGGGTGAATTGGAGGTGGAAATTCTATGGGGACTATACCTGATATAAAATATATATAACTAAAGAAATTACTTAATAAAAATTAGTAATTATGAATAAAAATGGGCAGAAGAGCTTAAAAGACACTGCTTCAACAGGAAATGCAAATTGCCAACATGTATATGAAAAAATGCTCAACATCACTCATAATCAAGAAAATGCATATTGAAACCACAGTAAGACAATGCCTCACACTGATGAGAATGGCCCGTACTAAAAAATTAAAAACAAAACAAAAAACTGGCAACAACAATTGCTGGCAAGGATGTGGAGAGAAAGGAACCCTCTTACACTGCTGGTGGTAATGCAAATTAGTATAATCACTATGGAAAGCTGTGTAGAGGACCCTCCAAATACTAAAAATGGATCCACTTTATGACCCAGCAATTGCACTCTTAGGAACCTACCCAAAGGACACAAAAACATTCATTTGACAGGAAACCTGCACTCCTATGTTTATCTCAGCACTATTTACAATAACTAAGCTATGGAAACCACCTAAATGGCCAAAAACAGATGACCTGACAACAAAGATGTAGTCTACATACACAGTGGAATACTATGAAAACACTATCAAAAAAGATAAACTCCTGCCACTTGCAGCAAGATGTATGGAGCTATAAGGGATTATGTCTAGTAAAGAAGTCAGAAGGAAAAAGAAAAATAGCGGGTGGTTTCACATACAGGAGTAATGTAGGGAAACCAAACATGCAGGGGGGAAAACTATCAGGCAAACTATAAATCAGAAACACGGAGCAGTGGAGGGGGAGTGGGTGGAAACAGAGGAGGGAAGAGCACAAACCCTCTTCTTGACTGGTGTCCTTTAAATATATTATCTTACATCTCAAACAGATCCTTTACTATCTCATCTCAGTTTTTACTATTTCATCTCAAAGGTAAATATTTCACACCTACTCTTTTCTCCTCAAAGTATCATCATTTCTTATTCCTTCCTTATTCGAGGCTGATGATCTTATTCTTTTTTTGAAGACAAAAAAAAATCACAAAAATCTACAAAGAGCTGAAGAGATTCAACAAAAACAAAGCAAATAATCCAATCAAAAATGGGCAGAAGAGTTAAAAAGGAACTTCTCCAAAGAGGAAATGCAAATGGCCAGCAGGCATATGAAAAAATGTTCAGCATCACTTGAAATCAGGGAAATGCAAATCAAAACTATAATGAAATAACATCTTACACCAGTGAGAACGGCACATATTAAAAAAAACTAGCAACAACAAATGTTGGTGAAGATGTGGAGAAAAGGACCTCTCCTGCACTGCTGGTGGGAGTGCAAACTGTTCCAACCACTATGGAAAGCTGTGGTTTCCTCAACCTACTAAAGATGGAGCTTCCATATGACCCAGCAATTCCATTCCTAGGTATTTACCCAAATGACACAGAAACATTAGTTCCAAAGGGCACCTGCACCCCTATGTATATAGCAGCACATGTTTACAATAGCTAAGCTTTTGAAACAATCCAAATGCCCCAAAATAGATGACTGGATCAAGAAGATGTGGTACATATACACCATGGAATATTACTCAGCATTCAAAAAAGATACACTCATGCCTTTCGCAGCAACATGGATGGAGCTGTAAAGGATCATGCTCAGCAAAATAAGCGAGAAAGTAAATTTTACTATTTTTTAAGTTTTACTTTGAAATGCCTGGTGCTTGTGTGTAGAAATTCAATTGATTTTGGGGTATTTACCTAATAGCCTCTCAATCATTTTTACTTTCTACATAAACACCATGTTGTCAGTGAAGGGGTACCCCTCTGCTCCAGGCTATAAGCCTTTATCTCTCTTGCTGCAGCACGTTAAGACTTCTGTGATGGTATTATCGTGCTTAAGTGTTCAATTCTTCAAAGGATAGCTGACATTCTTTAATTTTTTTTTCATAAAGAATGCCTGCTGTAGAAGAGACAATTTTATAAAAAGTAAAATTTATCCTAACTGCTAATAGATTTGTTTTTGAAATCCGCGAATGCACACTTAATTAATCCACATGCTGCCAACCACCTGCAGCACTCCTGTGCCAAGCCACTGGCCCCTGGCACCTGAACCTTCCAAGCACCATCCCCCACCCCACCCCTCTTCACCCCACCCATCTTCAGAATCCCTCACTCAGCAGTCCCCTGAGTGGCCCAGCATGCCCGCTTGCAGGCATTACTTAGCTCAAAGCCCCGCACAGGTCCTGCTTCATTCAGCCTCAATTCTGAATGGATCTTCTGGGGTCAACGAGCTTTCATTAAGGTCAGAGAGCAAGTGCTTTGGGCTTTTCAAGACACACAGGTTCTGCAAGGACTACAGGACATTTTCAATTTCTACCTATTGGCAAATAGTATTAAGATTCTAAACTGCCATGTCCAACAAAAATATTGTGGAATATGTATAAAGTTTACAAAAATATACAGCATTAGTTTTGTCTTACAATATTGAACAGTTTTCACATGAGTTCTACAAATATCTGTAAAATTAAAAATGAGTACAAGTTGCAGAATTATACATTTTTATAAAAAGAGTATGGCAAAGACATTAAAGGTTCAAAACTTTCTTTGTAAAATGTATCCAATAATTGATGTGGACATATTTCAGATTGTGGATTTCAACTTGTGCTTTGTGCCTTTTTCACTTCTTCTTTCCACCGATTGGCAGCCTTCTGCTCTGTTGCTAAGAGTTGCCTAGTTCCACCTTGGAATTTCATCTGCTGTCCTCCATCTCTCTCACTGAACTTCAAATCCAAATTCCCTGATGGAAAACTCATGTTCCATTGTGCTAATCTAAGGAAGAAAATGAACACATACCTTCATTTTCTATCTGTTTTTTTTTTTGGGGGGGTGGACTTTATTTATTTTTATTTTATATATGTGTATGCTTTCCTCTCTCAGGTGTTGTCCCGAAAAATTCCCTGCACCAATTTACCCGTGCACCATCACTGTAGTCCCTTGTGATCTTCCCTTCTCTGATTTGATCTCTCTCTCCCCTCCTGCCAGGGACCAGCCTCTGGCAAAATGTCGTGTCAGGGGTTTCTGAAAGGATGAGAGGCCTAGGTGACCTGTAAGGGGCTGAAACTTAAGGGCTGAGGGGAAGGGGATGAGGTAGTGAGGAGACACTGACACTCAATGAGGTGCAAGTATCTTCTGCCGAGAGACTCAGCAGGTCTTTATTTTATTTATTTTTAGCAAGCAGAAAAATTACATCGTCATGTGCAAAGCAGAAACAATTAGTGTATTCTTTTCCCATGGACTACTGGCTCCTACGGTCTCAGCTAGATGGTAACCTTCAAGGTTAATAGATAAAAAACCCAACCTTACACTAAAACTTATTATTTCAGCTAGACAATTACTTAAGAGAGTTGATAGCCACCAGTACACCCCTATCAGCTAAAGCCTAAGCAACCAAAGACTCTTCTATTCACATGGCCTCCAGCCAGAGACTGGCTGCTTCTCAGCTATCAGAACTTTTCCTACTTAGAAACTCCTTAACACAATTAACTTCATTTTAAAACTTTCCTAAGAAACTTCTAAAAAACAAAAAAGGAGGACTTACTATATTTGTTGTGCTGGATTACTTGTCAGGCATGTTCATGTATAACAAACTCTTTCCCATTGTCAGGCAGGCCAAATTTACAGTATTTAATTTTTAAGCAGGTAATTCTCCGTGCCATGTGCTTATAATATTCTTATACATATACTTTATTGCCCGAGAAGTTTTTTCTTATATGACCAATAACAAAAAAAAAAAAAAGGATGTTAAATCTTCAGCCCCACGGTGTAAGGCTCTTTGGAAATCTTCAGCCCCACGGTGTGAGGCCCTTTTTCTTCAGCCTCACGGTGTGAGGCTCTTTAAGCTTCAGCCCCACGGTGTGAGGCCCTTTTTCTTAGCTGCTTGCCAGTATCTTACCTGGCTGGGGCAGCAAGGCCGCCTGCAACACCCTCCTCTTGCAGAATGTCTCTGATTCACAGTTGCCTGTTAATTTACTTTTATTTTTTATAATTTTTTTCCTGATCCCTTATTTGGTTCCCCAATATTCCTCCTATATGTGAAACCACCTGAGATTTTTCTTTTTCCTTCTTTTCTTTTCACCGAACACAGTCCCTTCTAGCTCCATCATGTGGCTGTGAATGGCATGAGTTTTCCGTTTTTTGATTGCTGAGTGATATTCCAGTCAAAAAGGGGCAGAAGATCTATCTGTTATTCTGTGAAACACACAGATCAATGACATACACACAATCATACTATGGCATCTGAGTCACAAAAGTGGTGCCTGAGACACCTCTATGAGAGCTCAGCCTACAGTCAGTCTCCTCATGAACAAAGGCTTTTCCTGTACCATGTGACATCTGGGATCCCAGATAATGGTGTCAAACTCCCGCTGTAAGATGCCAGTGGAACCAAAACCCCAACCAGCGTGCCGCTGCTCTCATCATCTTCTTTTACTTCTGTTGCCAGAATCCATGGACAATGTTCATGCTCTTTGTTAACTAAGTCATTAAGACAAAGAGTTCAAAAACAGCCAAATTCTTGAACTGACACACAGGGCAAGGTGTGGGGGTTAGCAGTTAGGGTGTAGGGAGGTCAGAGTTCTAAGCCCTGTGCTAGGACTCAGTGCTCCCAGCCGCTGGTTTTCCTCAAACACCTCTTCAGCTTATATACTAAATTTCAGATTGTCTCTCTTTCAAGGGACTTTGTAAAATCAAAGAAAATATATATATATATATATATATATATTATTTTATCACTTCAGTTACAATGATACAGGGTGGCAAGGAGCACTAAAACTGGCCAAGGATTCTCCCCAAATTGTTTACTGATCACTGTCTGAATTCTTCACCCATGCACACAATTGTAAGACTACTCAGGCTCAGGGAACAACAACCATGGGATTTATTTAACAAACCAGGGTAAAACAAAGAGTTATTGAGGCCAAAAAATGGTCTTTACCTCCCTCAAAGCAGTGTTCAGTGTTTTTCAGTCCTGAACAAATGCAGCTAAGATGGCATCTTCCCATCACCGAGGACGCATGTCTTATCTCCCAAACAATAGGGCAAGTGTCCAAGATGGGGTCTTCCTGCCTCTGCTGACCTGGAGCACTCAGCAGCCTGACTCTAGGCCAGGTTCCCACTCAGAAAGACAACAGAAGACACAACAGGAGATGCTCTCAAGCTGCCAGGATGCCCTGATGCAGCACCAGATAAGGGACACTTAAAACAGCAGCTGCAGCAGCTGAAAGACCTGACAAATGGCCACACTCACACAGTTCAATGAGGTGCCCAGTTCCTGGTATTTGCCTTCTATGCCAGGCTGTTCCAGCAGCGAAACTTGGAACAGTTTCAGTCACTCAGCCATTTGCAAAGCCTCCAAACATTTCCTCTCTGAGATTGGCTACTGGAAGCCTCTATCTTCAGAGGCCCACAACACATTTCTGAAAGACCAGTATGGTCACCAATCTGCTGACCCCAAATGCTGAAGATCAAAAATGCTGAATCCCAAAGACTGAATGAATCAGCGCTCCCTTCTGCAATGCCTTATATTTCTTATACATTGCTACACCCCCAAATGCCATACTTTTTAGCATTTTCCCTGGGGCTATGTATCCTTGCCTCCTGTAACAGTCCTTGGCACAGCCACCAGTGACACTACCACTGATGAAAGGTGTATACCTTTTTCAGGAAAAAAGACTATAAGTAATGATTTTCTAAATCTCTTATGGAAATTATTTCAGTATATTTCTAGGTAATTTTTCCACTACTGTTAACAGCCAAAGTAGATGCTCTGTAAGTACCCTAGCAGCTTTCTGCACTGAGGCTCAGGAAGAGACTGAAGGTCTAAGGCACCAAAATATGTAATGAATCACCTTCTCTCATTAGCATCAAGATCAAAGACACATCTTACACCACGCTTGAGGAAGTAGAGGAAATGATTGGTGGAACAGTCAGCTGTGCTCTGTGGCTCACATGAAAACTATGGGAGAGCGTGTAAGGGGGTCTGACTTCTTGGGTGTCCTCTCAGGCCATGGGTATTGTACCACACTAAAAAAAAATTGACATAAAAAGCTATCTCAGGAGATTTTATTTTATATTTGTTTAGAGCTTAATAAAATTTATTGATTTGCATTTTATTGAGGTAACAATATACAACCCTGTATATTATTCAGAGGTACATATCCACTAATCTTAAGATGTATGTCATGGTACCACACCCACCATCCTGACCCCCACAGTCCTCCACTACTGTCCTCTAAGACCCTCCCCACTTTATTCTACAGCCCCCATCCTCCCCTTCTGGTAGCCTCAATTTTATAGTCATATTTCTAGGGTTTGTTTTGGTTCAGTTTGTATGTTCCAAGAGTGAAATCCGTATCTGTCATTCTCTTTCAGAATCATTTAACGTAGTGAAACCTGCTCCAGGTCCATCGATGTTGTTGCAAATGCCAAGAGTTCATCTTTTTTATAGCTGAGTAGGATTCTATTGTGTATATATACCTTATCTTCTTTGTTGTTGTTTTTTTTTTACCTCTAACTCAGCTGCTGTGTACAGTGCTGCAATAAACATAGGAATGTTTTTGAAACTCCAACCCTTTCCAAGTAGAATTTTTCCAGGTTTGTGGTGATACCTAGGAGTAGAATTGCTGGATCATATGAAAGATTCATGTTTAATATTTTGTGAAATTGCTGTACTGTCTTCCATAGTGATGGACCCGTCTCCATTCCTGCCCACAATGGGCAAGGGCTCCTTTTTCTTCTCATCTTCACCTGCATGTGTTTCTGGTCTTTTTGATAAGGGTCATTTTCACAGGTGTCAGGTGGTATCTCATGTGGTTTTGATTTGTATTTCCCTGCTCACCATCTGTCTATCTTCTTAGGAGAAGTGTCTATTTAGCAATTCGCCTGGTTTGGGATTGGTTTATTACCTTTTGGCTGTGTTGTAAGGATTTTTTTTTTTGTGGGTCTTGGATATAGTCCCTTGTCAGATGCATGGAAACATTCTCTCCCACTGAGTAGGGTCTCTCATCATTTCATGGACAGTCTCTTTCACCATGCAGAGGTCTTTTAGCCCATGCCATTTGTTCCATTTTGTTTTGTTTCCCTTGCTGTAGGAGTCAAGTCCCCAAGGTTGTCCCTGAAGCCAACATCATAGTCTTATGTCTGTTTTCTTCTATGTATTTTATGGTGTCAGGTCTTGTAGCCTAGTGTTTAATGCGGTTTGAGTTAGTGTCTAAAAGGTTGTTTATTTTTTTCATTTTTTTAATTAAATTTTATGTTTATAGTCCCCATACAATTACAACCCCCTTATTTTGACCCCAAGCCCGCCTTTCCCCACCCCCCAAGCCCCATAGAGTGTCTCTGGTTCATAGTTGTTTGTTGATTTTGATATTTTCTTTCTTATAGTTACTCTTTTTCCTGGTTCCTTATTTAAGTTTTCTAGATTCCTGCTATGAGTGAGACCATCCAGTATTTTTCTTTTTCTTTCTGGCTTAATTCGCTGAGCATGATCCCTTCCAGCGCCATCCATGTTGCTACAAATTGCATGTGTTTATCTTTTTTGAATGCTGAGTAATAGTCCATGGTGTATATGTACCACATCTTCTTGATCCAGTCATCTATTTTGGGGCATTTGGGTTGTTTCCAAAGCTTAGCTATTGTAAATAGTGCTGCTATAAACATAGGGGTGCAGGTGTTCTTTGGAATTGATGTTTCTGTGTCCTTTGGGTAAATACCTAGGAGTGGAATTGCTGGATCATATGGAAGCTCTATGTTTAGTAGGTCCAGAAATCTCCACACAGCTCTCCATAGTGGTTGGACCAGTTTGCACTCCCACCAACAGTGCAGGAGAGTTCCTTTTTCTCCACAACCTCACCAACATTTTTTGCTAGATTTTTTAATATGTGCCGTTCTCACTGGTGTAAGATGGTATCTCATGATAGTTTTGATTTGCATTTCCCTGATTACGAGTGATGCTGAACATATTTTCATGTGACTGTTGGCCATTTGCATTTCCTCTTCAGAGAAGTTTCTTTTTAGCTCTTCTGCCCATTTTTTCACTGGATTATTTTCTTTGTTGTTGTTGAGT
Source organism: Talpa europaea (assembly GCF_964194135.1). Taxonomy (NCBI): domain Eukaryota; kingdom Metazoa; phylum Chordata; class Mammalia; order Eulipotyphla; family Talpidae; genus Talpa; species Talpa europaea. Next base: position 47,868,864 of record NC_140083.1, on the reverse strand, counting down.
CTCATCAGCTCTTTGTAGATTTTTGGGATCCGTCCCTTATCATTAGTGTTGTGTGCAAAAATGTTCTCCCAGTTGTTGGGGTTTCTCTTTGTTTTGGTTATTTTCTCTTTTGCTGTGCAGAAGCTCTTTAATTCAATGTAGTCCCAGCTGTTTATCTTTGCCTTCACTATCACTGCTTTGGGTGATGTGTCTGTAAAGATGTCTTTGATGTGCATATCCCGTAGTGTTTCACCTAATATTCCTTCTATATATTTTATGGTTTCAGGTCTTATGTCTAGTTCTTTAATCCATTTTGAGTTGGTTTTTGTGCATGGTGTGAGGTAGTAGTCAAGCTTCATTCTTTTGCATGTAGCGACCCAGTTTTCCCAGCACCATTTATTGAACAAACTTTCTTTCCTCCAATGCATATTCTTTGCTCCTTTGTCAAAGATTAGTTAATCCTAAATCTATGGGTTTCTTTCTGGATTTTCTATTCGATTCCATTGGTCTGTGTGTCTATTCTTGTTCCAATACCATGTGGTTTTGATGATTATGGCTTTGTAGTATAGTTTGAAGTCTGGGAGTGTGATGCCTCCATTCCTTTCTTTTTTATCAGGAGAGCTTTGGCTATTCGGGGTTTTTTGTGGTTCCAGATGAATTTCATCAATAATTGTTCCATTTCTTTGAAGAATGACATTGAAATTTTGATTGGAATAGCATTGAATCTGTATATTGCTTTTGGTAGGATGGCCATTTTAATAATGTTTGTTCTTCCAATCCATGAGCAGGGGATGTCTTTCCATTTCTTTGTGTCTTCTCCTATTTCTTTTAACAGTGTTTTACAGTTTTCTTTGTATAGGTCCTTTACCTCTTTTGTTAGATTTATTCCCAAGTATTTGATTTTTTTTTGTTTTGATAATAAAAGGGATTTTTTTTATTTCTTCTTCAGATTTATTGGTTGTGTATAGGAAGGCTACTGATTTTTGTATGTTGATTTTGTATCCTGCCACTTTACTGAACTGATTGATGAGTTGAATTAGTTTTTCTGTGGAGTTTTTGGGCTTCTCTATGTATATTATCATATCATCTGCAAATAGTGATAGTTTGACTTCTTCTTTTCCTATTTGGAATCCCTGTATGTCTTTCTTTTGTCTTATTGCTCTGGCTAGGACTTCCAGTATTATATTGAAAAGCAGTGGTGAGAGAGTGGACATCCTTGTCTTGTTCTAAATCTTAATGGAAATGCTTTCAGCCTTTCACCATTGAGAATGATACTGGCTGTTTGCTTGTCATATATGGACTTCATGATGTTGAGATATGTTCCTTGTATTGCAAGAATTTCAAGGTCTTTTATCATGAATGTGTGTGCACTTTGTTGAAAGCTTTCTAGGCATCTATTGATATTATCATATGGTTTTTATATTTCTTTTTGTTGATGTGTTGGATAACGTTGATTGATTTGCAGATGTTGAACCATCCTAAAGGTTGTTTAATGTGAGGGAAGAGCACAAGACACTATGGTGACAGTTCATGGGTTTCTCGTGGTGATAAGGATTACACCTGAGAGGAGAATTGAGGACAATGTAAAAAGTATATCAATTACAAAAAATAAAACTTTGCTTATTAGCAACTTGTTTTTTTCTTGGTTTTTGAATACTACTCATGTCTCATTCATACTTTTCTTTCTGTTAAAAATATTTTCATCTGGGGCCTCCCCTGGTGGCGCAGCAGTTGAGCACTGGGCTGCAAAGCTGCCCACAGCCTCTGCAGTGCCAGTTTGATCCCCGGCCACTGGCGAGGGTCCCACATGGCATGTCAGACCTCTCCTGCCGTGCCCACTGCTCCCCTCAGCAGTGTATTTCGTCACTCTGCCTGTTCTGTCCCCTGCTCTGGCTCTGGTGAATTCTCTCACCCTCCCACACTTCTGACTATACCCAGTGCTTGTATAAATAAATAAATAAATATTAAAAAAAATTTCATCTGGGCCTCCCCAGTGGTGCAGAGGTTTAAGCAAAGCGCTGTGAAGCTGTCCTCAGTCTCTGCAGCCCAGGTTTGATTCCCTGCCGACCAGGGAGATACCCACATGGTGTGGCAGACCTCTCTTATCTTGTCTGCTGCTCCCCTCAGCAGTGTATTTCAGTATATCTGCCTGTTCTGCTCTGAGCTTTGTCTCTGGTCAATCCTCTCACCCCCCCCACACACACACACACTTCTGGCCTGTACTGCAGTTCTTATACACATGAATAAATAGATCTTAAAGAAAAAAAAAGTCTTAGGTTGGGAAGGATCAAGCAAACCCAAAATACAATATCAAAAAATCCCTACAAGCCCATGACACAGCTTCCCAAGTCACGAAACTCACAGTGGCTGCTCTTTTATCTGATCTCTCCCCATCTTCCTATATCGAGATTCATCTTCTCTCTTACAATGAAGTCCCCAGTCTTAAGGTTACATTGAACTTTGGGGCAGACTGGACCACAATCACACCCAGACCTAGAGCCCCAGGAGGTGCCTCTGGTGCCTTGTAACCAGCCCTCACTCTCTGGACCACAGCCCCCTGACCCTCATAGGGCACCAGGCCTGCTCTTCACCTTTCTATGCCTGGCCACTTTGCTCATGGTGGCAGAATGCACTCCATCTGATAGGGATATCACAGGTGACCTGGGTGTCAGGTAAGCAGGTACAACCTCAAAAGATGTTCCCAAAGGAGGTCAGACCAATTCACACTCCCAGCACTATCACGTGAATGTTCAGGTACATTCCATCTTTGTCAACATTTGGTATTGTTGGTTTTGATAATTAAGTTGAACATGTTCTCATATACTCTCATGAAATTTTCACCTCATGGGGCGACATCAATGGGAGCAGCATGGGAAGAAGGAAAGAATACTAAAAGTCCCAGTAGGAGAGAGACCAAGAGGGGCTAACGCCTAAAAAAATGCAGCCTTGATCTACGGGCAATCCAATATTTATTTAGAACTAGGTTCAGAGAAGGTGGGCAAGCCCTTGGAGCAATATACATATGCGGGGTGCATTATCATACTGTGCAAGCTGGGGTGGAGTGACCAGGGCTATTGCTTGGGGGGGCTCCACAGTTCCTGCTAATCAAAGCATACTCTCTCAAGTCCCTATTCTTACCTAACTTTCAGCTAGTCTTTGCAAGTAAGGTGTTCAGCTGATCTTGTGTATCTGGCATTACTGCTTGACTGCTGTTTTCAGCAATACTGGTTTCCCAGGATGTTCCTCATACCAGGACTTTTACCCTGGTGAGAGGCCCCCTGTCTGACTCTATATTTAACTTGATGAGCAGGAACCCTGGGCTTTAAGACAACAGCCTCAATAACAAAGAGGGTTGGGGATTTGACATGAAATGCCTATTTAAGTCTTTCCCCTATTTTCAGAATGGGGAGTCTAATTTTCCTTATCAATAATTATCTTATTATGTGGTAACAGTTTTTATATTTTGGATATGAGTGTTTGTGTTTGTATGTATTAAAAGTACTAACACCTTTTCACTCTCTTAAAAGGTGTAGTTTGTTGACAATGAGTTTTCAATTCAACAAATCCAAATTCATCTATCTTTTAGGTATTGTTAGTGGTTTTCTGTTTTGTTAAGAAATTCTTACTCACCCAGGTCATGAACAGTTTCTCCAGGGAGCTCCACTGTTTTCCATTTAAGTCTGCAGGCAATTCTAATGAAACGGACTATGGTGTGATGGTTTTTTAAATATTAACATGCTTGGTCTAGGATCTCTTAACATAAAGAGAATAATTTCCTGATGGAGCTACAGTGGTGTTTTTGTTATTACTGAAGTGATTATGAAAAATGGATTTGTTCTGGACTCCCTTTTGTTCCAGGAACCCAGACTATTTTCATATGGGGATAGCGCACTGTCTCGGTTACCTTTTCTTTGATTAGCTTTGCATCAAGTCTTGCTATCTAGCAGTATGGTTCTTCCCTTTGATCATCAAAGACTTCCACAGACCAAAGCATAGAGAACAAATGGCTTTGTGTGCTTTAACGACTATCTTTTCCAAAATATAAACTTTTATAATAGCGGCTGATTCCTACTAGAGTAGGAATTCAAAAAACACATATTACTAGGAAGCCATTGGAAGGGGCTTCTTATATGAGTCTTCATAGCAACACAATCCAAAGCAAAATGTTCACACACTGAGTCCTCACCCACCCAGTACACTTGGTTTCCCAGTGAGTAGAGCCAGGGCTGCTCCTGGAAAAGAATCACAGGCATGTGGCTCTGCATCTGCGATCCGGGTGAGGACTCACCCAAGCTCAGAGTCAGGTGGGTGGGGGCAAATCTGCTTTGGCCTTCAGGTTGGAACTCGACCTGCACTTTCCCCAAGCAGCTCTGCCTTTTTTCACAGTTCTGATGCCAGATTCTCCTTTCCACCCTTTTTCCTTATTTCTTCTGGGAAGTTAGCTCCTAGTCAACAAGCATCCTTTAATATTGTATTTATTGTCCAGAAGTAGAGGGGACAATGGGTTTCTATGCTTACATTTGGTACCACCTGTGAGCTCTTCAGCTTGCGATTTTGTCCTCTGCTGGGTGCAGGGCACATCTCCACTCTGGGCTCCAGCCAAGAGTCCTTTCAAAGTGAGGTAGGTGCCTGCTTCCTGCACTCCTGCTGGGGTCCCTGTGGTTGGCTTGCCCTGCATGGACCTAAATTTCACATGCAGGCTGTAGCCCCCAGTCCAAAAATTCAAAGGCATCCCTTGCTCACCTGGCAAGCTTGAATTTCATGCCAACAAAATTCGCAGTGGCAGCCATTGTCAAAGCCCCTTCTGCAGAGTGATGCTCCCCCACTGCCCTGCCCCCTGGTTCCCACTAGCTGGGTGTGCCTGGAGACTTGAGTCCTACAAACCACAGAGTCTGGCTTAGAAAGGAACCCTGATCTACCTAGATCATAGTCACCCCAGGACCCACCGGACAGAGGTAGGGACCTGGCTTTCAGGCTCACTTGGCTGGGCAGCCCAGTGCCCTGTAGATACCCGTGTCTGTTTCTTCAGCGTGGGCGAGCACTTGGCACTGCCCCTGTGGGTTCTCTCTCCCAGGCAGCCCCCTGAGGTAACTGCAAAGCAACCTGTTCAAATGGCCACTGGGAAGATCCGCAAGTTTCTGTGACAGCTCAGGTCTCTGTGATACACATGTCACCTCAGTCGCACCTGGCTGACTTTGGGGATTTTAATTTCCCTGCATAGCTGCTTGCTATCTGATCACCCATAGCGCAGTTGGGGGCTCTCTGTTTTGACTCTGGAGCCTGTGCTGAGGGCATACAGCAGAGCACTCTGGTGCAGGTTCTGAGTGACCTGGGCAAGGTGCATGGTCCCCTCCTGCGCTGCCACTGCTGAGATAGCCAAAGCTCTCCAGGACCACAGCAGTACAACCTTCTTTCTGCTCAGCTCTGCCATGCCACCCCTCTTCACTATGTTCAAGATCCTGGACTACTAGGCCATTGGCAGGGTTTTCTGCGATATCTGGATTGCAGTGGACATCCTGTGCTGCAGGCATCCATCACGGGGCTCTGCATCATCTCAATCGACCGCTGCATTGCCACGAGCTGCCTGCTGTGCTATGCACCACAGTCACCCAGAGGTGTGTCTCATGGCTCTGCTCTGCGTCTGGGCGCTCTCCCTTGTCACCTCCACAGGGCAGGTGTTTGGCTGGTGGCAGTCGGTCCCGGACAATGAGACCATCTTCCAGACAAACAAGGAGCTGGCTTCATCCTTTTCTCCAAACTGGGCTCCTTCTCTGTGCCCCTGACATCATTCTGGTCATGTACTGCTGGGTCTACAGGTGGCCAAGAGGGAGATCCAGGGCCTCAAGTGCAGTCTCAAGACCCATAAGCCAGACTGGGAGGAAATGATGCTCAGTATCCATCAGAAAATTGTCCCTGAAGCAGGTGTCCAGCTCCAACAACAAGACCTACTTCTCAGGGAGGCTCCTCAGGTTTTCCCAGGAGCAGAAAGCAGTCTGGGTTCTGGGCATTGTGATGGGCACATGGTCCTCTGCTGACTGCCTATTTCTTAGTGATGCCCATTGGTAAGTCTTTGCAACACCTGTGTTGCTTTGCAATATCTATGTTAACTTTGTTTTCTGGATTCAGCATGGAAGAAAGCATGAGCCAGTGGGAAGGAAAAAATGGCTTTATGTCCAAACCAAGTCTGAAAGAATTCATCATAATATCTCCAAAAGGTAAATACTTATTCCTTTTTTGAAAACAGTAGGTATAAAAGCAAATGTTCCTCTCCTCTAAAATCATCCATGCAGTTGCTGATGCTGCTGTTTGAAATTAATACAGTAATGTTACAAATCAACTTTTGCACATACCAGATTAGCCATTGTGAAAACCAATTCACTTATTATAAGTATCAGCAGCCTAATCTGCTTGGGCTAGTCATCTATCTCGGAAAGGCCTTCCTGAGATCCCTAAATGGTTGTTTGCTATTATTTGTTTGTGAGCTCAAATACAGACCCACTAGCAAACAAAAAATTGTGATAAAATTAATGAAAGTCCGTTTTCCTGCTTTAGAGTCAAATTTAAATGGCATGTGCTTAAAGGACTTTAATTTGTAGATCTGTGCAGTAGTGGAAGCTTTCCTTTCTGAGGGCCAACTATGTTTCAGACACAGGACAAGGCTTTTTATCTTATAAGTCCTCTCAGCAACTGAGTGAGACATGCCTTCCAACTCTGAAATGGCAAGTGGGGGAAGGGGAAGGGATTTTTCAGGCTCAAGAACTTTGCTACATAATCCCATAGCTACTTGCAATTTGCGACTATTTAAATGTGAATTTAAATTAAATAAAATTAGCATTCAGATCCTCAATTCCCACTAGGAAAATTTCAAATGCTCAGGAGTCACTTGTGGCCCAAGCCTGCTATTTGGACAGATGAGACAGAGAATGCTCTCAGCATTGCAGAAATTTCTTTCCAGCTGGGCTGCTTGGGTGGCCCTTCTGAGTCCACTCTCTGGCCTTCTATTGTGCTTTTGCTCTCCACACCCAGAAATGTATTGTAGCTTTTATTTTTTTCTCTTTTTTATTTTAACATTTATCATTTTTTAAAACATTATTTGCTTCCCTCCACCCTGTAGCTTTTAATTTGTATAAAAGAACACTCTACCCAAGCTACTTCCTGCATCCCATCTCTTTCTTCCTCCTGAACCTTGCACATGTGCTCATGCACCCATTCGATTGTCAAGAATTTGTGGAGAACTTATTCTAGACACTTGGGATAAACAAAACAGAAAAGTCCTTGCTGGTGTCCTTTATGCATGGGGCGTGGAGGGGAGAGTTAGACACAAGAAACACATCTTAGAAACAAGACTAATAAGAACTATCTTAAACATGAACAGAATCAGAGGATAGGGTGGCAGAAAGATGGGATATATGGTCAGGAAAGTGCCCTCTGAAAACGTGTGTGGAGTGAAGAGCGAGACTCAGTCTGGGAGGAAGGACTTTCTGGGCAGAGGGCACAGTGGGCACAGAGATGGGAGGAAGCTGACCCCTGGGCTCTGGTCATGGCCAGCATGGCTGAGCTATAGAGAATGGAGAGGAGACACGTTCAAAAAGAGACTGGGAGACAGACAAGGTCTCAGTGACAAGGATTTGGGGGCTAAATGTGCATACCCTAGCTTACCTTCATTATCTGAAGGTGGACTGTGCCTGTGAAATCTTTCACAAGGCAAAGGGCATGAAGAAGAGATTACCATGAATTTATAAGGAAAATACTTGGAGCATTCTCATTATCTCCGAGTAACTTACCAAATCAGAAGAAACAAGACATCAAAACTAAAGTATGTGGGTTAGTTCCCTGGCTGGCCGGGATCGAACTCCTGCTGCTGTGGCTGGCAATAGCATTGTGTCTTTAACCCCTGTGCTACCCAGGAGGCCCTGTATTTGTATTTGTTTCCCCTATGTTCCTCCTATAAGTGAATCCATCCAATATTTTTCTTTTCCTTCTGACTTATTTCACTGAGCATAATCCCTTCTAGCTCCATTCATGTTCATGCTAACGGCATTAGTTTATCTTTTTTTACTGCTGAACAGTATTCTGTATATGTACCACATCTGCACATTTTGGGACGGGATTGTTTGTTTTACTTGAATCTCGTAAGCGCTTTGTAGACCTTTGAAATCAATCCCTTATCAGTTGTACAGAGTGCAACGGTTTTCCCCCAATCATTAGGGTGTCTCTTTGTTTAGGTTACTGTCTCTTTTGCTGTACAGAATCTTTTTAGTTCAATATATCTCCATCTGTTTATCTTTTCTCTCAATTTCTTTGTTTTGTGGGATGAGTCTTTAAAGATGTTTCTGAGATATATGTCATGGAGTGGTGTACCTATGTTTTCTTCTATAAATTTTATGGTTTCAGGCCTTATGTTCCAGTCTTTTATCAATTTTGAACTACCTTTTTTACATGGTGTAAGGTTGTAGTCTAGTTTCATTCTTTTGCATGTGGCAGTCCAGTTTTCATAGCACCATTAATTCAACAGACTATCTTTAAACAACTATATTTGTCATAGTGATTCCTGAAAGCTCTCTTACTGCTACTGCAGTTGACTGCCTGGAGCAAAACTATCATTCTTGATTACTAACTGCCCTGATGTATATCAAACCAAGTGATTTTAAGGATCTTTTTTGAGATTTAAACTTTAGTAACTTTATGCACAGAAGAAAATCTACTTATCTTATTCATCCAGCATTGAGTAATCATTTTATGAAAATTAGATGACATTTTACCTAATGAAATGAAAACAAATGATGAAATTTAGAACTCTTGTAAATTCCAGTGCCTTACTAGTTCTAGACAAGGCACCCACCCATGAGCCTTCCTCCCCTGTGCTGTGGGACAATCACACAGTGGTTATCTCACATGACAGCTTAAGAGAAACATACTTTTCAGTAAAAGATTGCAGCATGTTAGTTAAAATGTATGCAGAGCCATATGGTAATTTTTCTGAGTATTACAACTGTGAATATCTAAACTTCCCATATCAGAGTTAGCAAGAAATCATAATAAGGGAAATAACATGACATCTAAAACCTGTTGGTTCCTACAAGAGAACAAAGAACAGTGGCTATTTGGTGGTGCTGAGCGGTACCTGAGTGTCATTTCAAATGAGTAATGGCAAAGTAAACTTTTCATAATTAATTTAGATGAGAGGGAGGTACAGATGTACCTTTTTCACATCTACAGGGAAACAATTTCCAGTAAGGTACAGCACTTTCCCATGGAAATGGTTAAATTTGAATAGAGAGTCCAAACGTTGATCTCTTAATGGAGTCTTGGAAAGCCACATGTGACTGAGTTTTTATCTCCTGTTCTGAGCACAAAATGACAGAGTACATTCTCAATTAGCAAATGGTAAATAAAGGAAGGAAGATATCATTATGCATTATAGAAGCTGAAATTTAATGTAGTTATTTTTCAAAATCCCCCAAAAGAAACATTTCAAAAGCCATTGAATAGTTCAATTTGTTACATCTATGCCTCCCTTTGATTCTGAATAGCTAACATACTCTGAATATTTTATTTTTTTCTACCTCCATGTTTAATGCAGCACTATTTACAACAGACAAGAGCTGGAAACAACCTAAGTGACTACCAGAGGAATTGAGAAAGAGAATGTGGTATAAATACACAATAAACTACTCTGCTGTGTCCAATGATAAAATATCACCATTTGCAACCATACGGAGAGATCTAGAGGATATTAAGTAGGATGATAAACAACAAATACTATGAGTTCATTCAAATGCAGTATATACAAAAAACAAATATGAATTAAATAAGGCAAAAATAAATTCTTAGACTATAATACCAATTAATGATTACCAGAGGGGAGGGGAGAAAGGGGGGATGGGTAAATGGAGTAAAAGGGGTCAAGTTTATGGGAATATAAGTAATGAACTTAAAATGGTATAAATGCCTATTGATTTTTTTTACCTTTTTTAATTTAAATTTTATTTTTATGTTCCCCATACTATTACAACACCCTTATTTTTACCCCAAGCCCTCCTTTTCCCGCACCCCAAGCCCCATAGAATGTCTCTTGTTCATAGTTATTTTTTGATTTTGATATTTTCTTTCTTATAGTTATTCTTTTTCCTGGTCCCTTATTTAAAGTTTTCTAGATTCCTGCTATGACTGAGGCCATCCGGTATTTTTATTTTTCTTTCTGGCTTATTTCGCTGAGCATGATTCCTTCCAACTCCATTCATGTTGCTGCAAATTGCATGAGTTTATCTTTTTTGATTGCTGAGTAATATTCCATTGTGTATATATACCACATTTTCTTGATACAGTCTTCTGTTTTTGGGCATTTGGGTTGTTTCCATAGCTTACCTATTGTGACTAGTGCAGCTATAAACATAGGGGCGCAGGTGCCCTTTTGTATTAATGTTTCTGTGTCCTTTGGGTAAATACCTAGGAGTGGAATTGCTGGGTCAAATGGAAGCTCTATCTTTAGCAGGTCAAGAAATCCGCATAGCTCTCCATAGTGGTTGGACCATTTTGCACACCCACCAGCAAAGTAGGAGAGTTCCTTTTTCTCCACAACCTCGCCAACATTTGTTGTTGCTAGTTTTTTTAGTATGTGTCATTCTCACTGGTGTAAGATGGTATCTCATTGTAGTTTTGGTTTGCATTTCCCTGATTATAAGTGATGTTGAACATTTTTTCATATGCCTTTTGGCCATTTGCATTTCCTCTTTGGAGAAGTTTCTTTATAGCTCTTTTGCCCATTTTTTGACTGGATTATTTTCTTTGTTTTGTTGAGTCTCAGCAGCTCTTTGTAGATTTTTGGGATCCGTCCTTTATCTTTGGTGTTGTGTGCAAAAATGTTCTCCCAGTCGGTAGGGTTTCTCTTTGTTTTAGTTATTGTTTCTTTTTCTGTGCAGAAGCTCTTTAATTTGATGTAGTCCCAGCTATTTATCTTTGCCTTCACTATCACTGCTATGGGTGATATGTCTGTAAAGATGTCTTTGATGTGCATATCACGTAGCATTTCGCCTATATTTCCTTCTGTGTATTTTATGGTTTCAGGTCCTATGTCTAGTTCTTTAATCCATTTTGAGTTGGTTTTTGTGCATGGTGTGAGGTAGTAGTCAAGCTTCATTCTTTTGCATGTAGCAACCCAGTTTTCCCAGCACCATTTATTGCTCCTTTGTCAAAGATTAGTTGACCATAAATCTGTGGGTTTATTTCTGGATTTTCTATTCAGTTTTATTGGTCTGTGTGTCTGTTCTTGTTCCAGTACCATGCAGTTTTGATGATTATGGCTTTGTAGTATAGTTTGAAATCTGGGAGTGTGATGCCTCCATCACTTATTTTTTTTTTTTTTCCAGGAGCGCTTTGGCTATTCAGGGTTTTTGGTGATTCCATATGAATTTCATCAATATTTGTTCCATTTCTTTAAGGAATGTCATTGAAATTTTTATTGGAATAACATTGAATCTGTAAATTGGTTTTGGTAGGATGGCCATTTTGCTAATGTTAATTCTTATAATCTGTGAGCAGGGGATGTCTTCCCATTTCTTTGTGTCGTCTTCTAATTCTTTTAACAGTGTTTTATAGTTTTCTTTATATAGATCCTTTACCTCTTTTGTTAGGTTTATTCCCAAGTATTTGATTTGTTTTGTTTCAACAATAAAAGGGATTTTTTTTTATTTCTTCTTCTTCAGATTTATTGATTGTGTATAGGAAGGCTACTGAAATTTGCATGTTGATTTTGTATCCTGCCACTTTACTAAATTGATTGATTAGTTGAATTAGTTTTTCTGTGTATCTTTTGGGGTTCTGTATGTATATTATCATATCATATGAGAATAGTGATAGTTTAACTTCTTCTTTTCCTATTTGGATTCCTTGTATGATCTTATCTTGTCTTATTGCTTTGGCTAGGAATTCCAGTATTATATTGAAAAGCAGTGGTGAGAGTGGATATATTTGTCTTGTTCCAGATCTTAATGGAAATGCTTTCAGCCTTTCACCATTGAGAATGATACTGGCTTTGGGCTTGTCGTATATGGCCTTTATGATGTTGAGGTATGTTCCTTGTATCCCGAGAATTTCAATGTCCTTTATCATAAATGGGTGTTGTACTTTGTCAAAAGTTTTCTCAGCATCTATTGATATTATCATATGGTTTTTGTATTTCTTTTTGTTGATGTGTTGGATAACGTTGATTGATTTTCGGATGTCAAACCATCCTTGTGTCCCTGGAATAAATCTTACTTGGTCACAGTGAATTATTTTATGGATACAATGTTGGATTCTGATAGCTAAAATTTTATTGAGGTTTTTTGCATCCATGTTTATTAGAGAGATCGGCCTGTAGTTTTCTTTTTTTGCATTGACCTTGTTCGGTTTTGGTATTAGTGTAATGTTGGCTTCATAGAATGTGTTTGGTATTATCCCTTCCTTCCCAAATTTTTGAAAGAGTTTGTGATGGATAGGCACTAATTCATTTCTGAATATTTGTTAGAATTCATTTGTAAATCCATCAGGTCCTGGGCTTTTGTTTTTGGGGAGGTTTTTGATTACCATTTTAATTTCGCTGCTTGTAATTGGTCTGCTAGGTGTTCTATTTCTTCTTTATTTAGCTTTGGTTGATAGTAGAGTTGTAGGAATTTGTCCATCTTTTCAAGATTGTTGAACTTGTTTGGATATAACTGTTCATAGTAGTTTCTGATTATTCTTTTGATTTCGGCTCTGTCTGTTGGGATTTCTCTTCTTTCATTTGTAATCCTATTTATTTGTGCTTTCTTCCGTTTTTTTCTTTGTGAGCCTGGCTAGGGTTTTGTCTATTTTATTTTTTTTTTTTCAAAGAACCAATTTTGGTTTCATTGATCTTTTGGATTTTTTTTTTTTAGTTTTGATTTCATTTATTTCTGCTTTGATTTTTATTATTTCTTTTCTTCTACTGGTTTTGGGGCTTTTTTTGTTGTTCTTTTTCTAGTCCTTTGAGCTTTGAAATTAGGTTGTTTCTTTGAGTTCTTTCTTGTGTCTTGATGTGAGCCTCTATTGCTATATATTTTCCTCTTACTATTGCTTTTGCTGCATCCCATTCCTTTAGGAAATTGGTGTCCTCCTTGTCATTCAGCTCAAAGTATTTTTCAATTTCTTCTTTGATCTCCTCATTAGTCCAGTGGTCTTCCAGTAGTGTGGGTTTCAATCTCCATGAGGTAGGAGAATTCCTTGCCTTCTTTTTATGGTTTATTTCTTGTTTGATGCCTTCATAGTCAGAGAAGATGGTTGGTATAATTTCAATCTTGGTGTATCCGTTGATGTTTGTCTTGTGTCCCAGTATGTAATTGATCCTGGAGAATGATACATGTGCGCTTGAGAAAAATGTGTACTCAGAATTTTTTAGATTTAGTGTTCTATAGATGTCTGTTAATCCCATGAGCTCCAGATCCTTATTTAGAGCTTTAGTGTCCTTTCTTATTTTTTGTCTCATTGATCTATCCATTGTTGATAGTGGTGTGTTGAAGTCTCCTACTATACATGCATTTTCTCTGATGTCTGCTTTCAGAGATGATAGTAGTTGTCTGATGTATTTTGGTGCTCCTTAATTTGGTAAGTATATGTTTATCAGTGTTATTTCTTCGTGAAGTATTGTCCCCTTGATCATAATGTAGTGACCGTTGGGGTCTCTTTTTACCTGTTTGTGTTTGAAATCTGTTTTATCTGATATAAGTATAGCTGTTCCTGCCTTCTTTTTTGGTCCATTTGCTTGTAGGATTGTTTTCCATGCTTTTACTTTCAGTCTATTTTTATCTTTTGTTGTTAAATATGTTTTCTGGAGACAGCAAAAGTTTGGGTTTTGTTTCTTAATTCAGGCTGTGATTCTGTCTTTTTATTGAAGAGTTTAGTCCATGCACATTTAGCATTAATATTGATATGTTAGTGTCTGTGTTTGCCATTTTGTTTGTCTTTCCTCTCATTTTATTTATTTATTCTTTTAATAATTTTTTTCTTTTTTTTTTGGCTTTATTTCGTTGTTATTTATCCCTCTGTTGGTTCTGGCTTTAGGACTCCTTGTAGTATTTTTTGGAGTGAGGTTTAGTTGTAACGAAATTCCAGAGTTTCTGTTTGCCTGGAAGGTCCTTATTCTTTCTTCATAGAGGAAGGAGAGCTTTGCAGGAGAGAGTATTCTTGGTTGGCATCTGTTTTCTTGGAGTCTTTTGACTATGTCCCTCCACTCTCTCCTTGCCTGTAGTGTTTCTTCGGAGCGGTCTGATGTCAGTCTGATTGGTTTTCCTTTGTATGTTATGTTTCTTTCCTCTTGTCAGCTTCGTTATTTTTTCCTTGTCTTGGATTCTTGGGAGCTTTACTATTATGTGTCCTGCTGTATTTTCTTTCACATTGGAAGTTTGGTTTTCACATTTGGGAAATTCTCTTCAATTATTTCCTTGAATAATTTCTCTGTTCCTAGGTCTTTCTCCTCTCCTCCTGGGTTCCTATTACTCTTAGATTTCCTTTTCTCATGGAGTCAGATAATTCCCAAAGTCTTTCTTCATTCTTTTTCATTCGTACTTGTCTATCCTTTTCTGTTTTGGTTCTTTTTATTTCTGTGTCTTCTAGAGTGCTTATTCATTCTTCCATTTCATCTATTCTGTTATCACTCCTTTTCCCAGAGTTCTTTAGCTCTTCCATTAATCCTTTGATCTCTTCACTTCCCTCTTTAGGGACTCAATTTCATTCTTCTCATTATTGTTTTCCTTCATGACTTCTGTCAGTTTTTTAATCACGGCTATTTTAAATTCTCTTTCTGGAAGGCTCAGAAGTTCTTCCAAGTCACTGTAGTTGCAATCAGGTGGGCAGTTTTCTTTTTGTGGTGTGTCTTTTTCCTGAGGATTTGCTTGGTTGTTTGTAGTTTTTCTTCACTTTGCTGCTTGTTTTCTAATTTGGTCTATTCGTTGGGACACTGTGTCGCTGGTAATGGCTGACATCTTTTTGGTGTGCTCTTTCTGGGATGTCGGAAACTAGTGATCCAATTGAGTAAAAACTGTTATGTCTGAATTCCAGTAGGGCAGTAGTACTATGAATATGTTAGTGGTTGCTGTCACAGAGACTCTCCTCCTTCTGTGTTTGTTTAATTCCAAGGAGGGTCTTATGGTCCCACAATCTACCCTGTGGTGGCAGGATCACCCACTGGGCTCCAAATTGCTGGATCCCCCTCTGGGCTCAGACTGGTGGCCAGAAGGGGCCAAGCTTGTGGGGGCTTTTCAGCTCACTGGATTGTGGGGGCTTTTCAGCTCACCTCTGGCTGAGGGGGCAGCTCTTCCCCAGCTCCACTCAGTCTAAGTGTGTTGCAGACACACAAAATATCCCTAATCTAAAATGGCAAGTTGGGAGAGCCCTTCCGTGTACTTACGGTCTGCCCCAGCAATGACTGGATCCCTCTCTGGGCTCTGGCGGCCAGATGGGGATTGGCTTGTGGGGGCTTTTCAGCTCACCTCTGGCTGTGAATGCAGCCCTTTCCCAGCTCCACACAGTCTAGGTGTGTTGTGAATATGCCAAAGGTCCCTGATCTAAGAAGGGGAGTTGGAAGGACACAAAATTATTTTTTCTATATAAGTAAATATACATTGAGTGGCAGGGCTCCCTCAGGGTTTCCATGTAGGCTCTGGGTGACAACTCTCAGAGATAGGTAAAAGGTTTTCTGCAAGAAAATTAGAGAACTTTACCCAGTTCTCTCCTCTTACTTTTTTTTCTTAACTTTCTGCCTTTTCTGACGGCAGGTCCACTGGATCCTTGTGTCATCTGTGCCCTTCAGTGCTGTGGGTGCTGAGGCTGGCAAGCTAAAAGTTTGGATTCTCTGTACTTGCTGGAGGAACAGGAGTGGGGTATTGAGTATTAACAATATTTTCTCTGTAAACACTCCTAATAATATCTTCCTCTTCTAGTTTGGAGCTTCTCTTCCTACTCATTACTGCATGCAGCCAAAATTAAAGTTTAAAAAAATATGAGAAAGTTTGCTGGGGAGAAGCGCAGCAGTAGCCTGCAGAAAGGAGAAGGAAGGAGTAGATTTGGAAAGGCAGCATCAAGAAGGTGGTGGGCTGGGAAGGAGAACTGTTTGCACACAGGGTGTCCCTGATCCCACTCACCTGCCTCTGGCACGGGGATGACAGAGGAATTGTGAGTGATGGATGAAGGCATGACTAAAGTGAATAAAGTGGCAGGATCCTATAGAAAGAGAAACCAGGTGCTGAGTTTTGATGGAGTGTGGGAGTGGTGGGGGTAGACTGAGAGAAGATGGGGAGCCTCCCTAGGGCAGCCAGATCCACCTGGCTCTGAAGTGAAGAAGGAAACCAATAAAGGCTGAGCTCAGGGAGATTGCACTGTTCTGTGTGTATCCAGCTCACCAAGGATGAGTGGCTGTGTATTACGTGGAAAGGACTGGTACGACTTCCCTGTGGCTGATGAAGCAGCCCTCTGTGCTAGTGGAGTGGGGTGGGGTCACTGGCTCTCTGGACAGTGCTTCCCAGTCCCTCACCTGTGATGTTAGATGTGTCATATGAATCTGAACTCTCCAGCATGAGCCCCTGGTCATAGGAGCTTGGCTGGTCGAGCCCTCAGGCCTTGCATCTCCTCTGAAGCAGTGATGTGTGAGTGACATGGAAGCCAGTGGCCTGTGGCTGGCTTACCACACAGCAGTTCCAGGTGGAGTCACTCAGGTGAAGCCTGGTGTTGGTGCTGGATCATCCCAAGGCAGTGTTCAAAAACCCATGGTCCTGTTTAAAGAGCTGTGAGAGGTTGGGCCTCTCTTGACAAATTATATAAAGTCTCCTCCTGATATGAAGTAAAGGCTTAGCAGTTTGTTGCAGCTTCTAAAATTCATAGCCTGTTCTGTTTAACTCCCAAGAGTGGCAGAAATGATGCTACTTACCTGTCTAGTAGCCCTTGATACCAAGTGTATGGAGTTGTGACTAAGGTAAGCAGAGGGCACCTGGCTGTGCTAGAGTACAGACAGGCCTGGCACCTACATCCCTTAGTACCAGCTTCCTTCTGTGTCCCCACCACCTCCCCAGCGAGTCATCTCCTGTGAAATCAACAGAGAAACACAGTTATCCTTATTCAAGATGTGAACTGCAGAGAATTCTGTAAATGTTTTCTTTGTTGAATGTGGGTTTTATTACAAAGAATATAAAAAGGATGTTTATAAATGTTTTTACAGTAATTTCCACTATTTTCTCCCAACCTGATTTTTTCCAATACATCTTGAGTTATTAAATAATGCAGTCTCCTATTCTAAAAGTCTTGCTAGCACATGGGAAGGGCTTGCTGAGTCTGTTTTTAATCTTTCAAGTATCTTGTGTTTTCAATAAGTACATTTTCAGAATATTATGACTTCTATCATGGTTTGGCTTATTGTGTCATTTATTCTCTGGATTGTATTTCTTAGCAACTATCATTAGAAATAATTTTGGAACAAGGTTTTCCAAGAATCCAATTCAAACATTATATATTGTGCACCACCTGTGTGCAAGGCACTGTGCTGGGCCTTGGCAATAGAAAGGCATGCAAAATAAAAGCTATAGCAGGAAGCTAAACTAATAAAAATTAAGGAATGAGACAAATATTCATAAGTTAGGTAAGTATCATATTATTTGTATCTTAAGTACCTTATAACCAAAAATCAAAGTTAAAGGGGAAAAATTATACATAGTTGGAGAGATTGGGAAAGTGTCCTGAAGGATGTAGCATCTCTGATGCACACACAGCACCTGGAGCATTTCATTTTTTTAAAGATTTATTTATTTATGCATATAAGAGCTGGGGTACAGGCGAGAGGAGTGGAGGGTGAGAGGATTCACCAGAGACAGTGGGGAACAGAACAGGCAGACTGACTGAAATACACTCCTGAGGAGAGCAGTGGTCAAGGCTGGAGCTGTCTGCTGCACCATGTGGGTAGCTCCCTGGCCAGGGATCGCATTCATGCTACAGTGGCTACAGATAGCTCCATAGGTTGTGTCTTACCCCTTGCACCACCAGGGAGGTCCTCCTGGAGGATTTCAAAAGAATTTCAGTGGGGGCAGAGGAGAGTGTCAGAGTTCACCAGCGTGATGAGAAAGCCAAAGAAACTGAAAAGTGAGAGCTTTGCTTCACTTTGGCAGTGTGTTTGTCATAGGGAAGTAACAGAAATTAACACTTAGGGAGGATAGGTTGTGTCCAACTATAGAAGGTCTCGAATGGTTCAGTTTCATTTAATAAGGACTAGAAAATTGCAAAATGTATGTGTGTGTGCGCGCTTCTTTGTTGAAAAAAGGTTGGTTTACATTACTATTTATGATTTAGAAGAGAAGGGTCACATTTTAGAGAAGGGTCACACTGCCTCTGATGTATGTTACCATAGTCCTCCCCTAGTTACTGGACCTCCTCCATCATTTATTTCAACCCTCATCCTGGTTCCCCCTCTAGTAGCTTCACTTTTGTAGTCATACTTATAGGGTTTGTTTTGATTAAGTTTTATTGTTTCCTACCCCCTCTGTATTCCACACATAGTGAATTCCAGTGTTTGTCTCTCTTCTTCTGATTTCTTTCATTTAGCACCATCCCCTTCAGTTCCATCTATGTTGTTGCAAATGGCAATAATTCATCTTTTTTACAGCTGAGTAGTATTCTATTGTGTATATATACCATGTCTTTTTAATTTACTGCTTCCTTGATGGGCATTTAGGTTGTTTCCATTGTTTGGCTATTGTAGGCAGTGCTGCAGTCAACATAGAAGTGCATCTATACCTTCAAATTATCAATTTAATATTCTTCAGGTAGATACTTAGAAATGGAATTGCTGCATCATAGGATATATACTTTCAATATTTTGAGGAACCGCCATACTAGTTCCATAGGTGCCAGGCCAGTGTATCTTCCCATCAACAGAGCACAAGAGTTCCTTTATTTCCACACCCTCACAAACATTTGGTGTTTCTGGTTTGGTTTTTTGATGGATAAGTACCATTCTCACTGGAATGATAAGGCATCTCATTGTGGTTTTGATTTGCATTTCCTTGGTATTAAGTGATGTTGGACATTTTTTTTATATGACTTTGGCCATCTGTATGTCTTCTTTGGAGAAGTATCTGTTTAGGTCTTTGGCCCATTTTTTTTATTGGGTTGTTTGTTTTCTTTTTGGTGAGTTGCATGAGTTATTTATAGGTCATGGATATTGGCCCCATGTCAGGTATACATTGTGCAAATACCTTCTCCCATTCAATAGGTGTCTTTTTGTTTTAATGATAGTTCCACTGACTGCATAGAAGCTTTGTAGCTTGATGTTGTCCCATTCATTTACTTTTGCTCTTGTTTCCCTTGCCATTACATTAGTGTCTCCAAAGACATCCCTGAAGCCAGTGCCGTGGAGTGTTTTGCTTGTGTTTTCCTCAATGTAATTGATGGTTTCAGGTCTTACATCCAAGTCTGTAATCCCATTTTGAGTTAATTTTTTGTGTATGGTGTGAGATAGTGGTCTAGTTTCATTTTTCTGCACCTGGCTGTCCTGTTTGCCCAGCACCATTTGTTGAAGAGACTTTCCTTTCTCTATTAGATGCCCTTGGCTTCTTTTGTCCATATGAACCTGGGCTTATCTCTACCCTCTCAATTCCATTCCATTGGTCATTTTAATCCAATACCATAATTTTTATTATAGCCTTGCTGCATAGTTTGAAGTCTAAGAGTGTGATTCCCGTATTCTTCTTCTTTTTTGTCAAGATTGCTTTGACTATTCAGGATTTTTGTGGTTCCATATAAATTTTGCAAATTTTGCTCTATTTCTTGGAAGAATTCCATTGAAATTTTGACCGGGATTGTTTTGAATCTTTATATTGCTTTGGGTATCATTGACATTTTAATAACATTAATTTTCCATTAATAACATTTTAATAACATTAATTTTCTTTCACCTCCTTTGCAGGTTTATTCCTAGGTATTTAATACTTTCTGATACATTGGTAAATGGGATTATTTTCTTGATTTCTTTCTCTTCTTGCTCATTTTTTACATATAGAAATACAACAGACTTGTATTGATTTTGTAGCCTACCACATTACTGGACTAATTTATTGTTTTTTTTTTCATGTCATCTTTAGACATGCCTATAATCATGTCATCTATAAATAGTGGTATTTTCAATTCCTTTCCCATTTGTATTGCTTTTATATCTTTCTTTTGCCTAACTGTACTATCTAGGATTTCCAATTCTATGTTGAACAGTAGTGCTGAGAGTGGACATCCTTGTCATGTACCTGATCTGAGAGAAAAAGCTTTCAGTTTCTCACCATTGAGTATGATGCTAGCTGTGGGTTGGGCATAGATGACCTTCGCTGTGTTGAGGTAAGTTCCCTCTATTCCCATTTTACTAGGAATTTTTCTCAATAATGCATGCTGCACCTTGTCAAATACCTTCTCTGCATCTGTTAACACACTCCTCTGATTTTTATCTTGCCGTAGGTTAATATGCTGAATTATTGGGTTGTTGGAAAAGTCATGACACATTCTTGTTTGAAAAACATGGAAAAAATACATCATGAATTTTCCAACAACCCCATACACTGATTTGCGTATGGTGAACCCTCCTTGCATTGCTGGAATAAATCTTACTTTGTCATGATGTATGACTCTTTTGTTGAATTCAGTTTGCTAAGATTTTGTTGAAGATTTTTGCCTCCGTGTTCATCAGGAATATTGCTCTGTAATTTTCTTTTTTGTGTGATGTCCTTGTCTGCTTTCAGTAACAGTAATGTTTGCTTCATAAAATGTGCTTGGGAGCATCCCCTTTCCCTTAGTTTCTGGAAGAGTTTGAGAGGGATAGGTATTAGTTCCTTCTTGAAGGTTTGGTAGAACTGGTTAGTAAAACTGTCTGGTCCTGGGCTTTTGTTTCCTGGGATACTTTTGATTTCTGATTCAATGCCCTTATATTAAGTATGCTTTAGGTTCTCTGCTTCTCCCTGTTTCAGTATTGGGAGGTTATTTGCTTCTAAGACTTTTCCACATCTCCCAGGTTTTCCAATTTCTTGGCATAAGGATATTCAAAGTAGTTTTTTATGAGACTCTGTATTTCTGAGGTGTCTGTGTTAACTTCATTTTCATTTCTAATTCTGTTTATTAGAGTTTTTTTTTCCCTTTCCTTCTTAGTCTAACTAGAGTTTGGTCCATTTCATTTATTTTTTTCAAAAAGCCATCTTTTGATTTCATTGATCCTTTCAATTGTCTTTTTGACTTCTGTTTTATTTGTTTCTGGTCTAATTTTTATTTCCTTCTTTCCCTGACTTTTGATAACATTTGTTTTACTTGTTTCTGTTCCTTAAGGAGTAATAATAGATTATTTATTTGAGTTCTTTCTTGTAAGTTTCTTGATGTGGGCCAGTATTGCTTTATACCTTCTTCTTAGTGCTGCTTTGGCTGCATCCCATAGATTCTGGTAGGTCATGTCTTTATCTTCACTTGTCTCCAAATACATTTTAATTTGTTCATTGATTTCCTCATTAAGCCTCTCTGAGTTTTCTTCCATCTATGAGTTCCTTTATTTATAGCAGTTCTGTACACAATCTGATTGGGAAATATAATCTTCCATCTTTTTGCATTTGGATTCTGGAGAGTTGTTCTTACCTTGTGATGTCATGCTCTCTTGAGGTCCTGTATTTCCTTGTGTTATATATATTTTTAAAGATTTATTTATTTATACAAGAGCTGGGGTATAGGCCAGTGGCATGGGGGGTGAGAGTATTCACCAGAGACAGAGAAGGGAGCAGAACAGGCAGAAGGACCGAAAGCACTGTTGAGAGGAAGAGTGGGCGAGACAGCAGAGGTCTGCCGTGCCATGTGGGTATCTCCCTGGCCAGCCAGGAATGGAACCCACGTTGCAGAGGCTGTGGACAGCTTCACAGCGCTGCAGTCAACCCACTGTGCCATTGGGGAGGCCCCATGTGTTATAATATTTTTGTCCACCCAATTTGCTACCTGTGGTCTCCCTGTTTTCTTATTTTTTTTAATATTTCTAGCCTTTTGTTTTATATATTTATGCCTTTTTTGACCTCTTTATGTCCAGAGAGCTGGTGACCCCACCCCACTCCACTAGCACAGAGGGCTGCTTCTATGTTGTCTATTCATCAGCCATAGGGCAATCATGCCTGTCCTTTCCATGTAATTCATAGCTGCTTGTCCTTGGTGAGGGTGGACCAGCTGGATACCACACAGCACAGTGCAGTCTCCCTGTAACCTCTACTCCCCTCTCCCCTGAACCTGTGGCTGATCTGACTGCTCTGTCACCAGTGTCCCAAACTCCAACACCCCCCCATCCACCTCCTTTTCAGTGTAGTATTCTTCTCCTCAGCTTCCACTCTGTTGAAGTCTACATTGGTCTGTACAGACCAGGGGATAATCATACCTCTCCTCTCTGAGAGACTGTTGGTCCAAAAAGTGGCCTTCTATGTCATTGCTGCAGGAACTACAGCTCATGAGCACCAGGCTTACAGTTTCCTCTCATGACACCTACCACATCTGCTTCTCTTGGCAGGGCTTGCTCCACTGCTGAAGGAACTACTGGTTTGGGCTGCTTCCAGAACTCTTCTTGGGACTCCCTGAGGTCCATGGGGCCTGCTGTGGCAGGTCTGCTTCCAAGGCTCTCCTGACATGCTGAGTCCTGAGGTGGCCTACCACTGGTGGGCTACTTCCAGGGCCCACCCTGGAGCTTGCTGAGGTCTATGTCTAGGTTTGCTGCTATGTATGTTTTAGAAGAATGATTTTCTGATTAATCTGGGAGAAGTTAATCATTCATTTATCTAATATTTGTTTATCTATCATGAGGTTTTTAGATTCTACCATGTGGTACTTAGTCCTGGTGCTATCCTTAAGGTAGAATAACACACAGAAAAACATGGATCAGAGTAACAATTAAGACTAGTAGTTGATGATTGGGAAGCTAATGAGAGCTTTAATTAGTATTTTGCAGAATGTCATCACTCCAATTTTTAGATTTAACATAGGTTGTTTATTTTTATTTTATAAAAATCCCTAAGTTGGAAAAATAATCTCTTTAAAAATTAAGTCACTTAGTTGTTATGTAAGGGTGTTATAGTTATTAGAAATGTTTTCAGCGTCTATTGAAATTATTTTTTCCTCTTTCAATTGCATTGGTAGATTTTCCTTAGGCTATAAGGTTTTAATTGCTACTTTCTAGTTTCACTAAATGGTTGTGGAAGGCATTTTCAGATGCAGCATTCTCTGTTACAGAAAGCTGCCTTTAGTGGAGATGGAGGTGACCCATTAGAAGACATGGCAGTTGGCCAATGGTAGGGCCACATTAGCAGAAAAATATGAGCTCCTTTATTATCTCTGATTATTGTTGAAATAGTTCCTACAGTATAAGAAGGTTTTTTTTATGGTTTTCTGTAATTATGTCTATGTGATCTGTAATTGAATGAACAGGAAGAAAACAGCCAGTATCACAGAATGCAATGGTGATTCTAAATGGGGCTGGCTCTGCCTCTCGCCCCTTCCCAGGCATTTGACTTGTCCAGACACATCTGGGGATGGGGAGGGCTTCTGATGCCTCGTGGGTGGAGACCAGAGGCGCTGTCATATTCCCTACAGCACATAGGTCGACCACTCACAGAACACCTAAGCAGCCCAGAGTATCAAGTGAGTTAAGCTTGCATAGGTTTAGTTAAAAAGGTGTGCTTTGGATACATTTAACCTAAAACTTACAATTTAGGTTTACTAAATCAACAGATTTCGGTTTACTATTACTAAATCAACAGAATGTACCATATTTTTAATTTTGCATTTTCTCTTTAGCTCTTTACCTCCTCTTATAAATGAGTATGATACACACCAGAAAAGCTAATGGGCAGCTGAAATTTATCAGATATGAAATCATAGATCTCAAATTTGTATAATATTTTATCATAAAGAGTGAAAAGGTTAAATATACTCCCTTTTCAGAAACACTGAAAGAAAATATTTGTCTATAGCCAGTCCGTTGCTTGCACTCTGTCAGCGTGTGCATGCATGTATGCTTAAATGTTACTTGTACTTTTTCATGCAGTGTTTTCTTGCTCCTGCCCTCTGGCAAGAGCATAACTTAGCTCCTGAGAGACAGCTCTTAATCTATCAGTATTGGCTTGCCCCTTCATTTCCACCCCCCTAGGGGCAGAAACCACCTCTCTACCTGTTAACATTTCTTTTTTGGTCTCACCCAATATTTCATATATTTAAATATATATGGAAGAATTCTTCTTTTTTGTACAGTGTGTACTTTCTCTTCTCAGATGTGGTCTCCACATAATCCCCACCACCAATTCCCCCATGCGCCATCACCAGCGCTCCTTTTGCTCTTTCCTCCCGTTTTGCTCCTTCTTCCTTCCCCTCCCCCGTGGAGTATATCTGGTCCTGTTGTGCCCAGTGTCGACCAGTGCAGCCCCAAGGACACACAGACAGCCAATGCAAGAACACAAAGGAGTTTATTATGGGCTCGAGTCAGTGCTCACGACATGCACGAATGCAACAGCAGAGGTTGAGAGCCCTGAACAAAGGGAACAGGGATCTTATATAGGGTTACAAGCAAACTTCTAAAAATTAAATCATGTTGGCAACTATTCATTGGTTACATGGGTGCATTTCCTAACAACGGTGGGTGCACAGTTTCAGTTTTTGAGCTGATTGGCCACACCAAGATGCAGCTCTATTTTATGGCTAGTTTGACCCCATTAGTGGCCCGAATTGCTCGGCTCCGCTGTGGCTGGCCATCCAAGATAAGATCAGAGTTGGGTGGGTGTCGAAACCTTCTTTGGAATGCAGACTAGTTAGTCTTGAGTAAGCAAAACTTGAAATACTAAAATGGTGGTTATACACAAGATGAAGGAACAGTGGCTAAGTCTCACAGTCCCACCCAGTAATGAAACCACTTTCTCTAAATGCAGTTCTTGGCTTCCTTGATCTGTAGATCTTATGTTGCTACAGGAGGGACTGAATTATAGCACAAATCTGTTTGAAATTTTTTTTTCTGATAATTGAATGTGGTATCAAGGGACAACAAGAAAAACACTCAGCTAACAGGAAGGAAATGGAATTGTTCTCAGCAGCGCAGAACAGTGTCTTGTGTTGCTCCCTCTTTGTTATGTGGCAGGAGAGCATAGGGTAAATGAAATGAACATCCTGGTGTATTTTAAGTAGATTGAAATATAAGCACCAGATATTTAATAGACCAATAGAATGATTATTTCTTATTGGCCCTGCTACTAAGTCACTTTATCACAAAAGGGCTAAAGAGTGACCCTTTGGTTCCTCTCCTTCCTGCTCCAACTATTAGTGGTTATTTTTATTGAAATTTACAAACTCCTGTTGGGCAATATTTTCAGGGTTTTTTTTAAGATTTTATTTATTTTTGCATAAATGAAATCGGGTGTAGGCCAGAGGTACAGGGATTTGGTGAGAGGAATCACCAGAGACATAGTTGGGAGCAGAACAGGTGGGTCTACTGAACTACACTGCTGAGTGGAGTAGCGGGAGAGACAGGACAAGTCTGCTAAGCCATATGGGTCCGCTTCTTGGCAGGGTATCGAACTTAGGCCTTTGCGGTGGGTTAAGTTGCAGTGGTAGCATTGAGACTTAATGCCTAGGCCACAAGGGAGGCCCCAATATTCTCAGTTTTGGAGCGCATCTGTTGATAAAAAGTAAGCACAGGGGATGAATGGGTGATGGCAGCTTGCTGGGTGTCACCATCTCGCCTTCATGGCCTTGCAGGGACCTGAATCAGACCACATGCCGCTCCTCTGCTTGGAAGGAGAGAGGCTTGTCCTGGTGCACTGGTTTTGCCATGCCTACTCTGGCCCACTCCCCTTTTCCTGGGGAATAGGGGAGAAGAATCGGTGCCCTCACCAGACAGGATGGATGTGGGGGGGTCGCCATGTGTGGGGTGGGGAACACAAGTTGCCAAGCACACCAGGTCTTGACCTTGTGGGCTTTGCAATCTTGGTATCCTGGGAGAAAGCCCGGCTTCGTGGGAGGCTGAGATTGGGTCTGGGCAGTCCAAGTGGGAAAGGGGCCCCTAATTCCGGATACATAACAGTCCATTACCACAGCGATGTCCTGGCATCCCTTTCAAGTAGTGGTGTGGTGGCTTAGCGCACCTTTGCAGTCTGGATGCTGGAACCAGGACTTCTCAGGCACTGACCGTAGCATCAAGGCCTGTCTCCATGTGTTGCCTTGACTCCAGTTTTCCTTTTTTTAACTTTTTAAAAAATTTTATTTATTTTTCATATTATTTTTCATTTTTGTACAATGTATGCATTTTCATCTTGTTTATAGTCCCCATACAATCCTCCCCCCCCCTTGTTTTGATCTTACTCCCTTCTTCCCCGCTATAGTGAGTCTCTGGTTCATAGGTGATTTTGATTTTTGCCTGTTGATTTTGATTTTTGCTTTATTATAATTAGTCTTTTACCTGGTCCCTTATTTAGGTTTTCTAAATTCCTGGTATAAGTGAGATCATCCTGCATTTTTCTTCTTCTTTCTGTCTTATTTCGCTGAGCATGATCCCTTCCAGCTCCATCCATGTTGCTGCAAATTGCATGAGTTCATCTTTTTTGATTGCTGAGTAACATTCCATTGTGTAACTTCAGCTTTCTTTTTAAGATATTTGACCTGTTTGATTTATGAAACAAAATGTTTTTTAGAACTTATTTTTATGTCAGCATTCAGCATTTTATTTTGCAACTGAAGCAAGCAAGATTATTGATGATTTAACATGTTATAGTAAGACAGATGAACATGGCATCACAGGTGTAGCTTTCTCGTTATTGATTTCAGTTCCTTTTAAGCCAATTTCTCCCTGGGGGGTAAAGCACATGTGAGCTCTCTGCAGAAGTACTGAAGGCAGAGGAAGTGAAAGTGAGTACAGAAAAGTGGAATAAAACACACAGTCGGTGTCAGGCAGCAGCACTCAAAAGATAAGCTTTAGCTGGGGCTCCAGTGGCAGAAAATGAGATCAGACAACTTAACATCAAGTAAGTTGGTCTTTGGAATTTTTGTGATAAATTTTCAAAACTCATACAGTTTTGACCTATGCTTTACTTTTTTATGGGATTCATAATCATATCTTATGTTGAAGGAAATTTTTTTAGCACCACATAACCCCCCCCCCCGGATTATTTATGAAAACCAATTTCTTTAGGAAGAAAAAACTGAATAGTACTATACCACTTTACTTAAAATTTCTCCTTTTTGACTGTTAAAGATGATGTTCATAGATCGCTTATTCATACAATGCAGCTATTTTATTGATAGTAATTATTACTTTTATTCTCAGTTTATACTTATATTTCTCAAGGTTTGAATATCTTTAATAATCCATCATGTTTATTATTTATCATTACTTATTGCCCATTGTCTATTAAAATGATGAATTTATTATCTGGCCTATCCATTCTGAGTATCTTTCTATACCCTACCCCAACTGTTTAATTAATACAGTATAACTTATGAGATCTCTGTCTACCTTATAAAATTGTTTAATAGTTATTTTAAAAATAGAAAGGGGTGATGTGAGCAATGGGTAGAACAGAGGCCCTTAGAGGCCCATGTCCCTTCAGAGAAACAGACAATCATGTAGGTCAGAGGTTACAACACTACAGTGGCACCCCAAAATTAGGAAGCAAGTCCCCATCCCAGGGGAAGGCCTGGTCACGGTGTCCCGTCGTGGACCCAGAGCAGGGCCATCTTCCTGTGGACTCAGCTCTTGACCTGCTCACCTGCTGTCCTGCACCAAGCCCCTTCATCGGAGGCCAGCAGAAGGCTTGAGGATGTCTGCAGGGACAGGCCCGCTGACCCTGATCAGACCCACTGCAGCCCTGAAACAGTCCAGTCCATGCATTGTTGCTTCAGTTTAAAAAAGAGGGGCTGCTTCTCCACTCACTGCTGCCACCTGAGGACTCTCTACCCTCTGCACAGGCACAGAAACAGGTAGCAGTTTCAAGGGGAGCAGTGCTGGACTCTCAGACCGCGATGCCTCGGGGATGGCAGAACAGACTGTGGAAGGGAATTTGCTGTCCACTTGCCACCAAAGGCAGAGACTGGGAGATGCCCCGCACTCTACTAACTGTCCACTTTAACTTGCACAGAACGGAATTTATGTCCAAATGTAGTTCCCGTGAAGCTGCCTGAAAGCGCAGCCTTGCCCTCGCTGCTCCCTGGCAGCCCTCGTGGCTGCAACTTCCAAGGAGAAGGAGCAAGCTGTGCCTTTTCTGCTAGTGCTGGTGTTTATGCAGCTGCTGCTGAAAATTCCTGGAAAACAAACTACAGAGTGTTCCCTTGTGTAACCGAGGAGCTTTCCCAACTCAGAAAGGCCAATTTTCTAGTGTACCTCCAAAGATGTCTATTTGTGGCCACTCCACAGGAGACCATGAAGCTCTGATTTGTACTTTGTGTGAAGAATCCTAGAAAATACAAATTTGTCTCAACATTGGTTCCAAAAAATGCCTTTGGTCAAGATTGGGGTTCAGGAGAAGGAAGCGGAGGGGTGTCCTGCACCTGCCTGCCCAGGGCCAGGCTGTGCTGAGGGAGCACAAAGAAACAGCTGCTTCCTGCAGGAGAACAATGTCAGCAGGAAAATGAAAAGTTACACAAAGAGATTGAGGATTTAGACTCTGGAGGCTCAAAAAAAAAAAAGCAAAGTTGAAGGTAGTTTTCAAGACTAGCTTAGAATTCAGTGTGTGCTTATGAACTTAAAATGCAGAGAGTGCATAAAGAGAGCCTGTAAAACATTTTCCAATCTTTTTAAATGTTTTTCTTTTCCTTCCTCCTCCAATTGTGATTTCCATGCATACTTGAAGGGACTGCTTCTCTGTCCACACACAGATGTGCTTTCCAGCCATAAAGTGCATGGATGCTCCTGCCAGATTCAGGCTGTGCAAGCTAAACCAGACAGAAGCCCACTGTAGTGGCAGGATGGGCCCAGAGCAGGTTTTCTGATCCGGCAGATGGATAAAGGAGGAGTTCTGGAGCCCTGTGTGGCTTTCTTAGGCCTTTATTGAGCTGTTACACATAAAGCAGTGACCAGGTACACTGCAATCAGGGATGCCAGGGGCCAGGAGGCCATCAGGCATCCAGGCCCCAGGCAAGTCTTCACTCTGGGTTTCTCTGGTCTCTTTTTCTCCTTCTCTCTCCTGCCTCTCTCCTGCTTCTCTTGATGACTATCTCAATACTCCTCCTATGACCCATAGTAAGTAATCAATACAATTTAATAACTGCAGGCCCCCATCAGACAGGGCAATCCTAATGGTGGGAGGGCAGAAAAGCCTGAAAACCATTTATCCTACAATCCACCCCCTCAGGGTTTTCTGCCATACAATCTATATATAAGTATATACAATTGTCCCTTAACAAACATAAACACAGCAGCCATGGCCCACAAAAGAAAATACAATACATAGTCATGAACAATACAGTAGAGCACAAAAAATTCCAGGCAGGGCACCAACCAAATGGCAAAAGACAATTATTGGCACCAGCAGATGATCCACCACTTCTGCTACAGAAGGCACTGCTCATAGGAGGGGGGAATCACTCAGGCATCTGCTGTCACATGTCAGGAGCCCTCTGGCTTCTTGGCCTTCTCTGGCTGTGGTCGTGGCCACAAGCCACACACCTCATCCACCCCCAGGATGCACTCACTGTTGGATTGGTGATTCTGTACTTTGGGGGTAATCGCCCAATCCTCAGGGTTTCTGTCTGTGGTCACTCAAACACTCAGCTTTCATAGCCACCGATGCAACACGCAGACTCCTGCACTCAGGCCGACCCATTGCACAAGCACATGGGTAGGGAATCCATGGATACAAGCTCCACATGTGGCCACTCTTGGGACCCCTCTTCGGCTTGGGCTCCACCACTAGCCACATTCCCCATCCATCCCCCAAGGACAGGTTCCTCAGCTCCTCACCCTCATTCAGTAATGAGCAGGGCATCACCCACAGGTGATTTATTTAAGATATTCGCTGGCCTTCTTTAGCCAGGGCTTCCCAGTCCCAGCACCAGTTTTTGCCTTTCTAAGTTGGCATCTTTCCTCTGCCTAGCTGCTGGACAGTATACAGGCTACTTTTGGCCATCAAGACCCACTGGCCACCCCCAGAGTCCCATCTCCTTTAACAAACAATACCATCTTCCCCCAAGGTCCCTTTAAAGCAACCAACCCATTCCGAGCAGGTTTATGAACGGTTCTAGCAGCCACATGCTCTTCGCCGTGGTTTATAGTCGTCGTTCTCCTCCGTACACTCCACTCCTCCACCCTCGACACCGCACTACCACCACACCGCACTCTGCTGCACCACCCTTATAAATCAGTCTCTTAGCTCAGGTGGACCCACTTCAGGTGCCCGCCATCAGGCATGCACCCAGGATCACAGGGCTCCCTCATCTATCCTGATGGCGGGAGGGCAGAAAAGCCTGATACCTTTTACCTTACCCTACAGTCCCCAAAATATAACATTACCCTACAAAATTTCCTTCACCTTCTGGCGGGATTGTAAGTCCAAGTCCATGTACATTAGTATTTTCCTGCATCAGCACTGGGAGAGCTCAGAATCATGGTCCTTTCTTCCCCAATATTTCTGCTGCCTCAGGGGTTGTGGGCTGGTCTTCGCGGGCCGTGTCCTCCTCCACTTGAGGTCTTGTCCTGCAGCTCCCGGACCTTGTTCACTTGTGCTCCTGCAGCATCCTTAGCTCTTCCTGCAGCTCCTGGACCTTGGTCATTTCCTGCCATGGCACATCCAGCGTTGTCACAGGCAAACGCAGTCTGCTACTCCTCAGTCCCTCCTGAGGGGACTCCATACCCGTCTGCATCGGAACATCCTGTTGACTTACGCTGTTAGGAGTTGGCGCCTTAACTCCATCCAAGGTTCCAAAAAACCACATGAAGCCAGAGATGCAAAAGCAAAAGGCTTTATTGCTAGCTTAAGCTAGGGTCCGACTCTGCCTGGTGTACTGACGCAGCAGACTCATCAGATTGAGAGAGGGACCCCCTCCCAGAGCAACCAGCTGTTTGTGTACTTTGTTGACAGGATGCGGGGACTTTTCACACCTGGGGCAGGGTCCAACCTGATTGGATAGCTCTCATGGTGCCAGCTAGGTTTTGTTTTTCCTTATGTTGTGGTTTCTGCCCAGAAATGAAACCAAGCTGTGCCCTTTTGAGATGGCAGTTATTTCTCAAAATGGTTACAGTCTTGCTATCTTCCCCAAAGGGCTGCTATCCAATTCTATAACATCCTACAATGCCAATTGTAGTGGCAGGATGGGCACAGAGCAGGTTTTCTGATCCGGCAGACAGGTAAAGAAGGAGTCCTGGAGCCCTGTGTGACTTTCTTAGGCCTTTATTGAGCTGTTACATGTAGAGCAGTGACCAGGTACACGGCTGTCAGGGGTGCTAGAGGACCTGGAGGCAGAGGTAGGGGGGTCACTCCTGGTCCCAGGCAAGTCTTCACTCTAGGTTTCTCTGGCCTCTTTCTCTCCTTTCTCCTGCCTCTCTCCTGCTTCTGCTTCTCTTGATGACTATCTCAATACTCCTCCCATGGCCCACAGAAGTGAACAACACAACAATGTAACCAATGCAGGTGCCCCATCAGGCGGGGCAGTCCTAATGGTGGGAGGGCAGAAAAGCCTGAAAACCATTTTCCCTACACCCATGCTCCCCCCTACCCTGCCCTCTCCTCTCTGAGGCCTCTCCAGAAGGGCCGAGAGGCCAGCTGTGTAGAGGGCGCTGAAGTGGAGGGCAGGAGAGGCACTTTCAGGGAGTCTAACAACACTCAGCTCTACAGGAGGCAAAGGCCAGAGTGTCTTCTACAGAGAACCCCCTGGCCTCTCCCCACTGAGGCCCCGGACTATCATGTTCACCTCTGCAAGGCCCAAGCAGGATGGCCCTGAGGCAGCTCCAGAGCACAGGTCCCCCTCAGCACATCACCTGACTCTGGCTTCTGGGTCTTCTGCAGGAAGTGCTCTGACTCTTCTGCTGCCTGTGTCCTCAGCCTTTGGCCACAGGGTGGGCGTGGGACTCCATGTGTGAGCATTTCACTTTGGTTGTGTTGCTATGAGGGCTCATCTGAGAAGCCACCTTTTAACAGCTTCCTAGTAATGTGTGGTTTTTGAATTCCTCCACTAGCGGGAATCAGCCTCTATTATAAAAGTTTACATTTTGGAAAAGAAAGTTGTTAAAGCACACAAAGCCATTTGTCCTCTAGGCTTTGGTCTGTGGGAAGTCCTTGACAATCAAAGGGAAGACACACTGCTAGAGAGCAAGACTTGATGCAAAGCTATGGTAATCAAGACAGTGCGTTATCCCCATAAGAAAATAACCTTGATTCATGGAACAAAAGGAAGTCCAGGAACAAATTCATTTTCCATACTCAATTCAGTAATAATAAGCACCACTGTAGCTCAGTAGCAAAATAATTTTCTTTACGATAAGTGATCCTTGACCACACAGTTCCATACCACACATCCAATTCATTAGAATTGCCTGTAGACTTAAAGGGAAACAGTGGAGCTCCAAGGAAAAATATTTGTGACCTGGGTGAGAAAGAATTTTTTTTTGTTTGTTTTCAGATGGCTAATGATGAGAAATTTATTTATTTATTTATTTATTTATTTTAATTCATATATTTTTTACATCATTGTTCACTTTTTAAAAATATTTTATTTTATGTAATTCTTACATCACTTTCCATCTTTGCACAATATATTCATTTTCATTTTGGTTCTATTCCCCATACAATTGCACCCTGCCCTTATTTTGAATCTAGTCCTTCCTCTCCCTGCCCCTCCCACACCAGTGTGTCTCTGGTTTATAGTTGCTTGTTGATTTTGATTTTTACTTTGTATTAATTAGTCTTTTTCCTGGTCCCTTATTTAGGTTTTCTAAATTCCTGCTATGACTGAGGCCATCCAGTATTTTTTTTTCTTTCTGACTTATTTCACTGAGCATGATCCTCCCCAGCTCCATCCATGTTGCTGCAAATGGCGTGAGTTTATCTTTTTTGATTTCTCAGTAATATTCCATTGTGTATATGTACCACATCTTCTTGACCCAGTCATCCATTTTTGGGCATTTGGGTTGTTTCCATAGCTTAGCTATTTTAAATAGTGCTGCTATAAACATAGGGGTGCAGGTGTTCTTTGGAATTGATGTTTCAGTGTCCTTTGGGTAAATACTTAGGGTGGAATTGCTGGATCATATGGAAGCTCTATGTTTAGTAGGTCAAGAAATCTCCACACAGCTCTCCATAGTGGCTGGACCAGTTCTCACTCACATCAGCAATGCAGGAGAGTTCCTTTTACTCCACAACCTCGCCAAAATTTGTTGTTGTTAGTTTTTTTTTTTTAATATGCGCCATTCTCACTGGTGTAAGATGGTATCTCAGTGTAGTTTTGATTTGCATTTCCATGATTGCAAGTGATGGTGAACATTTTTTCATATGCCTGTTAGCCATTTGCATTTCCTCTTCAGAGAAGTTTCTTTTTAGTTCTTCTGCCCATTTTTTTGATTGGATAATTTTCTTTGTTTTTATTGAGTCTCATCAACTCTTTGTAGATTTTGGGGATCAGTCCTTTATCATTGGTGTTGTGTGCAAAAATGTTCTGCCAGTCGGTGGGGTTTTTCTTTGTTTTGTTTATTGTCTCTTTTGCTGTGCAGAAGCTATTTAATTTGATGTAGTCCCAGCTGTTTTTCTTTGCCTTCACTATCACTGCTTTGGGTGATGTGTCTGTAAAGATATCTTTGAGG
This sequence comes from Talpa europaea, assembly GCF_964194135.1. Lineage (NCBI taxonomy): Eukaryota > Metazoa > Chordata > Mammalia > Eulipotyphla > Talpidae > Talpa > Talpa europaea. Next base: position 47,835,089 of record NC_140083.1, on the reverse strand, counting down.
TGCATGTCATGTAGTATTTCTCCTATATTTCCTTCTATATATTTTATGGTTTCAGGTCTTATGTTTAGTTCTTTAATTCATTTTGTGTTGGTATTTGTGCATGGTGTGAGGTAGTAGTCAGCTTCATTCTCTTGCATGTAGCAACCCAGTTTTCCCAGCACCAATTGTTGAGCAAACTTTCTTTGCTCCAGAGCATATTCTTTGCTCCTTTGTCAAAGATTAGTTGACTATAAATTTGTGGGTTTATTTATGGATTTTGTATTCGATTCCATTGGTCCGTGTGTCTGTTCTTGTTCCAGTACCATGCAGTTTTGATGATTATGGCTTGTGGTATAGTTTGAAATCTGGGAGTGTAATGCCTCAATTCCCTTCTTTTTTTTTCAGGAGAGCTTTGGCTATTGGGTTTTTTTGGTGATTCCATATGAATTTCATCAATAATTGTTCTATTTCTTTGAAGAATATCATTGAAATTGGTTTTTTTTTGTAATTTTTCAATTTAAATTTTATTTTTATATTCCCCTTACAATTACAACCACTTTATTTTGACCCCAATCCCTCCTTTCCCCACCCGCCCACCTGCCATAGAGTGTCCTCACCCGCCCATCTGGTTCATAGTTGTTTGTTGATTTTGATAATTTCTTTCTTATAGTTATTCTTTTCCCTGGTCCCTTATTTAAGTTTTCTAGATTCCTGCTATGAGTGAGACCATCATGTATTTTTCTTTTTCTTTCTGGCTTATTTCGCTGAGCATGATCCCTTTCAGCTCCATCCATGTTGCTGCAAATTGCATGTGTTTATCTTTTTTGAATGCTGAGTAATATTCCATGGTATAAAAGTACCACATCTTCTTGATCCAGTCATCTATTTTTGGGCATTTGGGTTGTTTCCTAAGCTTAGCTATTTTAAGTAGTGCTGCTATAAACATAGGTGTGCAGGTGCTCTTTGGAATTGATGTTTCTGTGTCCTTTGGGTAAATACCTAGGAGTGAAATTGCTGAATCATATGGAAGCTCTATGTTTAGTAGGTCAAGAAAACTCCACACAGCTTTCCATAGTGGTTGGACCAGTTTTCACTCCCACCAGCAGTGCAGGAGAGTTCCTTTTTCTCCACAACCTCGCCAACATTTGTTGTTGCTAGTTTTTTTAATATGTGCCATTCTCACTGGTATAAGATGGTATCTCATGGTGGTTTTGCTTTGTATTTCCCTGATTACAAGTGATGTTGAACATTTTTTCATGTTGGCCATTTGCATTTCCTCTTCAGAGAAGTTTCTTTTTAGTTCTTCTGCCCATTTTTTGACTGGATTATTTTCTTTGTTTTTGTTGAGTCTCATCAGCTCTTTGTAGATTTTTGGGATCAGTCCTTTATCATTGGTGTTGTGGGCAAAAATGTTCTCCCAGTCGGTGGGGTTTTTCTTTGTTTTGTTTATTGTCTCTTTTGCTGTGCAGAAGCTATTTAATTTGATGTAGTCCCAGCTGTTTTTCTTTGCCTTCACTATCACTGCTTTGGGTGATGTGTCTGTAAAGATGTCTTTGAGGTGCATGTCATGTAGTATTTCTCCTATATTTCCTTCTATATATTTTATGGTTTCAGGTCTTATGTCTAGTTCTTTAATCCATTTTGTGTTGGTTTTTGTGCATGGTGTGAGGTATTAGTCAATCTTCATTCTCTTGTATGTAGCGACCCAGTTTTCCCAGCACCATTTATTGAGCAAACTTTCTTTGCTCCAGAGCATATTCTTTGCTCCTTTGTCAAAGATTAGTTAACCATAAATTTGTGGGTTTATTTCTGGATTTTCTATTTGATTCCATTGGTCCGTGTGTCTCTTCTTGTTCCAGTACCATGCAGTTTTGATGATTATGGCTTTGTAGTATAGTTTGAAATCTGGGAATGTGATGCCTCCATTCCCTTCTTTTTTTTTTTTCAGGAGAGCTTTGGCTATTGGGGTTTTTGGTGATGCCATATGAATTTCATCAATAATTGTTCTATTTCTTTGACAATGTCATTGAAATTGTTACTAAAATAGCATTGAATCTGTATTTTGCTTTTGGGAGGATGGCCATTTTTATAATATTAATTCTTCCAGTCCATGAGTGGGGGATGTCTTTCCATTTCTTTGGGTCTTCTGTTTATTTTAACAGTGTTTTATAGTTTTCTTGGTATAGGACCTTTACCTCTTTTTTAGGTTTCATCCCAAGTGTTTGATTTTTTAATTTTTTTTAGATTTATTTATTTTTTTATACAAGCACTGCGTACAGTTAGAAGCGTGGGAGGGTGAGAGAGTTCACCAGAGTCAGAGTGGGGAGCCGAACAGGCAGACCGACAAAGTACACTGCTGAAGGGAGAAGCAGGCATGGCAGGAGACGTCTGCACACCATGTGGGACCCTTGCTGGTGGCCAGGGATCGAACCGGCACTGCAGAGGCTGCGGGCAGCTTCGCAGCACAGTGCTTAACAGCTGCGCCACCGGGGAGGCCCTTTTTTTTAAGATTTATTTATTTATGTATACAAGCACTGGATACAGGCCAGATGTGCGGGAGGATGAGAGATTTCACCAGAGACAGAGTGGGGAACAGAACAGGCAGACTGACGAAATACACTGCTGAGGGGAGCAGCGGGTGGCAGGAGAGGTCTGCACGCCATGTGGGACCCTCGCTGACAGCCCGAATCGAACCAGCACTGCAGAGGCTGCAGGTAGCTTTGCAGCCCAGTGCTCAACCACTAAACCACCAGGGAGACCCTATTTGATTTTTTTTAAAGGGATAGTTTTCTTGATTTCTTCTTCAAATTTATGGTTTGTGTATAGGAAGGCTACTGAAATTTGCATGTTGATTTTGCATCCTGCCACTTTACAAAATTGATTGATTAGTTGAATTAGTTTTTCTGTGGAGTTTCTGGGCTTCTATATGTATATTATCATATCATCTGTGAATAGTGATAGCTTGACTTCTTCCTTCCCTATTTGGATTCCTTGTATGTCTTTCTCTTGTCTTATTGCTCTGGCTAGGACTTCCAGTATTATGTTGAAAAGCAGTGGTGAGAGTGGACATCCTTGTCTTGTTCCAGATCTTAATGGAAATGCTTTCATCTTTTCACCACTGAAAAAGAAAATTTAAAGACTATTTATATGTCTACCCAGCAAATTGGGGGGTTCTGTTTCTCCTCCACCCCCCGCTACTTCTACTTCTACTTTGTCAATCATAAGTTTTGAGTTGACATGTTTTGTAAAATGTGATAATGGCAAATTAGTGTCTTTATTGCTGGTGTCTTTATTACTGAGGAAATCTGTACATACATACTGGATTTATATTTATGGGAGTCCTTATGTTTATGTTGGGTGTGGTTCTGTGGGTGTTTGTGTGGGAAAGCCCAAGAGGCATTCAGTAGCCAGTATCTGAGTGTGAATTCTAGTACCAGCCCAGCCACCCCAGAGTCCTGAGTGAGCCCCCTGTACTTCTGCTCTATCAGAGTCCAGCTGTGGGCAATGTTGAGGTCCTTGGAATAGTGGCCATTATCTAGGGGACTGGGATTGAATGTTGGACAGTAGATACATAAAAACTTGGGGGAAAACTATGTAGACACTGCCAGGTAGACAGATGAAGAGGTATCAGGGGCTGTAATGCCACAGGGCACACAGTACAGGAACCCTTTCACCCAGTTGAGACACATAGGAGCAGGCTGCAAAGATATCCTGCTAGGAGGACATGAGAAACTCCAGGACTCCAGATTAACACATGGTCATGAGTCTATTCCCTGCAGTCACTTTCTCATCCTGGCAGTCATGTGCTGGGTAGAAACATGGCTGACCCACCAGGTTTTCACAAATGTCATCCTGTGCCTTACCTCTGTAATTCCCCTCAAACTTTACCATCTCCCAACACACACACACACACACACACACACACACACACACACACACACACACAAATATGATGAGGGAAAAGGAGTATGGGATGCTCAGGCAGGATTACAGGTGTATTCTCACTACCTGGGCAGCCTGAGACTGTTACATTTGGTTACCTGCTGTGAAATGGCCAGAGAGAGTGGCCAAGATGGCTGAGCCATCAATGGGAATAGTCATCAAGCCTCACACTCTGGGTTTTCCTGAATCTAGAGCCTCTAAGTTTCAGGTGCCAGCAGCAGAACAACATCTGCTGTGTCCAGTCAACAGAGCTGGTCCAGCACTGTCGCTAGGATATGGTTTCCTGGTTGGCAGAGTTCTATGTACTGTGGTGCCACCAATAGGAAGTGAGGTCACTCATACAAGGATTCATTACCTGTTGGCTTCCTTCAGTCTGACCGCCACAAAGTCCAGTCTATACTATTGACCTTATTCCCCCAAGAAATACTTGATGTACACGCTGACCCAAAACATGCCTCATCTCAGGTGTCTGGGAAGTAACAATGGTCCTGAGATGAGGGTCTTGTCTGAATTCAGGCCTCCTTTCTTTAAGCTCTGTATCCTTGAAGTATTTTTTCCCTCAGGCACCCCCTGTTTCCAAGCATGGGGTCCATCAGAATAACCTCCTGGGAACAGCATCTGTTGTGTGTGATATTATCTCAGCATTTGTGGTCTGGCAGACACAGGTGGGGGAACAGGTAGGGGAGCACTGCTGAGACAGGAGTGGGCGCCAGCCTGGGCATACTGTTAGTTTCACTTCCCACCTACCTAGTTGCAATGTCTGTTCCCCAAGGAAGTTGAAATTAATGTGAATTCAGATATTGCCATTTTCTGGCATAAAGAGTAGAAATATTTCCTATTCAAATGAGAATAAGACTCAAAAGCTTTATCTTTACCCAGATGAAGACAAAATCCACAATGGTTCCCGCGATCCCCATCCAGAGCATACACACGCCATGCTCACCACAAAGTGGTCAGGGCCTGGATACTGAGTAACAAACACAACTAAATGGTGTGGATTCCGTGGCTATATTTAAACATCAAAACGTATCTCCCTTCAATATAAATCCCTAGCTCCTTTTTTTTTTTAAAAAAAAAAGATTTATTTATTTATACACGCACTGGGTACAGTCAGAAACGCGGGAGGGTGAGAGAATTCACCAGAGCCAGAGCGGGGAACAGAACAGGTAGAGTGATGAAGTACACTGCTGAGGGGTGCAGTGGGCGCGGCAGGAGAGGTCTGCACACCATGTGGGACCCTCTCCAGCAGCCAGGGATCGAACCAGAACTGCAGAGGCTGCGGGCAGCTTCGCAGCCCAGTGCTCAATCGCTGCACCACTGGAGAGGTCCAGTATAAATCCCTAGCTCCTTTTCCTCACCAGATGCCATTCTCTTTTGCATATTCCGCATTCCTGAACTATGGAAGAAAAGCACAGATGTAATCTGCCCTGTGCAGAGACCACATAGGAGAGCTTCCAGGCATTGCTCAGGATACCTCACAGGATAGAACTCAGGCACTTTGTCCAAACTTCAACCTAAACCATGGGGGTGAATTTGGGTCAAAATCCCTGGCCTCTGAGAGACCTGAGGCTGCAGAACAAATGCCACTATATCCAGACAGTTGGCTCACACACATTATGAGATAGGCACTAAGATTAAGGTATGAGTATTAGGGCAGTGTTGTCAGAATGGAACAGAAGACAGTCTCTCAGGCCCCAGGTGTAGGCCCTTCCCTCCTCCTTTCCTATTATCCTCACCCTCCTGCCCTCCTACTTCCTCCTTCCTTTCCCCTTTTCCCCCCATGTCCCCTGTAGTGACACTGACTGACTAACTGCCTCTGAAGGAACTCTCTTCTGCCCATGAAAGTCTGCAGTAGTGGTGTTTTCTCCCTGACACGCTGACCCCAACCTGTGAAGGGCTGGCACCTGCTGTCATCAGCAAGGACACCAGACACCCCTTCCATGAGAACCCCAGACCTCCCTTTCCATACACCCTGTGATTCCAGAAGGGCACGAGCTCATACCATTCACATCTTCACTTTCATGCTCTGACATGCCCCTTTCCCACCGACAGCTCCAGAATGGCAGGGCCTGGTGAGAGTGATGTTAGGACACAGCTGGTCCTTGTAGGTCACCTGGCACAAGGACAGAGTTGGCCGGAAATGAGAAGTCTTTGGAACCTCTTCTCTCTAGGCAGCTACACTGCACAGACTGACCCTGGTCACAGGAGGTCAAGGTGTATCTGAAGCAGGGGTCATCACAATGGACTCTCAGTGACCACATGGCCCAGCAAAGCTCAGCCCTGGCACAGAAGACCCTCTGCCTCCCATGGCCACAACTAGCACTACAGCCCCAGGCCTGGACGCCACCAAGGAACCTGGCATCTTTACTTGGCTGTCAAGGCCATGGGTCTCTGGAGGCAATTCAGCAGACTTAGCAAGCTGTCAGGGAAGATCAAAGGGACACAGATGGCTCCTGTCCCCCCTATTTTGTTTAGCATTCCCAGGAGTCCTCTTTACTGAGGAGGAATTATCCTCAGCCAGGTCTACATTTACCCCAACACCAATGGGGTTTCTATTGAAACCGGTGTGTGCTGTTAATTTAACCCTTGCACCACCACAGTTTCTATTCCCATGAAACCACTCTTTATTTTCTTATTCAAGAAAATATTGAGATATTCAATATTTCTTGAATATTTTCTTATTCAAGAAAATAAAATTTATTTTGAGGAAAAAGAACAAGAGCAAGGACTCCAACGCAGTGATGCCAAGAAGGGGCAAGAGACACCATTATATGCCCATGTCTAGGAGATATTTAAAATCCATTTTCTCTATTTTAAAACCTGCTCATCCTATTTTGTGATTGGCTCTTTCTCCTAGTTTCTATATGCCTGCAGGCTGAAGTGCCCATTTTCTCAGCTCTTATCTTAGAATTTCTCTTTTTATCCTCCCTGTCCAAGGGATCTTAAAATGTACTGTCCCAGTTAGCTTTAAATATTAACCTTAAAATTTACTGCCCTCATTAGCCCTCCTGAATTTCTCTACCCTTTCCTCAGAAGCCTCTTTAACTCTCCAAAGTCCCTGCCTGCATTGTCCCTGAAGCTTCCCAATTAACCCTAACTTGCCCTGGCACTCATCCCCCCTCTACAGATGGAGCCCCTGACTGCTGTTAGGACAAAGGGCGTCGGTCTGCTCTTTAACTGCTTCCTGCTTAAAAAGGGCAACGTGGGGAAGCAGTCAGGGCTCCATGGCAGAGCAATGCACTCCAGGACCTCAGAGGAAGGACAGTGGAGATGTCCTACCAGGCTCCATCTGATGGACCATTTGGAACCTGATGGCTTCCAGGTGAGAGAAGATGATTCTGACAAGGGCATTTAGGATGCAGGGTCCCCACAAGAGAATAATAAAGAAGATTAGTATGGAAATGAGCAAGGGGAGCAACCAGGACAGAAATTGATTTCCTACAAATGGAAAGATTGATTGTAGGCCCTTGTCCTGCCTGTCTTTAAATTGTGTCTGTAATATGGATGTTTCTGTTTAATATCTCCAGGTTTTCTTCTACCTCACTAGAAGTTTAATCCAAAAACAACATGTTTCACTTATGAGGGCACAGCCTCATCCGACTTTAGCCATCAACAGGTCTAGAGCTCCAAGGTTCTGTATAACCACTGAGGCGAGGGAATTCGGAGAGTGTTGTTCAGCCTCTGTAGCACGTGCTATGGCCATCCACCCTGGCTGTACCATAGCAGTCAGATTTAGCACTGATTTTCCCAGACATGGAATTCCTTCAAACCAAAAGAAACCACAGGCAGTAGTATGGCCAATGCCAGGATATTCTAAAATAGGGTTGCTGTGCCCATGTCCTCCACAGTCACAGTTGGAGAGATCTCAAAGGAGGGCATATTGATTTCCCTCTCACATCTGGAAGACAAGGATTATTCAAGAATCCTTGTTATTATTCAAGAATCCTTGCTCAAAGATTGTTCAGGAATAGCCTCAATTGGAGATTTTTCCTGAAGACGATGTTTGGGATGGGTGGAGAAAAGTGACATAAGGCATGACAGCTATAATGGTATAGTGTCTTTTCCAGTGTTGAGGGAAGATACTGTATAAGTTTCAGCCAAAAAGAAAAAAAAATGCCCTGCATTTTCTAATGAAATGTCAATAGTGGGGGTCCCTCTGGCCATGCCTTTGTAAATGAATTCCCAGAGAACTGGGACAGACACATAATTATTTGACAAAGTCTCTCTCTGAGATAGTCAGGGTAAAATCATTTGCACACATGGGAAGGGAGTGTGATCTATTTAAGTTATGAATGTGCCAGGGGCTATTGCAGAGATAATTACAGACAATAAGCTGGGGAACAGTGAATTTGGGAAAGGAGAAATAAGTGGGGTCAGCCTCCCTGATCTATTCCTCCATGTCCCATATATTTCCAGTAAGATTCAGCAAGAGCCCCATATCTGCCCCGCCTCATCCAGCATTCCTCTGTCCAGCACTGGAAATGTTGAGAACCAGAAAGTGCTCTTTGTGAATGAGCTGGTGGAACTGAGGTGAGTGCTTCTCCAGAGAGTGAAATGTCACAGGGATAGTGCTCATGTGCTGTGTCTCCGTGTGTGCCCAGCGCGCTGTGCGCTTATAACACTGAGGCTGTGGCGGGGATAGTTACATTTGAGTGTAACTATCTTACAGAAGGTGAGGTATAGCCATCCTAAATGTTGAGAAGTAGGTCCACACAAAGCATTTTGAAAGCAAACATGAGTGTAACCCCCTACTATGTGTACTGAATCCACAGAGAGAGAAACAGTTCCAGGCCAGCGATCATTAAGTGGTGAAGGAACTAATAGTGCCTATTTATACTGGGAAACAGTAGTCCCATTGGGGAGATGTCCCTTCATCCCAAACATGGAGGCTGAAAAATTACTTAGTTCCTCCAAAGAAGCTAATTAGGCCTAGTGGGGAATTCCTTGTACAGCAGGGTCCTCTCTAGGGCACACCCCACAGTCACTATAGTTCCCTGTCTTTGCCATAAAATTTAAGGCTGAATTAATAGGTGGCAACAATACAGAGGAGAAACCTGCAGAGTCATCCACAAGCAGGTAAAAATTGACAAGAATAGTTTAGTTGCCATGACAGGCAAGAGAATCGGTTTCCCATCAGAGTGTGCAGTGTCATTTCCTTAATCTGAAGACTGAGCTGCAGCACCCAGGAGCCCTCAAAGGTGATGCCTCCTGGCCTGCTCATCCACTAAGACTTTCCATTACAGCGAGTTGGATCTCAGGCCAGCCAGGTTGCTGATCTACATGGTGCAGCAGATATTCTAAAATAGGGTTGTTGTGCCCATGTCCTCCACAGTCACAGTTGGAGAGATTTGCTTCTTGATTTGCTTGCTGCTCCCCTCAGCAATGGATTTCTGTCAGTCTACCTGTTCTATTCCCACTATGTCTCTGGTGAATCCTCTTACCCCTCCCTCCTCTGGCCTATACCACAGTTCTGAAGAAACCCTGAAATGACTGACATGCTCTAACCAATCTTTTTCCTTTCATAGATTAGGAGACGTGAAATAACATCTAGAATCATGCATATTCTGGCAGTATTTTTTTTACACAGAAAGGCTTTCAATCTTGATTTTGATATTTCCTTTTAACTTCATTTTGGCCTATGAATGAAACTTCTGTTGTATGATATGCCCATGTGTGATAAATGGTAACTAAAGAGCTCTTGGAAAAAACCATGGGGGCAGATCAACATGTTGGTGAGGAAACGCTGCGAGTAAGATCTCCCATTAAAAAAAAAGTTAATAGGGAAGAAAAGCGGCAGGTCCCAGTGAGAACTGGGACACGGTAGATAAACGGACGACTCCAGCAAACAACCTGAAGAAGAAAATTGCCATAAAAGAGGACTAGAAGGGAGGAAAGCTCAGAACCCTGCTACACTCCCCCACCCACAAAGTCGGCACTCTCCGACCAACAGAAAGGAGGAAAAAAACAAACAAAAAAAAAAACTGAAACAACCAACAAGAACAAACTATGCATCAAGCAGGACTGCGAGTGGAAAGGAACTATTTCAGCCACCACACCCCGTGAACTGGAGCTGTGGAGAACCCTGCAGGATTCGCCGCAGAGGTGAGCGAACAGCTCCAGGCGCCATTAGAGAAAAACAAAGACTCCCAGAGACCTACAAACAGCCCCAGGCCAGCTGGTAAGCTTGTGCAGAAATGTGGCACACTTGAAAAGCAAACGCAGATCGCGGCTGCCCAGGTCCAAACACCTGCAACCTAGGCTTGTGGGGAGATGCGTGGGGGCCCTCACTGAGTAATCAGAAACCAGGCGCCCAGACACGGGAGTGGGGTGCAAAAGGCGCCATTTCTGTGGACACTGAACTGGGCTACAGCCTGCATCCTGGACCTGAGGGCTTTGGAATGGAGACCGGGGCATGAAATTCAGGGCGTGGGTTCCCCACAGCGGTGGGGCACAAAGCAGACACAGCACCCCAAAGCCGTTGAGGCTTTCCCCACCACTCGCACTCTGTTTCCAGTCCCACAGGGTGAAAAAAAACAGCTCCCCAAGGACACTAGGAGAGATCTCTGGCGCCACCTAGCGACCAGAAAAAAAATCACCAACACCCCATAGAACAGGTACCTTTCTTCAGTAAAGTCTGCTTGAAACTGGCAGAAGGATCCCAGAGGGGGAGCAGGCACCCACGGCCGGGGCAGACCGGGCGTGCAGAAGAGTGGGCCTGAGACCGAGTGTGCAGGGAGTGCCTCCCGCATCGCCATTTTAGAACAAGGACATTTCTTAAGTAAAGACTGCCTGAAACCAGCAGAAGGTTCCCTAGGAGCCAGAGGTGAGCTGGGAAGTTAGCCCATGCCAGACCCCTTCTGGCCTGCAGTCTGAGCCCAGAGGGGGAGTGGGAACCCACCGCCGAGGCAGACCAGGCATGCAGGGAATGCATCCCGCATTGCCATGTTAGAACAAGGACATTTCTTCCGTAAAGACAGCCTGAAACCAGCAGAAGGCTCCCTGAGGAGCCAGAGGTGAGCTGGGAAGTTGGCCCACGTCAGACCCCTTCTGGCCTGCAGTCTGAGCCCAGAGGGGGAGCGGGAACACACCGCCGGAGTAGACCAGGCATGCAGGGGAGTATGTCCCCACATCAGCATTTTAGAACAGGGACATTTCTTCAGTAAAGACTGCTTGAAACCGACAGATGGCTCCCGGAGGAGCCAGAGGGGAGTGGAGAAGTTCACCCAAGATGCCGGCCACTCCCAGCAACACAGTGTCCCAATGTATATGGCAAATTAGAAAACAGACATTAGGGAGTAGAAGAACCACATGCAACCTTGCAACTCCTCAGGAAATAAGCACATCACAAACAGAAAACCACACACCAGATTGCAACAATAACTTGGAAGAACTTCTGAGCCTTCCAGAAAGAGAATTTAAAATTCCCATGAAAAAAAAAAATGACAGAAGTCATAAAGGAAAACAATGATAAGGGAAAAATAATCAACAATCAGAAGAATGAAATTGAGTCCCTAAAGAGGGAAGTAAAAGAAATGCAGGCGATCAAAGAATTAATGGAGGCACGAAAGAACTCTGGGAAAAGCAATGAAAGCAGAATAGATGAAATGGAAGAATGAAAAAGTACTCTTGAAGACACAGAAATAAAAAGAACCAAAACAGAAAAAGACAGAGAAGTAAGAAGGGAAAAGACCAAAGAAAGACTTCGGGAACTATCTAACTCCATGAGGAAAGGAAATATAAGAGTTATAGGAATCCCAGAAGGAGAGGAGAGAGATGTAGGAACAGAGAAAATATTCAAGGAGATAATTGAAGAGAACTTCCCAACGTGAAGAAGGAGCTGAAAATTGATATACAAGAAGCAAGAAGACACCAACCTTCATGACGAAAGGAAAAATACAGCAAGACACATAATAGGAAAGCTACCAAGAATCCAGGACAATGAAAAATAATGAAGGTGACAAGAGGGAAGAAACAGATAACATTCAAAGGAAAACCAATCAGGTTTTCTCTGAAGAAACACTACAGGCAAGGAGAGAGTAGACGGACATAGTCAACAGACTCCAAGAAAACAGATGCCAACCAAGAATACTCTATCCCGCAAAGCTCTCCTTCCTCTATAAAGAAAGAATAAGGACCTTCCCAGACAAACAGAAACTCTGGATTTTCATTACGACTAAACCCCCACTCCAAAAAATACTACAAGGAGTCCTAAAGCCAGAACCTCAGAGGGACAAATAACAATGAAAGAAGGCCAAAAAAAAGTTATTAAAAGAATAAATAAATAAAATCAAAGGAAAGACAAATACAATGTCAAATACAGATTTTAACATATCAATATTAACTCTAAATGTAAATGGACTAAACTCTTCAATAAAAAGACACAGAGTCGCAGGCTGGATTAAGAAACAAAATCCAACCCTTTGCTGTCTCCAGGAAACACATTTAGCTACAAAAGATAAAAATAGACTGAAAGTAAAAGGATGGAAAACAATCCTACAAGCAAATGGACCAAAAAAGAAGGCAGGAACAGCTATACTTATATCAGATAAAACAGATTTTAAACTCAAAAAGATAAAAAGAGACCACAATGGTCACTACATTATGATCAAGGGGACAACACTTCAAAAAGAAATAACACTCATTAACATATATTCACCAAACGAAGGAGCACCAAAATATATCAGACAACTATTGTCATTGATGAAAACAGACATCAGAGAAAACACATATGTAGTAGGAGACTTCAACACACCACTATCAACAATGGATAGATCAACGAGGCAAAAAATAAGTAAAGACACTAAAGCTCTAAATAAGGACCTAGAGTGCTTGTGTTTAACAGATATCTATAGAACACTAAACCCAAAGAAACAGAGTACACATTTTTCTCAAGCAAACACGGATAGTTCTCCACGATCGATCACATACTGTATCACAAGACAAACATCAACAGATACACCAAGATTGAAATCATACCAACCATCTTTTCTAACCATGAAGGCATCAAACTAGAAATAAACCATAAAAAGAAGTCAAGGAACTCTCCTACCTCATGGAGATTGAAAACCACACTACCGGAAGACCACTGGACTAATGAGGAGATCAAAGAAGAAATTAATAAATTCTTTGAATTGAATGACAATAAGGATACCAATCTCCTAAATGTATGGGATGCAGCAAAAGCAGTAATAAGAGGAAAATATATAGCAATAGAGGCTCACATCAAGAAACAAGAAAGAACTCAAAGAAACAACCTAATCTTGAAGCTCAAAGATCTAGAAAAAGAACAACAAAAATACCCAAAATCATTAGAAGAAAAGAAATAATAAAAACCAAAGCAGAAATAAATGAAACTGAAACTAAAAAAAACAATCCAAAAGATCAATGAAACCTAGAGCTGGTTCTTTGAAAAAAATCAATAAAATAGACAAACCCCTAGCCAGGCTCACAAAGGAAAAAAGGGAGAAAGCACAAATAAACAGGATCATCAATGAAAGAGGAGAAATCACAACGGACACAGCAGAAATCAAAAGAATAATAAGAAACTACTATGGACAGTTATATGGAAACAAGTTCAACAATCTGGAGGAGATGGACAAATTCCTACAACTCTACAATCACCCAAAGCTAGATAAAGAAGAAATAGTACACCTAAACAGACCAATTACAAGCAGCAAAATTGAAATGGTAATCAAAAACCTCACCAAAAACAAAAGCCCAGGACCTGATGGATTTAAAAATGAATTCTACCATACATTCAGAGACGAATTAGTGCCTATCCTTCACAAACTCTTGCAAAAAATTGAGAAGGAAGGGACAATACCAAACACATTCTATGAAGCCAACATTACACTAATACCAAAACCAAACAAGGACAACACAAAAAAGGAAAACTATAGGCCAATCTCCATTATGAACACTGATGCAAAAATCCTCAATAAAATTTTAGCTACCAGAATCTCACAATGTATCCATAAGATAATTCACCACGACCAAGTAGGATTCATTCCAGGGACACAAGGATAGTTCAACATCCGAAAATCAATCGTTATCCAACACATCAACAAAAAGAAATATAAAAACCATATATTAATTAATAGATGCTGAGAAAGCTTTTGACAAAGTGCAACACCCATTCATGATAAAGTCCCTTGAAATTCTTGGGATGCAAGGAACATACCTCAACATCATAAAGGCCAACAGCCAGTATCATTCTCAATGGCGAAAAGCTGAAAGCATACCCATTAAGATCTGGAACAAGACAAGGATGTCCACTCTCACCACTGCTTTTCAATATAATACTGGAAGTCCTAGCCAGAGCAATAAGACAAGAGAAAGACATACAAGGAATCCAAATAGGAAAAGAAGAAGTCAAACTATCACAATTTGCAGATGATATGATAATCTACATAAAGAGTCCCAAAAACTCCACAGAAAAACTAATTCAACTCATCAATCAGTTCAGTAAAGTGGCAGGATACAAAATCAACATGCAAAAGTCAGAAGCCTTCCTATACACAAATAATAAATCTGAAGAAGAAGAAATCAAAAAAAAAAAAAACAAAACATTCCTTTTATTAGCAAAACAAAAAGAAATCAAATACTTGGGAATAAATCAAACAAAAGAGGTATAGGACCTATACAAAGAAAACTATAAAACACTGTTAAAAGAAATAGAAGAAGATACAAAGAAATGGAAAAACATCCCCTGCTCATGGATTGGAAGAATAAACATTATTAAAATGGCCATCCTACCAAAAGCAATATACAGATTCAATGCTATTCCAATAAAAATTTCAATGCTATTCTTCAAAGAAATAGAACAATTATTGATGAAATTCATATGGCATCACCGAAAACCCCAAATAGCCAAAGCTCACCTGAAAAAAATAAAGAAGGGAATGGAGGCATCACACTCCCAGACTTCAAACTATACTACAAAACCATAATCATCAAAACTGCATGGTATTGGAACAAGAACAGAAACACAGACCAATGGAATCAAATAGAAAATCCAGAAATAAACCCACAGATTTATGGTCAACCAATCTTTAACAAAGGAGCAAAGAATACGCATTGGAGAAAAGAAAGTTTGTTCAATAAATGGTGCTGGGAAAACTGGGTCGCTACATGCAAAAGAATGAAGCTTGACCACTACCTCACATCATACACAAAAATCAACTCAAAATGGATTAAAGAACTAGACATAAGACCTGAAACCATAAAATACATAGAAGGAAATATAGGCAAAACACTATGTGATATGAACATCAAAGACATCTTTACAGACACATCACCCAAAGCAGTGATAGTGAAGGCAAAGATAAACAGCTGGGACTACATCAAATTAAATAGCTTCACCCAAACTAATACCTTGAATAATAGTTTTCAAATTCATATTACCTCTGTGAACTGATACCCAGTGCCAATAAATCAAAGCAAAAGCTGTTCAGAAATGGATAAACTAATGGAGTCCCAGCAGTAAATTCAGCTATTCGGATTCTTCACAGCCCAGGGATTCTTCACAACTCTACAATTACCAATGAACATGAACTCAAGATTCTAAAAGCCACTAAAGTTAAATCGAGCATTTGTTTAACCCTGTATTTCAAGGTTGCTATTGGCAACTGAAATCTAAAGAAAATGAGTAAAATGGTGATCAGTTTATTTCTAGGTTGAAATGGAAAATACTTCAAACCTAAACAGAAATAAATTAGATTGCTTAAATCAATCAATAAATCAATAAATAAAGAGCTCTATATGTTGTATGTCTGTATGCCCTTTCCTTGTGTCCTTCTCTTGGCCTCTAGTGGTTGACAAATTGGTATTCATGGTACCTATAGAAATGAAAAAAGCAACAACAAAAAGTCTCCAGTTATGAGGAAAAAAAAAAAACAAACTAAAGGTTATGGTTTGCCAACATTGTAATATTGAACTAAGCTGTTGCCTTCATAGAGATTGAATGTTGTTGTTTCTGCTGTTTTCTGATATTTATGGCAAGGCTTCCCAGAAATCTAAATTCAAGTAAAAAGTTGGTAGCCTGTCATTTGGATGATAGAAGGAATATTTGTGGAACCTCAGTAGAGCTCCTGAGACACTCCACAAAATTTCTCCCTTTCCTCCTGGGAAAGACATTAGATGATTTTGTCCTATTTGGCTTACCTAGTAAAGTAAAACTAGAAGGGAAGCATTGTCACTTGGGAAAAAGGGAAACACTTTGACATGCACAGAAATGTTCACATTGGTTTTCTAAAATGTGTAAACAACCTCTCAATACCTGATATGTATGTAATCAACATGTCAGTGTTAATTGTTGCCTTATAATATTGTATACTTCAATGGTTTAATATCTACAGAAATTGTTTCTACAGAAAATAGGGAGAAATGGGATGTGCGAGGTTTGTCTGTCGCGACCAAGTCCGCGCTGTGCCTGATGCATTCTGCTTGAGAGGAAAAGATGGAGGAACAGCAGGATGGCTTGATTGATCTCCCAGATTATGAACATGTAGAAGATGAAATCTTTGCTCCTTTTCCACCTCCGACTGAGAGAGAAGATGGGGAAGAAATGGAAGCTGATAAAGATTCATTTCAGAGAGAGGACTTCCAGCATTAAGGCATGTGTTTGATAAGGCAAAATTCAAAGGTAAAGGGCATGAAGTTGAAGACTTGAAGACTCTAATCAGACACATGGAGCACTGGGCACATAGGCTATTCCCTAAACTGTAATTTGAAGATTTTATTGACAGAGTTGAATACCTGGGAAATAAAAAGGAAATTCAGACATGTTTAAAACAAATTCGACTTGATCTTCCTATTGTACATGAAGATTTTGTTAGCAATAATGATGAAGTGGCAGAAAATACTGGCCATGATGGAATGACTACTGAATTAGATCCCTTTTTGACAAGCTCATTTCAAAGTGAGCAGTTTGCTTCCAAGTCAAGTAGAAGTCTAACAGAAGAGCAACAACAAAGAATTAAGAGAAATAAACAACTGTCCTTGGAACAACTGTCCTTGGAAAGAAGGCAGGCAAAGCTACTGAGTAATAGCCAGTCACTAGGAAATGACTTATTCATGAACACATCTACTGTACAGGCAGTTGAAGAGGTTAATACAGGTGAGAATCAACAGGAGGAAGAGATTAATACAGGTGAAGATCAACAGGAGGAGTCAAATGGATTTAACAAAGACATTCTAGACAGTCCACATAATGCTGCTACTGCCAATACTGCAAATGAAGAGGAGGAATTAAAATCAGAGGAAACACAACCAGACTAGTCCTTTTAAAATGTGCACTAACTTTACCCATATATGTCACTGAGGTTATAGGCTTCCACTAAGAGAAAGTCTATTAATTTCCTGTTCTCCAAGTTTGGGATTACCATGTATTTTGTCTACTTTGTGTTAACATCTTTATGTAATAAAATTTTTGCAAATTTCTTGTTAAAAAAAAAAAGAAAGAAAATAGGGAGAAAGGACCTCGGCAGATTCCTATAGATGGAAATGTTGAGAGTAAAAATTTCCTTCAAAGAACTGAATAGACCTGGAAATAAACCTGATTTTTACTAATTTTTGTTTGACATAATCCTGGTAATTTTTTTTTGTTTTGCATTTTGTCCTGATTCAACAAAGTTTTCTTGTTTTGAGTGACCAGGACCTGCAGCAATGTTGCATTTTTTTTTTCCCAGCAGTGCTGCCTTGTGTTCACATTTTCTCTCCCCTTGATACCAACACAGAATGAAAATAGTGGTAGTAATTTTTTTTAATCTTCATGTCAGTGTCTATTTTTGCATAACTTCCATAGGAATTTTGTCTGCTTGAAACAAAAACAATTGGCCATGAGTGTCATTGTGTGGCTGTGAGTGGAATCTTCCAGGAGGATGAAACAGCTGAACCAAGAAGAGGAGAACCCGCTGCTTTGTCCATGGGCTCCAGAGACCCCTAAGGGAGGTGGGGAAACTGCCTCCCTGGGCAGGACTGGACGACCTGGAAAAAGGAAAAGCCCCGGCACCCTCGAGAAGAGGAAGCACAGGTGGATTCTGGCGAGACCAACTTTGTTCTTGAAGCCTACGTGCGTGGACCAAACGTCGAGAGTTTGTTCTGATGCTATATGGAGTGTCCAACAAAGCAGTTAAAATTGCTGTTTGGTTATTCTGCCCTGTGATTTTTATGCAAAAATAGGCAATATTATTTAAAAGTAGATTTATTTTGCAAACTTATGATATGCTGTTGAACCAATTTAGGATCAAGGTGAGAGAACTTGTTTTTGTATAAGTTGGATAAATTTTAACATTTTTCCTGTGATTTGATCTCTTTCCTGTTTTATTTTAGCTAATAGCTCCAGATTTTTTTTTTGTTTTGTTTTGTTTTGTGTTTTGTTTTGTTTTTTTTCTCTTGGACTGATAAACTATTTTCCAGGAATGGAGGACTTATGCTTTCCACAATGGGCAATACCTGGAGAGACTGATTTTATTTTTTTTTAAGATTTTATTTATTCATACAAGAACCGGGGTACAGGCCAGATGCACGGGAGGGTAGAGGATTCACCAGAGACAGAGCAGGGAACAGAACAGGCAGACTGAAGAAATACACTGCTGAGGGGAGCAGCGGGTGAGACAGGATAGGTCTGCAGCGCCATGTGGGACCCTGGCCGGCTGGAGGGATCGAACCAGTGCTGCAGAGGTTGTGAACAGGTTCACAGCATGGCGCTTAACTGCCTGAGCCACCAGAGGAGGCCTGAGACTGGTTTTCTTTCCAAAGGGAACCCTGAGAAAATTTTTCATCTGAGACTGTACCCTGGCAACCATATATTTGGTTCTCATTGTTAGGAGTTGGTGCCTCAACTCCGTCCAGAGTTCCCAAAGACTACACAGAGTCAGAGATGCAAAAGCAAAAAGGCTTTATTGCTAGCTTAAGCTAGGGCCCAAATCTGCCTGGAGTACTGACACAGCAGTCTCACCAGGTTGAGAGAGGGACCCCTCTCCCAGAGCAACCAGCTGTTTTTGTACTTTGTTGACAGGATGCGGGGACTTTTCACACCTGGGGCAGGGTCCACCCTGATTGGATAGCTCTTATGGTGCCGGCTAGGTTTCGTTTACCCTTGTTTTTTGGTTTCTGCCCCAAAACGAAACTAGGGCATGGCTGTGCCCTTGAAAATGTCTGTTTTCCTTAAAATGGCTGCTGTCTTGCTATGCCTAGTTCTTTAATATCTTACATCATCACCATGGGAATGGTGGGGGAAAGTAAAAAGGGGGAAATTTTTAGGGGGAAAGGATGTCCTGAGCAAATTCCATACAGGCTTTGTGGATGCCACCCCCTTTCCAGGAAGACACTGGGAACTACAAATCCCATGACTTTATCTCCCTCTTTTCTCCCTGAGTTGTACATTTACTCATTCTCTTCCCTTGTAAATAAACCTTTGTTAACCTTTTTCATGTGCCTGCACTGTAAGTCCCTTTTGAGCACTGGGGTGAGGACCCACAGCCAGCAACCCTTTTTATATGGGGGTTCCTCTATAGCAGAAACTGTCCTGCCTCACGGTGACCCTTCATGCCAAAGTGGATGTCGTGTGTAGTGTGGGGCAGAGAAGCCATTTTTCTTTCTTCCCTGGAGGGCAGTGGGGGCTGTGGAGCCTCAGGAGTCTGCACAGGGGGAGCATTGTTACACTGAGGAGGATTCTGTCCTGGAGGAGATTCTGTCCTGGTGTATTTAAAGAATGCTACAAATGATAATCCTCCTCTTCTAATTCTGCCTTCTTGCAGTCCTTATGGGAGGGGTAAGGTTTATTCCTTCTCTGCACCATTAGCCGGGCCTCTCCCAGATCCAATTTTTGGTGGGCGTCCTGTATCTGGTCCTGCACACTTTCAAGAACTGCATGGTTTCCCTCCCTCATACTCTGAATAGCTAAATTGAGAGCCTGAATTTGTTGCTGCATGGTCTCAGAGAAGCAACAATGTAGCCAATGGTGTTCACACACTATCAAAAAAAAAAAAAAAAGGAAAAAGGCCAGAAGCACAGATTGCAAAGCAGGCATGGTGTAGGGCAGGAAGGACCACTAAGCAGGTTTTCTAATATCTAACAGACCGGGTAAAGGAGGAGTCAGAGTCCTCAGTGGTTTTTGCAGGTCTTTTATTGGGGTTCACCAGGCATATGGCAGGCAGGGATGCTGGGGGGCCGGGAGGTTAGCAGGCCTCCCAGCCCTCAGCAGGTCTTCACTCTGGGCTCTCCGGCCTTCTCTCAGCTTCTGCTTCTCTTGCTTCTCTCTCGGCTTCTGCTGCTTCTTTATTGGCTTCTCTTTTGGCTTCTGCTGGCGTCCCGGTGACACCACCCTTAAAAGCCTCAGCCCAGGTGAATCCCATCTACCTAAGCATTCAGGACCGCAAGGATCCATCATCTATCCTGATGGCGGGAGGGCAGAAAAGCCTGATACCTTTTACCTTACCCTACAGATGGCTTGCAAGCCACCCACATAAGTATATAAAAGCAAAATCATGTGCCAAAGCCCCAGTTTCACCAAATTATTTGTATTTTTAAGGTTGGTAGGGATGTTGAATGGAAAAAGACTACTTAAAGTCAAAACCGGAATAAAACTGAAAGAATTTAAGCTAGGGACGAATTGCTTAAGCGCATGGTTGAAAGATAAGACAGCTGTGTAAAGCCAGGAACTGGACACGGTGCAGGTTTTCTGATCCCATGCAGACCGGGTAAAGGAGGAGTCAGAGTCCTTAGTGGGTTTTTGCAGGTCTTTTATTGGGGTTCACCAGGGGTGCATAGTCTTCACTTTATCTGGGCTCTCTGGCGTTCTTTCTGCTGCTTCTCGGCTTCTCTTTCAGCTTCTGCTTCGGCTTCTACTGCTGCTACTGCTGGCGTCCCCGTGACGCCGCCCTTAAAAGCACAGTCTTAACTCAGCTGAATCCCATCTACCTATGCCCACACCCTATTCCAGGTGCCCGCCATCAGGCATGCATTCAGGACAAGGATCCATCATCTATCCTGATGGCGGAAGGGCAGAAAAGCCTGATATTTTCTTTACCCTACAAGCTGTGTGCAAGAAAAAAAAGAAAACTGTTCAAGACCTGGACAAAGACATTTACCAGTGTCCTGCAGACCTAGTGTGCTTAAGATGACCAACACAAGGAGTTACTTTGGGCTGGTCTACCAAGGATGTAACTTGGAAACCACAAGCTATAATGGGCAACCCTGATATAAAACGGGTTGCTTGACTGTAGGTCCTCACCCACACACTTAAGGGGGACTTAAACGGCAGGAACACACTGAATGTTAACAAAAGTTTATTTGCAAGGGAAAGGGAAATGAGGAAATGTACAACTCAGGGAGAAAAGAGGGAGGTAAAGTCTTAAATGTGTACCCATTCCGCCAACCTGGAATCCCAAATGACCCTCCGAAACCAAACCTGCCTGGCCAAGTGCAGGAGCCAAGTGCCCAAGACCCCCACTAACATGGCTGGTTTTATTTATAAACAGATAAAATGGCTGCTTAACTCTGCCAACTAGGTCCTCCCAACTTCCCTTTGGGGATCATGGAATTTGTCATTCCCAGTGTCTTGATGGAGTCGGGGTGGCATTGAAAAAGCCTATATGGAATTCACTCAGGACATCCTTCCCCCCTAACAAGACCTTACAGGGCTACCCAGGTCTGAGACCTCATGCATGAGTAATAAAGCTTTTCCTGACCTCACCATTGTTCTTCCTCTGCCTGGGTAAAAGGCCAGCATTTCTACAACAGCACCAGGTGGGAATGTTTGTCTGATGATGCATCAGTTGTTTCATTGCTTACCCCTTCACTATTAATTTCAACATAACCTTGGGCATTTTCCACATCAGGAGGCTTTGCAAAGAGGCGAGCAGCTGAAACTGTTTCTAGTTTAGTTGAAGCCTGGCAGAGAAGGCAGAAACCTGGAGCTGAGCACTTAGCTGAGCTAAATGAGTGTGAACATTTGTCAGTCCATTTGGGCACTAAAGCGGTTTTTTTGAGTGTGACGTGACTGATGCTGTGCTGGGCATCCCTGCAACTCCGGGAGCATCTCATGTTTTGTATTCTGTTGCATTTGCAAGTCAGAACCTGGCCTGGATTCTGGCTGCCACGTTGTAGGGTAAGTAAAGACTCAGGCTTTTCTGCCCTCCTGCCATTAGGATTGATGATGGAACCCGGTGGTCCTGAATGCATGCCTGATGGCGGGCACCTGGAGTGGGGCGTGGGCATGCATAGGTGGATACCCCTGGGCTGAGAGACTGGGCTCATAAGGGCAGCACCACAGGGATGCCAGAGGAAGAGCAGGGTGAAACAGAGTGAAAGAGAACACCAGAAGGAGTGGAGTGAAAGAATGACCAGAAGCAAAACCAGCAGAGAAGCATAGGCCATAAGCAAACACCAGAGAGCCCAGGAAGAGTGAAGACAGGCTGGGAGGCTGACCTTCCAGCCCCCTGGCACCCCTACCTGCAGTGAACGTGGTAAGCCCCAATAAAAGCCTGCAAAAGCCATTAAGGGCTCCAGGACTCCTCCTTTACCCCGCCTGCTCAGATCATAGAAAACCTTTATGCCCATCCAGCCGCTACAGTCCCTCACGGCCAACACATTTTAAAGGTTTTTTTACTCTGGTGTGGAGTTTGTGTTCCACCTAATCCTGAGAGAATAAATAGCAAGAGGGACAAGAATGCCGATTAGGAAGCCAGTCCTTGGGGTCTGTAATGCTGATACTAGCTCCAGAATCAAGCCAGTAATGCAGTGGATATCAACGCTTAATTTCAGAAGTGGTCTGCCTGAATAAAGTATTGTTGCCCCCAAATCATCAGAAGTAACAAAACCACCAGGACCTCACACATGATCGTAATGGTCAGGAATAAAAAAAGGAATTAACCCTGAGGGGTGGGAGGGCTCCAGAGGGGACACAGTGACATCCAGAGTGGTTATAGTTACTTGATATGTCCAGTGGAGTCTGTCAATGAGTCTAGGCAGTACTTGATCCCTTGAGCTGAAAAGCTGAATCTTCCTAAAATAAAACAGGTATAGCCCACTGGCAAAGGTACTCAAGTGTTCGTGGGAATGGTTTTAACCTGTCCCATCTCATCTAAAATTAAATTTTGAGAAATGTAAGCTAAGCCCTGAGCTTCCTGGCGTAGCAGCTTTAAATTCTGAGATGCACTTATGGAAAGGGCCTGATCTTTGAGGCTTCCATGTCTGGACATGATCACTGCATAATTGACTCCCCATTTTTGGTGGGATACAGGAATAGGCACCCCACTACTCACTTCCCAAAATCGGATTCCCTTCAATATCATATCTGGAATCACAATCATTGGCCCAATGAAATCCTTTATGGAACTTAGGGCATTTTTTTTCTGGGCTTGCCTGAATTATTTTGTTTTGAGCAAGTCTTTAGAAAAATGTCCCTCTATGAATAACAACAAAAGAAGGCCAAAAAAAGTTATTAAAAGAATAAATAAATAAAATCAAAGGAAAGACAAACACAATGACAAATACAGATGCTAACATATCAATACTAACTCTAAAAGTAAATGGACTAAACTCTTCAATAAAAAGACACAGAGTCGCAGGCTGGATTAAGAAACAAAACCCAACCTTTTGCTATCTCCAGGAAACACATTTAGCTGCAAAAGATAAATAAAGACTCAAAGTTAAAGGATGGAAAACAATTCTACAAGCAAATGGACCAAAAAAGAAGGCAGGAACAGCTATACTCATATCAGATAAAACAGATTTAAAACTCAAAAAGATAAAAAGAGATCCCAGTGGTCATTACATTATGATCAAGGGGACAATACTTCAAGAAGAAATAACACTCATTAACATATACTCAACAAACGAAGGAGCACCAAAATATATCAGACAATTATTGGCATCTCTGAAAACAGACATCAGAGAAAACACATACGTAGTGGGAGACTTCAACACACCACTATCAACAATGGATAGATCAACAAGACAAAAAATAAGTAAAGACACTAAAGCTCTAAATAAGGATCTAGAGCGCTTGGGCTTAACAGACATCTATAGAACACTAAACCCAAAAAAATATGAGTACACATTTTTCTCAAGCGCACACAGATCATTCTCCAGGATCGATCACATACTGGGGCACAAGACAAACATCAACAGATACACCAAGATTGAAATAATACCAACCATCTTTTCTGACCATGAAGGCATCAAACTAGAAATTAACCATAAAAAGAAGGCAAGGTACTCTCCCACCTCATGGAGATTGAAACCCACACTACTGGAAGAACACTGGACTAACGAGGAGATCAAAGAAAAAATTGAAAAATTCTTTGAATTGAATGACAAGGAGGACAACAAATTTTCTAAATGTATGGGATGCAGCAAAAGCAGTAATAAGAGGAAAATATATAGCAATAGATGCTCACATCAAGAAAAAAGAAAGAACTCAAAGAAACAACCTAATCTCAAAGCTCAAAGATCTACTAAAAGAACAACAACAACAACAAAAAAAAAACCCAAAATCAGTAGAAGAAAAGAAATAATAAAAACCAAAGCAGAAATAAATGAAATTGAAACTAAAAAAAAACAATCCAAAAGATCAATGAAACCAAGAGCTGGTTCTTCAAAAAAATCAATAAAATAGATAAACCCCTAGCCAGGCTCACAAGGGAAAAAAGGGAGAAAGCACAAATAAACAGGATAATAAATGAAAGAGGAGAAATCACAACGGACACAGCAGAAATCAAAAGAATAATTAATAACTACTATGAACAGTTATATGGAAACAAGTTCAACAATATAGAGGAGATGAACAAATTCCTACAACTCTACAATCACCCAAAGCTTGATAAAGAAGAAATAGAACACATAAACAGACCAATTACAACTAGCGAAATTGAAATGGTAATCAAAAACCTCACCAAAAACAAAAGCCCAGGACCTGATGGATTTACAAATGAATTCTACCAAACATTCAGAGACCAATTGGTGCCTGTCCTTCACAAACTCTTCCAAAAAATTGAGAAGGAAGGGATAATACCTAACACGTTCTATGAAGCCAACATTACACTAATACCAAAACCGAATAAGGAAAACACAAAAAAAGAAAACTATAAGCCAATATCCCGAATGGACACTGATGCAAAAATCCTCAATAAAATTTTAGCTATCAGAATCCAACAGTGTATCCACAAGATAATTCACCACGACTAAGTAGGATTCATGCCAGGGACACAAGGATAGTTCAACATCAGAAAATCAATCAATCAACGTTATTCAACACATCAACAAAAATAAATATAAAATCCATATGATAATATCAATAGATGTTGAGAAAACTTTCGACAAAGTGCAACACCCATTCATGATAAAAGCCCTTGAAATTCTTGGGATACAAGGAACATACCTCAACATCATAAAGGCCATATACGACAAGCCAACAGCCAGTATCCTTCTCAATGATGAAAAGCTGAAAGCATTTCCATTAAGATCTGGAACAAGACAAGGATGTCCACTCTCACCACTGCTTTTCAATATAATACTGGAAGTCCTAGCCAGAGCAATAAGACAAGAGAAAGACATACAAGGAATCCAAATAGGAAAAGAAGAAGTCAAACTATCACTATTTGCAGATGATATGATAATCTACATAGGGAACCCCAAAAACTCCATAGAAAAACTAATTGAACTCATCAATCAGTTCAGCAAAGTGGCAGGATACAAAATCAACATGCAAAAGTCAGAAGCCTTCCTATACACAAACAATAAATCTGAAGAAGAAGAAATGAAAAAAAGCATCCCCTTTATTATCGAAACAAAAAAAAAATCAAATACTTGGGAATAAATCTAACAAAAGAAGTAAAGGACCTTTACAAAGAAAACTATAAAACACTGTTAAAAGAAATGGAAGAAGATACAAAGAAATGGAAAGACATCCCCTGCTCATGGATTGGAAGAATAAACATTATTAAAATGGCCATCCTACCAAAAGCAATATATAGATTCAATGCTATTCCAATATAAATTTCAATGTTATTCTTCAAAGAAATAGAACAATTATTGATGAAATTCATATGGAATCACCAAAAACCCGGAATAGCCAAAGCTCTCCTGAAAAAAAGAAGGGAATGGAGGCATCACACGCCCAGACTTCAAACTATACTACAAAGCCATAATCATCAAAAATGCATGGTATTGGAACAAGAACAGAAACACAGACCAATGGAATTGAATAGAAAATCCAGAAATAAACCCACAGATTTATGGTCAGCAAATCTTTGACAAAGGAGCAAAGAATATGCATTGGAGCAAAGAAAGTTTGTTCAATAAATGGTGCTGGGAAAACTGGGTCGCTACATGCAAAAGAATGAAGCTTGACTACTACCTCACACCATACACAAAAACCAACTCAAAATGGATTAAAGAACTAGACATAAAACCTGAAACCATAAAATACATAGAAGGAAATATAGGCGAAACACTACGGGATATGCACATCAAAGACATCTTTACAGACACATCAC
Organism: Talpa europaea; assembly: GCF_964194135.1. Taxonomy (NCBI): domain Eukaryota; kingdom Metazoa; phylum Chordata; class Mammalia; order Eulipotyphla; family Talpidae; genus Talpa; species Talpa europaea. The sequence goes on along the minus strand of NC_140083.1, from coordinate 47,808,666 downwards.
CCAAAGCAGTGATAGTGAAGACAAAGATAAACAGCTGGGACTACATCAATTTAAAGAGCTTCTGCACAGCAAGAGACAATAACAAAAACTAAAAGAAACTCCACCAACTGGGAGAACATTTTTGCACACAACACTAATGATAAAGGACTGATCACAAAAATCTGCAAAAGCTGATGAGACTCAACAACAACAAAGAATATAATCCAGTGAAAAAATGGGCAGAAGAGCTAAAAATAAACTTCTCTGAAGAGGAAATGCAAATGGCCAACAGCCATATGAAAAAATGCTCACCATCACTCGTAATCAGGGAAATGCAAATCAAAACTACCATGAGATACCATCTAACACCAGTGAGAATGGCACATATTGAAAAAACTAGCAACAACAAATGTTGGCAAGGGTGTGGAGAAAAAGGAACTCTCCTGCACTGTTGGTGGGAGTGCAAACTGGTCCAACCACTGTGGAGAGCTGTGTGGAGATTTCTGGACCTACTAAACATAGAGCTTCCATATGATCCAGCAATTCCACTCCTAGGTATTTACCCAAAGGACACAGAAACATCAACTCCAAAGAGCACCTGCACCCCTATGTTTATAGCAGCACTGTTTACAATAGCTAAGCTTTGGAATCAACCCAAATGCCCAAAAATAGATGGCTGGATCTAGAAGAAGTGGTACATATACATCATGGAATATTACTCAGCATTCAAAAAAGATAAACACATGCAATTTGCAGTAACATGGATGGCACTGGAAGGGATCATGCTCAGTGAAATAAGCCAGAAAGAAAAAGAAAAATATCGGATGGTCTCACTCATAGCAGGAATCTAGAAAACTCAAATAAGGGACCAGGGAAATGAATATCTATAAGAAAGTGAAAATCATAATCAACAAACAACTATGAACCAGAGACACTTTATGAGGGGAGGGGGGCAGGGTGGGAGGGATTGGGGTCAAAATAAAGGGGTTGCAATTGTTTGGGGAACATAAAAATTAAAAAAAATTAAAATTAAAAAAAAAGAAAAATGTCCCTCTTTAGGGTCTCCCCTGTGGTGCAGGTGGCTGAGTGCCATGATGTGAAGCTGTCCATAGCCTCTGCAGTGCAGGTTCTGTCCCAGTCGGCCAGGAGATTCCCGCATGCTGCAGCAGACCTCTCTTCTTGTGCGCGCTGCTCCCCTCAACAGTGTATTTCGTCTATCTGCCTGTTCTGTTCCCCACTCTGTCTCTGGTGAATCCTCTCACCCTCCCGCGCATCTGGCCTGTACCCCAATTCTTGCATAAATAATCGTTTTTTTAAGATTTTTTTACTTATGCATACAAGAGCTGGGGTACAGGCCAGAGATGTGGCAGGGTGAGAGGATTCACCAGAGACAGAGTGAGGAGCAGAACAGGCAGACTGACTGAAAATACACTGCTGAGGGAGCAGCGGGCAAGACAGGAGAAGTCTGCTTTGCCGTGTCGGTTCCTCTCTGGCCAACCAGGGATTGAACTGGTGCTGCAGAGGCTGTGGACTTCTTCATAGTGCGGTGCTTAACCCCTTGAGCCACCAGGGAGGCCCAAATAAATAAATCTTTATAAAAAAAAGTCCCTCTTTGGCACAAATAAAACATTTTGAAGACTGATTTTATAAAGCTGCAGGGAGGACGGGTGCCTCATGGGTTACAGTGCTGACAATTTGACAGGCTTTAATCATTTCTGTAATGTTACAGTGTAGCAACGTGAAGGCCACAGTGCAGGATCTCTATGACCCGAGGAGACAGGTAAAGAAGAGTCCTGGAGCCCTTCCGTGGCTTTTGCAGGCTTTTATTGAGATTTACCAGGTACACAACAGGCAGGGGTGCTGGGGACCAGAAAGCTGGCAGGCCTCCTAGCCCCCTACAAGTCTTCACTCTTTCTGGGCTCTCCAGCATTTTCTTGTGGCCTGTTCTCTCTCTTCTTGTGGTTCTGCTGTTCTGCTGGTGTCCCCATGACACTGCCTTATAAACCCAGTCTCTCAGCCCAGGTATACCCACCTGTGCATGCCCACACCCTACTCCAGGTGTCCATCATCAGGCATGCATTCAAAACGGCAGGACTGATCATTAATCCTAATGGCGGGGGGCCTCCCAGGTGGCACAGAGGGTTGAGTGCAGCGCTGTGAAGCGGTCTGCACTCTCTGCAGCACAGGTTCAATTCCTGGCCAGCCAGGGAGATACCCACATGGCACAGCAGACCTCTCCTGTCTCACCCGCTGCTCCCCTCAGCAGTGCTTTCCATCCCTCTGACTGTTCTTCTCCCCGCTCTAACTCTGGTGAATCTTCTCACCCTCCCATGCCTCTGGCCTGTACCCCAGCTCTTGTATAAATAAATAAAATCTTTTAAAAAAATCCTAATGGTGGGAGGGCAGAAAAGCCTGATACTTATTTACCCTACAATCCACCCCCTCAGGGTTTTCTGCCATACAGTCTATACAAGAATACAACTGCACAAATAAGTCCAGGCAGGGCACCAACCAAGGGGCAAAAGACAAGATTATTAGCACCAGCAGATGATCCACCACTTCTGCTGCCAAAGGCACTGCTCATGTAGGGCGGGAAACCACTCACGGTGTCTGCCATCACATGCCAGGAACCATCAGTCTTCCTGGCCTTCTCCAGCTGTGATCTTGGCCACAAGCCACACACCATATCCACCTCCAGGACACACTCAGTCTTGAAATGGCAATTCTTTACTCTTTGGGGTTTAATCGCCCAATCCTCAGGGGAATTTTATTAGTAAAATTTTAGCATTGCTAGAGTAGTTATGGTTTCGTCTATGGTCATTCCAACACTCGGCTTTCATAGCCACCAATGCGACTCACAGACCCCTGCACTCAGGTCAACTCTTTGCACATGCACATGGGTTGGCGAGCCGTGGATAAAAGCTCCACATGCAGCCTCTCATGGGTCCCTTCTTCAGCTTGGGCTCCACCACAATCCATGTTCCCCACCTGTCCAAATATGGGTTCCTCAGCTCCTCAATGAACAGGGCATCACCCACAGGTGATTTTAAGAGACTCCCTGGCCTTCTAATCTAAGTCAGTTTTTTGATATATCTCCACTGCTTGGCTCAGAGAACTTGGAGAAGGCTTCCTCCCTCAGCCTCTTGGGCTCTTCTCATGCCTTCCCCTTCCACACTATGGACAATCGCCTCTCTGGCTGGGGCCCTAGGATTGCTGGGAAGTACACAGGCTGCTGTTGGCCACCAAGGCCCACCAGACATGCCTTGATTTTCAAGGTGATAACCCAGTCTCCTGTGGTTTACAAATGATACCATCAATTCCCAGGGTCCCAAAAACATAACATTCACCTGCCAAAGGTTCCTCCACCTTCTGGCAGTCTCACATGTATTACAATCAAGTATAGAGTTGGGACAAGTGTGTAGGGAGTGTACAGGCATAAGGAAGCAGTTATTGGGATGCAAGTTCCGGTGAAGTGACCAAGGGCTATTGTCTGAGGGACTTCCCACTAGTCAAGGCATATTTCTCTATTCTAATATCTACCTGGTGCTTTCAACAGATACTGTTTTCCCAGTCTTTTCCTGATACCAGGGTTTTTGCCCTTGGTCAGAAACCCCTGTCACACCCCTAGCTGAAACTGTGCAGGAGGACAGTATCCCTGAGAACAAGGAGGACAATATCCCTGAGAACAAGGAGGGCCAGGAATCCTGCAATTCCAGGGTCTCTGGCGGTGGGCAGGAATCTCAGCAGGGGAGCTGAGATCCCAAGGGTCTGGACGCACCTGGGAGTGATATCTGAAGAGACAAGAGCCAGATGGGTGTATGGAATCCCTTCTTAGAACATCTTTTCTGGAACCCCAGCCCCCAGACAGCCTGGAAAATGTTCTCCTGGGCATCAGGCCCACCTAGGTGTCACGAAGCTGCGGGTCACAGTGGCTGGTCGTGGGTTGCCTGGTGCCATCAGGGATCCTGAAGCCCCTTTGACAGGTGCGCCTTGGATGCCTACCTCTTTTTTTTTTTAAAGATGTATTTATTTATTTATACAAGCACTGGGTACAGTCAGAAGTGCGGAAGGGTGAGAAAATTCACCAGAGCCAGAGCGGGGAACAGAACAGGCAGAGTGACGAAATACACTGCTGAGGGGAGCAGCGGACGCAGGAGAGGTCTGTCGTGCCATGTGGGACCCTCACCAGTGGGTGGGGTTTGAACTGGCACTGCAGAGGCTGCGGGCAGCTTGGCGGCCCAGCACTCAACCTCTGCGCCACCAGGGGAGGCCCTTGGATGCCTAGCCCTGACCTCCAGGCTGGGCCTAGAGTGTCTGGAACCTCCCTGTCTTGGCACTCCTGCTGAATTGGATCCAGCATGGACCCAGTTCTGAGGCAAAGATTCCTCAGGACAACCCAAAGAGGGCACAGGATGTGGTGGAGACATGGCTTTGCCCTGACAGGCTGTTCCTGTAGCTGCTTCTCCCTTGGTTGGATCTCCTGAGGTCCTGGTCTGTGGGGGCATGTGTGCCAGTGATCTCAGGCAGGGAGGGCCTGTGTGGTCCAGCAGCAGATGACAGATGGCTGCACCTGCTTAGTGACACTGACAGAGCAGCCTGCCCTGGAACTGGTGTGCATGGCATGACCCCTCCAGGTTTCTTATAGAGACCACAGACAGCCTGCAGTCCTGTTGGGATTCAGGACCAATGGTGAATATTATGAGGTCCTCCTGCTTGCAGAAGGTTCTGGAAGCCTGAGGTATAACAGTGAGAGAGCCTGGGCCTGCTGACAGGAGCAAATTGGACAAAGATCAGGAGGGTGTGGGTCTAGGATGGTGCCCAGGGTGCCTGAGGCAGCTCAGGGATAGGAGGCCTTAGCCAGGATTCTTAGCCAGGATTTCAGGACCGATCTGGTTTAGGACTGAGGTGTAGGGGCTTGGGGTCCCAGCTCTCCTCTGACCCTCAAGACACCCAGCCCCTTTTTCCCTCATGTCCATACACACAAGGTTGGGAGTGGTGGTTAGTTGCCATGAGCCTTCACATTTGGTCTGTATCCTCCCAGATAGGCCCCCTAGTACCTCACTCTGTCTTCCCTCAGGTGACCCCTGACTCTGGCTGGATCCCAGGGTGACATGACAATGTATTCCCAGAGGCTAGTGGGACCCCTTCTGGTCAGGTGCCAAGCTGGACCTTGAAGTCCAGCCTCCGACTCCAGGGAGGCGGCTCATTGCCTGTTGGAACACAGCTCGGGACTCTTCTCCAGGTGCTGTGAATGACCTGAGTGAGGTTCAGCTGAGACTTACCAGGCAGGTTCAGCCCTCTGACGCCCCTCCAGACCTTTCGGTTGCCATTGTCCACATCCATTACCCAACTGCCACTTAATACAGGGAGGCTCCCTGACTCCGCCCACATCAGAGGAGATTCTGGTTGACCCTGGCCCATAGGGAGAAGGCTCAGGACAGCACGGAGGGGCTTCTGTGGGATGACCCCCATGGTGGCCGGGTCAGAGGCCAGTTGGTGTTGGTGTCTAAGTCCAGGCTGAAGGAGAAGGGGGCTTGTGGGCAAAGGCTGACAGGCACAGAGGTGGCAGGCATGAACTCACCTCCTGAGCTGGTAGGCATGAGCTGGCCACCACAAGAGAGGGGTAGAAAAAGGACAACACTCATGGTCGCCTCACACCTTGAGGTGTGAAGAAGGGGACGAGGAGACCAAGTAGGGCAGTGGAAGGGCAGGGTGCAGTGAAAAATTCCCCCAAAGAAGGAAAAAGTCCCCTAGAGCTTTTGAGAGTCCCCAGAAGTCCAATAAAAAGAGAATCCCGCACCCTAACCCTGGGCTCCCCGCTTGGACCCACTCCTGCTGTCAAGAGTCTCTCTTGTAATAAACTTTTGCTTGCTAACCTTCAGTCCTGTGTGCAGGTGATTATTCCTCAATTGCTTGGGCACAAGCACCCACATGATTGATACCCGTCCAGCAACAAGGTCATGCTCCATCCCCGGAAGCACTTGTGTCCCCAGTGACCATGAATCATTTACCCAATTGTGTCTCTTCCTACCCAAATTCTTATTGTGTAAAAATATAATGTGTTCGTGTCTTCTCTGGGGAAGGAATCATGTTATTTTGTGTCCCTTTTTAAAACTTTATACCAACATTGTCCTATACCTTTAAAGATTTTCATAATTCTGGTATGAATCAACATTTATTAATGAGGATGTTTACCTGAGGCTCCTGTGGCCTGTCCTGGGCTCAGCCCTGTCCCGCTGACCCAGGTGTCTGCCTCAGGACTCTGGTGAGCTGCTGTGACTGTGCGGCTTCAGGTCAGTTTCCCCTCTGGTGAGGCGAGGCTTTTCTTCACTCCTCTCCTCTAAGGATTGCTCTTGCTGTTGGAGCTTTTTGACTCCAGATGGATTTGAAATTTGGTTCACCTTCTTTCAATCACATGTCCTATCTCTATGAAACCTAGTCCCACTGCATTTAGAGCTGGGAGAAAAGTTGCTCGGCAATTGGGGTGTCCACACCCTTCCATGTCCTTGTCCTTGTGTCCTGTTTCCTTCATGACCTGAGTTCTCCATGCCGAGCCCATCAGCTCCTGGGTGAGTTTCATTCCCAGGAATTTGTTTTTTTCTCTAGGGATTGTGTGTATCATTCTTTTCATTTCTTTTCCTTCTCATAGGGAAAGTGTAGTAGATTACTGTGTTGATCTGGTAACCCACCCACATTCTGGGTTCCTCTTTGTCCGAGCCCGCGGACTGTTCAACGAGGTTCTCGAGGGGAGAGCAGCGACCTGAAGAACAGGGGTACACCACGGAGGGAGACACGTGCACTCTTCGTTCAGCTATCGCAGGTCTCGTTTACTTTTGGTTTCGGTGGGGCTTTATAGCTGGGGACCGGAAGCGGAAGAAGCAGGCCAAAGCCGTCATGCCCACTGGGCCAAAAGAGGCTAATCCCGGAAGGGCACATGCCCTTATTTGGTGCGCCGGAGGTCGTCATGCGCACTGGGCCGAAAGGAGCACAGCCAATCACAGAAAGGGGGAGTATCCTGATGCCACGAGGTAAGGCGCCAACAGATCCCCCTTTTCTCTTTATTAGTGAGGAGGAATGTGCCTGTCTTAGGTTGCGGATTGCAGGGACGAGCCTTACCCATCATCACCCGACAGTCCTACATGGAAAGGGAGCGCGGGCTGTCTTAGGTTGGTCTTGTCCCGCATTCCATCTTACCCGTCATTGGCTATCCATTCCAGCATCCTCAAGGGGGCCCAGCCAGGAAGCTGGATAATGACTGAAGTTAAAAGGCTGCCAAAGGTCAGGACAGTGGGACTCCCATAGCATGTAGGCTGTGCTACCTACTGGCCAGGCGCAGACGGCGACCGGAGATCCGTATATGCGGCCCCGCTTTCCAGCATTTCCAGGCGGTGATAGTGCACCTGGATAGGTCTCGCCTGAAGGGGCTGTATTTGTTGCCTTACAAACCCAACAATTTTGTTTAAAACACAAGGACCTATAGCAAGTAACAATAAAAGAGATAACAGGGGGGACCCAACAGGGGAAGCAAATACAGCAAAAGTCCATTAAGGCCAGTCCATAAGGGGTTGGTTACAAGTTCCTGGAAATGGAGATGGCCAAACCAGAGGCACCCGTGGCCAGGGAAGAGGTAATGCCTTGCAGTTGCAGGGCGAATCCAAGGAAGAAGACGCGGATGCGAGAGAGGCGGGTGGTCCGAGGCCGGCTAAGACACGGGCGACAGGGTACTGTTGAAGAACCAGGAGAATCCAGATGGCCACAGGCATCCTGAAAAGGAAACAAAAAGAGACGCCTCAGAGGGACTCAGCCACCCTGGGCAGAGGGGGTTGACGGGGCACCTCGGCGGCGTCCGGAGGTTTTGTAGTGGCGCTGGGTGGCGCAGGTACAGCGCGAACCAAGCGCTCTGGGAGCCAGCAAGGAGAGTCAGTGTCATGGGGGTAGACACAAACCGCTCCACGAGCCCAAATCAAAACAGGGTCTGGACCATTCCAAGAGCCGGTAAGTGGGTCCTTCCATTTGACCAACGCAAACTGAGTGGAGGTGGAGGAGTGCCAAAAGCGGTCGGCTGCACTTTTACCAGCATCATCCAGGCGGAGGAAATTTAAAATAAACAAGGCATGACACAGGACATTGCGGGGCGCCAACCGGGAGGGGTACCAGGAAGATTGGCGGATTTTGTGAATAACGGTTTTGAGTGTCTGGTGGGCTCTTTCAACGATGCCCTGTCCCTGGGGATTATATGGTATGCCAGTGGTATGAGTAATGGAAAGGGTGGCACAGAATTCAGAAAATGCCTTGGAAGTGTAGCCTGGTCCATTATCAGTCTTAAGGGCCTTAGGCACGCCTAAAACAGAGAAGGCATAAAGGAGATGGGAGATAACATGTTTGGTGGCCTCCCCAGCATGGGGAGAAGCCACTAAAAATCCACTGAAGGTATCAATGGAAACATGGACATACTTGAGATTACCAAACTCAGAAACATGGGTGACGTCCATTTGCCAGAGGTCTCGAGGGGCCAAACCACGAGGGTTGACACCCAAGTGAGGGACAGGAAGGGAAGTAGCACACGTTGGGCAGGAGCGAACAATGTGCCTGGCTTGGTCTCGGGTGAGACAGAACAACACACGCAGGGACCGGGCATCGAGATGATGGAGGTCATGGGCTTGTTGGGCCTGGGTGACCGAAAGAACGTGAATTGTCTGAGTGGCTGCATCGGCCAAGTTGTTTCCATGTGTCAAGGGTCCCGGAAGACCCAAATGGGCCCGAAGATGGCCGAGGAAGAAAGGAGCGGTGCGGTTCCGGATGGCCGCCTGGCACTGCTGAAAAAGGGTCGCAGCCATGGAGGATGTTTTGATAAATGGGGCGGTTTCAAGTAGGGGGACCGACTGGGCGATGTAAGCACTATCTGTATATAAATTAAGAGGTTGATGGGCAAAGGAAGAAAGAACAGTGATCACCGCCTCAAGCTCTACAAGCTGGGCCGAGGAATGAGGGGTTTTGTCTTTCAAAAACCTTACAATTATCAATAAACTCAGCCTTCCAAAGGAGGTGATCGCCCCCAGAAAGGGTGGCCTTTGCCAGGGAGTACCAATCCGACGGAGTGAGAGAGGATTGGGCTAAGGTATCCAAAACTGTGAGGGTGAAGGGCACCGTGGCTCCATAAAGGGACACCGCCTCTTTTAGTTCTTTAACGTTGCGGAAATTATGAGGCTCATGATGACGTTGAACAACGCCCTGGGCATTGGTGGTTTCAACCACCGGAAAGAGATGTAATGGAGCAGGGCGCGAAGGAGGAGGGAGGGACGGAGAGGGCGGCTGAGTGGGAGGAGTCAAAGAAAAAGGCGGCAAGGCAACAAGGGAGGAAGAAGGAGGGCAAAATGGTGGCAAGGCGGGAACAGAAGGACAAAATGGCGGCGGATTAACTTGTGGGGGCGGAGCAGAAGGGCCGTCAGCAGACACGGGGAAGGCCGCACACAATTTATCAAAACGGTTAACAAGAGTATTAATTTGGTTTCCCAAGGTCTCAAGTGTTTGCATTAAAACAGGCTTTTTTATGGGGTCCTTGGCAATAGAGGCGGGGGGAGGCCAGTAGCGACCCTCTTGTTCTGCCAACTCGTCCCAGTCTACCTCGGAAGCCGGAGGGGACCTACAGCGGGGTCGCGGCAGAGAAGGGTAGAGGCTTTTGCATGGGGGAAGTGTATTTGGACGGGGCTCCTTTATGGGAGTGCCGGCAGGTTGGGGGGCACCATCTGGCACTGGGGGTGCATTATTTTGGGGATTAGTCTCATCATCACTATGAAAGGAGAGTAGGTCTTCGCAACAAGCCTCGGGAGGAGAAGCCTCAGCAATACTGGAGGGAGCGTTTTTAAGAATATTTTCAGTATGGGAAATAGTGCGTTGTAAGCCAGGATCATTTCCTCGCTTGGCTATAAGATCATTAATGAGGTTCCAATAGGAAAAGGCCGTCACAGGGACTTTTTCAGGTCCAAAGACGCGGTAGAAATAGTTTAAAGCGTCGCCGACCCTTTTCCAACATTTTTCATCAATGGTTCCCTCTTTAGGGAACCACGGGCATGTTTCTTGGACGAAATCAAAAAATGAAAAGAGATCCTTAGACTTAACCCTAACTCCGCATGTCCTAAGAGCTTCTTTAAGTTGGGAAACATAAAGCTGGTGCTCACTAAGTGCCTGTCCCATTTTTAAACAATTCAGAAGCCAAAACTTACCTAATGACTGTCCCGCCGGGTGGGTCGGGGCCTGAATAACTCGCGCCGCGCGCCGCGTCTGGGTCTACTGTAAATCTCTCGTACCTCGAGCGCCACGTTGGGCGCCACCTGTCCAAGCCCGCGGACTGGTCAACGAGGTTCTCGAGGGGAGAGCAGCGACCTGAAGAACAGGGGTACACCGGAGGGAGACACGTGCACTCTTCGTTCAGCTATCGCAGGTCTCGTTTACTTTCGGTTTCGGCGGGGCTTTATAGCTGGGGACCGGAAGCGGAAGAAGCAGGCCAAAGCCGTCATGCGCACTGGGCCAAAAGAGGCTAATCCCGGAAGGGCACATGCCCTTATTTGGTGCGCAGGAGGTCGTCATGCGCACTGGGCCAAAAGAAGCACAGCCAATCAGAGAAAGGGGGAGTATCCTGATGCCACGAGGTAAGGCGCCAACACCTCTTTCATGCTGTCTTTAGGGTTTTCTGTCAATTTTAGGGTCAAGTATCAGTGAACAGCAACCCTGCTGTTCTTGTCCTCCTGGTTCCTTTACATCTTGGTGTCGGGCTGTGTTGTGCCACTGTAGCAGGCAGGGCAGGGTCACTGTTGATTCGGACAAATGAAAAAAGAATCTTGGATCCTGAGGTGTTTGTGACATGCCTTTCATGCTGAGGCAGGGCACCAGATTCACGGGCAGGCATGGAGATAGATGGAAAACCTGAAAGACAGAAATATGAATAGAACCCAGTGAGCTGGGCCCTATAGGCTGTGTGCATCCATGACAATAGAGCTGAGAGTTTATTGTACACAAAAGGTCCATCTGTTTGCTGGATATTTGAAAGTTGGAGAACACAACTGATACGTTTCACGGTTAATGTGCTGTCTGTTGTTTGGAAGGTGATCAACATCCTGATTTCACTCAGATTCTTTACAGGGTGGCCCTAGCTAAATGACTTCTCTCCCATGGCCTGTCCTTCTCCATAGTGTGATCCACCATCTGGTTGCTGACACTCCAGCACCTTTGGCCACCACTTCTCCATAGTGGTCCAGGGTTGCTCACCCATCACATGCAGACCTTTGTTGGGTGCAGGTTTGGGCTATAGCCAAACAAAGGGCATTTCCCTATAGAGGACAGGTCACTGTTTGTGATTCTCACCCATGCACAAAATTGCAAGGGACCTAAGGCTCCAGAGACAACAACCATGGGGATTATTTTTTTAAAAAAAATATTTTTTTTTTGCATACAAGAACTGGGGTACAGGCCAGAGATGTGGGGAATAAGAGGATTCACCAGAGACACAGTGGGGAACAGAACAGGCAGACTGACTGAAATACACTGCTGAGGGGAGCAGTGGGTGAGTCGGGAGAGGTCTGCTGCACTATGTAGATATCTCCCTGGCCGAGGATTGAACTCGTGCTGCAGTAGCTGCAGATAACTTCATAGGTTGTGTCTTAACCCCTTGCACCACCAGGGAGACCAACCATGGGGTTTATTTGACAAATAAGTGAAACAAAAAGCTCACGTAGTCACAAGTGGCCAGCAATCTGATAGAGTCTACCTGAAGTACAAGCAGAGTGCTGGTCCACACTGACCAGTAGTGGTGGTCAGCACCAGTGATTAGGAGTGCTGGGTAGCACTGGCCAGTAGGGATGGTCACTACTGGCTCCCCTGAGGCAGTGTTAGAGACACCTAGTCTCTTTGGGAGTGGTTGTATGACACCAAGAACAAACAGGTCTTTGAGACACTAAGACTGGGGCCTTTGGAGCTCCTTTCAGGCAATGGAGAGATATAACTGGAGGACCTGTCTCTGACAGAACAGACAGAGGTTTTCAATTTCTCTCCCTCCTTGAAGGTGGGCTGCTAGATGCTTCTTTTCTTTCGAGGTTGGTTTCTGGATGTTCTTCTTCCTTTGGAGGCCAGGAAAGAATCTTCCCCTTTATTGTTCAGAGACTGAAATGGTGTTTCTCAGCTCCCTCCTACCCTGGCTTACATGCTCTCTTAGGGTGCCCCCCGACCAGAATTATTGGACCATTTTTTGAATCCCGTGACTAATTGGACCATTTAGTACCAATCAGCTCATAGCTCACACCTGATTCGTTCTTGCCACCATCCAGGAAGTATGTTCAAAAGGGCAGTTGCTGGGTCCTGAGGAGTAATTGCCAGAGCAGGTTTGTGGAGGAGCAGAGCATAAGAGATTAGCACTGCTGCCGCCTCCTCTGCCAATGACACACCTGGGTGCTTGTGTCACCTAGGCCCCAGCAGGGCCCCCAGGGAATGCTAAGGCAACTGAAGACTGGGAAAGGAGGAATGGGTTGGACTGAATTGGTTCCAGACCTGAGGATTTTGGTTTCAGGAGAGGCTGCACCCTAGATGCTCCCCGCTGGGTTCCCCCAGAGCACAGGCAGCACAGGCTTGGGCATAGGCCCCACAGGTGGAAACTCAGTCCTTGTTGTGGTAGCACAGGAACTGCCTGTGGTGTGGTGCCAGGGTCTGGTCCCTGACTCCCTCCAGAAGTGACCCCCCTACAGGTCTGCAGGACCTGCTGAAGCTTGGCTTCTCCCTTGTCACAGGGACTGGCGTTCTCAGACTCCCAGCATGCCAGTGGCTGCTGACCTGCTGTCCCCATTGTGATGCTTGTTTTGCCTCAGTGTGGATGGGCCACTGGCAAAAGTGGGTTCCCTCCAGGGGCTGCCTCTCCCTGTAGTAGCCTGTGTGCATTCGGTCGCTGGGAATGTATGGACATGCTGGGTATTTGTGGGCACCAGGACATGACTCTGATCCTGCCCATGGGTGTGAGAACTGTGTACCCATGTGGGAGCCATGCCTGCAGAGTCTGCCACGGTCTGCCATGTTCTTGGCTGGGCCTCTGAGTACTGCTCGAGCACCTTAAAGCCACAGTCACCCCTGCCCCGCCGCATGTATTCATGTGCTTACTACAGGCATTTATTCATATATCTCCTCTAGGTTGTCTGGGCTTTCCCAGAAAAAGTGCTGCTTCATAGGGCCTCCCCTGTGGCACAACGGGTTGAGCGCACCACTGTGAAGCTGTCCGTGGCCTCTGCGGCACGGATTCAATTCCCAGGCGGCCAGGGAGATCCCCACATGGTGCAGCAGACCTCTCCTGTCTCTCCCGCTGCTCCCCTCAGCAGTACTTTCGGTCCTTCTGCCTGTTCTGCTCCCCGCTCTGTCTCTGGTGAATCCTCTCACCCTCCCATGCCTCTGGCCTGTACCCCAGTTCTTGTATAAATAAATAAATCTTTTTAAAAAAAGTGCTGCCTCATAGAAGGGCACCCCAAATTAATCAGTCCCTCTAAAACAGGTGGCAGAATTTGAAGTCACCACTTGTGCTGGGGTGGAACAGAGCCAGCAAGCAGATGGGGTGGAGGGCCTGGCCGAGGACAGTGAAAGCTGGGTCAGGAATTTGCCCTAGGGAGCTGCATTGTCTGAAAGTGGATAGTGGGGCAGATGCCCTGCTGTCAAGGTTCTTATTGACCAAGGAATGTGTAATTGAAATGAAGCAACACAAATTTTATTAATATTCATAAGGTAAACAAATCCATGAAAAAATATGTAAAATTAAAAAAAACATAAACCAATAAAAAAAATAAATAGATTGGCTAGGGAGAGGGATATGGTTTCTGTCAATGTGAGGCAGGAGGTGTTGGGAGGTTATGGCTGTGACAACTCTGGCTGTACAGGCGAGCTTGTTGCTGACCAGGGCATGTCCACATCCTAGCTGGATCCTGGCCTGGGACTGGCACCCCTAGCTGGGTTGGTGTTAGCTCAGCACACCCAGGGCTTCTGTAGGAGTCTGACCTGTGTGCTTCCCATGGCTAGGGCGGTGTTAGCTCCTGTCCTGTGGGACAGCTTAAGCAGAGTCTGTCCCTCCTTGCTGAGATGGAGCTGGAGACACAAGAAAGAGGCAGTCAGTCACCCACCAGCCCTTCCATGTGTCCTCACGGACACATGCACACCAGCACCCTTGGGGCAGCCCAGGCCTGACAATCCAGGTGTCTCCACCTAACTCCACTAGGCAGCTCCCAGGTCAGAGGCGATCTCATCGCAGCCCCCACCAGCAGGGCTTCTCCAGGGGGACCCGGCCCCGCCTGTCCCAGAATTGCCACGACCCAGATGCGTATTTTTTTCACTCTCCTCCTCCAGGGGCTCCAGGTCCGTCAGTAGCACCAGGTCCTCCAGTAGCACCACATCCTCCGGAGGCTCCAGGAACTCAGACAGGACCTGTGCACCTGAACCTGGTGCTCCTGGTTCCAGGTGTCCTCAGGTGCCTGCTGTTCTCCGGGCAAGTCCTGACCTTGGTTCAGGATTTGAGTGGGCCCCAGGCTCCCTCAAGTCATCTCCTTCTCTGCAGATAGACAGGTCCTCCTGAGATAAGAGCAAGAAACCTGTAGGAGGATCCACCTCAGGCTGGAGAACACCTCAACCCTCGGGTGACTCCAGCGAGCCTGGTCCTGCGCATGACCGTGACCCCCTCTCCTAGGAGGACCATGACACCATACCCGGGGACACACTCACACTCACGTGGCACACACATGACCACCCTGGCCAGCACACAGACTTGCACATATACTCACACCAGTTCCGTCAGTTCACAGGGCCCCATGCCTGTTTAGTCCCCTGATGCTTTTTATCAGCGTTTGGCAAATATTTCAGTGGCCTTTCCAGGGCCACCACTTGGGACCCTGGGCACACATCAGAACATGGTGTTGGTTACAGGGTCTCCAGGCAAGAGAATGGGCTCAGGATTTTGTCTACATGTGGCAGTCTGGTAACCAGGAATCCAGATACATGGGGCTCATCAAGGGGTGTGATGTCACTCCCTGTGTCCTCTAACTGGGCTTCCTCCTCTGACAAGACCCTCAACATCCCTAGCTTAGGCCTGTTCCTCATGCCAAGACCCGGCCACCCCAGTGACACCAATGCCTTTCCTATGGCCCGGGGAAGCCTGGAGCAGCCAAGGATCCATCTGGGGGCATCAGGAGCTGAGCCTCAGGTTGCTGGGACATCGGGGAGCTGGTTGCTAAGGGTGCTGTTTCTTTGGCAATCTGGATATAGACCTGGAGTTTTCTACCCAGAAGAAGACCCTGAGCGTCCTGTTCCTCTGGCACAGTCTAGCACCCTCCCTAGTGTTGTCATGGGGTGAGGCCCTTCTGTCCATCTGCCCTGTCCAGGGCTGGTCCCCACTGGGACTCAGGCTTACACTGTTATGGAGGGTCCATCCAGAGGTGTCATCCAGCTCTTGCCATGACAGGCCTCAAGTGCTCTGTCCAGGAAGGTTAGTCACTCTGCCTGTGACCCAGGCCCTGTAAGAATTAAAATGAGCTGAAATCAGACTTGGAGCCCTGCCTGTGCCCTCCTGGGGCCCGTGTGGCCTCTCATCATGTTTCAGGTCTTCTTCCCTGGCATCCTAATAGACGAGGCTCTGACACCATCTCCACTTCCTGGTGTTTTTTAGTGGAGGCAACATTGACTTCCATGGTTGTCTGTGTTTTAGAGGGGTGGGGTCTCCCCTGCAAGTGTTGTCAATGTACTACATCTAACGTCCAGTCCCTGAATCCATCCCTCGAGCCTTGTGCCCCTACTCTGCAGTAGCTGGCTCTCTCCCTACCATGGGGAGGGGCTTGCTTTTCATGCCTGATCTCCAGCACTGGCCATTTGAGGTCTCTTTACTCCATGATAGTCTTGGGGTTTAAGACCTCCCTCATCTTAGTGGGCCCTGCGTCCTCCTGCCAGAAGCAGTGGGGGAACCTCCCCAGGTCCCTTCAGGGCTGTTGTCTCTTTAGATCAGCTGCCTTTTACTCATAGGCTATTGCCTTTTCATTGTTAGAGTGAAATGTGTTTTCTGCATCTTGGACAGCAGCACTGTCACTTGTATGACATCTCATTATTTTCACCCTTTCAGTAGAAGCCATTTCGTCTCCTATTTCTTTTCACCATGCTTGATCATTTTCAATTAAGGAAATCCAGTGGGTTTTTTTTTCCTTCTTTTAGTCTTTTGCTGCAGAGGACTGGTCTCCAGGCATCTCTGCTATGGGGTCAGGGGGGAACTGTAACCAGAGCAGATGGGATAGTCCATAGCCAAGGCTATTATAGGTGCTCCCCTGAGGAGGGTTCTTAAGTGGGATGAATAGCTCCAGGGGGAATATGCTGGGACAGAAAAGAATCCGTGGGCTTGGGGACGCTGATAGTGAATATAAGGGACCGCAGGAGTAGCCCTTGGGATCAGCCATTGCAGCGTCATCCATCACTGCCCCCATCACACTAATTTTCTAAAAAGCTATTCAGGGCCTCCTGAGGACATGGATAGGCCCCAGCAGCCAACCTCAGAGGAGAAAAGTGTAGAGGACCGGGAGCTGGGCACCCCACTGAGCTCTGTGAGTGTCAGCCATTAATCTGGTCATTTGGCTGCTACAGCTGCTGTTTCCAGTGTTGCTTGTCTGATACTGTGCTAGCACATCTCAGCATCTCTGGTGAGCATCTCCGGTTGTGTATTTTGCTGTCATCCCTACTTGGATCCTGCCTATTGTCTTCTGCCACAAGCTGGCTCTGTCTTTTGCCCACACAGTGTATTTGCCAACTCATGGATTCTTGCTCTCAGCAGCTGTGGAGGTATAAACATGGGATTCCAGCTGAAAAATATAATGCTCATGCTATTCAGTCAAGTGAGACTGGAGAAGTGTCCTGGGCTTGCTCTCTCTTCTCAGAGATGGTCCCCCAGCCCTGGAGACATCCTCCACACAACACAGGGGTCTTTGGCATGGTGACCTGCACCACACATCTCAGGCTGCCCGCAACAGGCAGTGCCTGGATTCTGAGCAGAGTGGGGTGTTCTCTAGGAGCTGAGCAGGACCCATTCTGTATGTTTCTTGGGGGAGACAGGAATTGCTACCTCCCCAAACTCTGGGAAAAGGTTCTAACTACCCCATCCCACTCTTGGGAAATGTCAGAGCCTCTGGGTTGTACCCCAACTCTCAGAGGCATAAACTTGAGTGGGCGCATGAGTAAGAATATGACAATCGAACATTTATTTGCCTAAATGTGTTACCTTCCATATATTTCATTTGTTACCCACTGTCTCCTTACCTTTGAGAGCTGGGACTGTGGCTTCCTGGGTTCTATTTTCTTGCTCTCCTTATGGTCAAACAACAGACTTTTCACAGCCATGGACCTTGGTTTCCCTACCTGCACCAGGGCCGCTGATTTTATTCCTCTCAGGTCTCACAGCTTTGGTCTCCCCACAGCTGACCGTAAAAGTCAACACCACAGACTCTTATTCTTTACAGAACAGCCTCCTCGTCATGAGGACTTTCAGCATCCTAAGTGAGTAATGTTCCCCTTGCCAAGATATGTGGGTAGGTGGACACTCAGGACCACTCCCTGCACTGGGGTGGGACTTCCATCCCTCCAGAAAAGATGTAAAGTCATCCCTGGAGCCTTGCCTGAAATGAAATGAATCTCAAAAAGCATAAACCTTGCTCTGCCCCTACCTCCTTTGTTCCCACCCCTTCACCTGGGATTGGCTTCCTTTCATGAACCCCAGCTCAAAAGCTGATCCTGTAGTTATGGCTTTGATGCTCACAAGCAACGTCTGACTGTGGGAGCTCACTGACAGAGAGGGCCAAGTTCCCGCCAGATGAATCATGTGCTTGGCACATGGCAAATGCTGGACAAACACCGGCTCTCGTTCTTTCTCCTTTGTTTCACTCACCTGATGGACCCCAGTATCTCCAGTTCCCTGAGTCAGTGGTTTGCTCTGAGCATGATTTACTTCTACTTACCCCCTGCCACTGAAACATGCCCTTGACTCCCTTGTACTCACACACTCTGATAGCCAAATTGTACAGTGACCAGGTGGTGTTCTTAATATGCAAGACCACGGAATCCAAGGACCTTGACATGGTAGCGTCAGCCTCTAAGTCTTCATGGATCTGTTCCAGGAGAGTGAGTGTGAAATGGACATGGCCTGGGAGGTCTTCTTTCCTATTTCATCTCCCTTCTCTGAGCAACAGTCCCATAGAGTCATTAAAAGCACAGTTTGAAACTGAATTTGATGGGTTCACAACAATCAGAATGCACACTTGGGTGCCTCCCTGGTGGCACAAGGGGTTAAGTACCGCAGTATGAAGCAATCCGCAGCCTCTGCAGCAAGAGTTCGATCCCCAGCCAGCCAGAGAGGAACCCATATGGCACAGCAAACCTCTCCTGACTCGCCCGCTGCTCCCCTCAGCAGGGTATTTCAGTCAGTCTGTCTGTTCTGTTCCCTGCTCTGTCTCTGGTGAGTCCTCTCACCCCCCACATCTCTGGCCTGTACCCCAGCTCTTGTGTACATAGATAAATAAATCTTAAAAAAAAAAAAAAAGAATGCACACTTGGGCAGCTTACTCTTAGTTTGTGCCTCTAGTCCACCGTCTGAAAAGTGGAGGTGAAACTAAATCCTGCCTTCAGGGTTTTTTAAAAATTATTTTTAAAAAATATTTATGTATTTATGCATCCAAGAACTGGGGTACAGGCCAGAGGTGTGGGGGGTGGGTGAGAAGACTCACAAGAGACAGAGTAGGGAACAGAACATACAGACTGACTGAAAAACACTGCTGAGGGGAGCAGAGAGAAGACAGGAGAGGTCTGCTTCACCATGTGGGTAGCTCCCTGGCAGGCCTGGGATCAAACTCGTGCTGCAGAGGCTATGGACAGCTTCACAGTGTTGTGCTTAAACCCTTGCACCACCAGAGAGGCCCCAGGGTTTTTTTTTTAGAAAAGATTAAATGTGGCATTTCCACCCGTGTCGACCATGCAGTCATGTTTATGGAGGTCGGTCTAGGATCACATCCTGCAATGTGGGCTTCAACTTCAATCAAGTGTTTGTTAAAACTTTGCTGTGTGCCTTGCACAGGGCTAGGCATTGAAAACACACCTATAAAGAGACCCACTCTTTGTCTCGAAGAACTCACTGTTGAATAAGGAACTTGAGGTTCTCCCAACAAAAGGACACAAGACTGCATGAAGTCGGCTGCTTGGAGGCACGCGTGGCTGTGTGCAGCAGGGGTGCAAAGAAGGGAGTAGTAGGGGGACGGTGAGCTCTGTGCAGACGTGCCCAGAGCAGGAAGGAGCTCTGGTGGTGGCAGGTTACAAGAGGGGCTTCATGGTGAAGCAGGATGGTGATGGAGGCTCTAACGGGGAAGGTGCACAGAGGTGGCTAGAACAGTTTGGCTGGAGAGATGGATTTGCATGGATGGGCTCAGTGCCAGCTGGAGGTAAATATTGTTTTAGGTCAGTATTTAGTCTGGTCCAAAGCAGAGGAATGGTGGAGATAAGCTTTGGTGATGCCCCTGACCTCTGAAGCCCAGGGACTGGACTGTAACCCCCACTCCATCTGTCCTCTTTCACTCTCAAAGCAACAGAGGCAGGAGAAGGACACTGACACACCTGCACACCTGTTTTTTCTCTAGTGCCCCAGTCAGAAAAGATGAAAAATGAAATGATGCACTCAACCATCGTCATGGTCCAGGAGGATCTCAAACCAGTGAGCAGAGAGACTGGACACCTGGGCTGGGAGGGTGCTTGCTTGCTTGAGACCTAAAGGTAGTGTAAAACATGGAGCGGAAGGCTGTTGGGGGATAAGAAATGAGGCACCCCAACTGGCCCCAGGCTGCTGCCTGTGGGTTACAGTTGGATTCTTCAAAGCCTGAGGAGGGTTCCTACCTATTTTCTGAGGCTTCTCTGTGGGAAGTACTGGGGTGCCCTACTGGGATGTGGTATTCTAGAAGATACTAGTTCTGCCTCCTGAGAGTTCAAATTGCAGAGAACACCTCAAACGTGTCTGGCACGTGGTTCAAAAAGCTGTCTTTATACCAAGCTCTACAGCTGGGGCTGCAGGCAGCAGTGTCAGCTGCCAGCTCCAGGTTATGCAAGATGGGTGGTCAGGTGCCGAGTGGCTGATGATGCATCATCCCTAAAAGCAAAGCCCTCAGTCTTCAGAAGGTTAATGGAGAGCTGGTGATCTTGAAGGATGGACCCTGAGAAATTGTGGAATTTGTTCCTGGCTTTCCCTATGAAGTCCAGAACATGAGACCTTTCCAGAGCTCAGATCCCCACCACCCAACAGTCCTGCCATAGTCTTGTCTCTTAATATAAAGTGTGGACAAGTAAATGCTTCCGGTTCTCCAGAAGGTTGGCAGGAGTCAAATGGGTTGGAATTCTGGGGCAGCATAGACAGTGGTCAGGTACAACCACTGGTGCTTTGTCACCACCCAGAACCTGCTCAAGAGTCACACTTGGACTTGGGGACCAGAGATCTGAGTCCTTTGAAGACACACCCCTCCCAACTCTGCTGCTCTGCATCCTTACCTGGACCACAAGCAGTCACACCGGTGGCCCCTACTGTGCTTCCTCTCTCACTCTGATCTGTGACCCCACAGGTGAGGAAGGTTCTGCTGAGTTTCATCGAGATGCTGGGGCAGCACAACTACTTGGCCCTGCCCCAGCGCAATGCCATCCTCGACTATGTGGTCAAGCTCAGCGAATCTGACTCCTCTGTGAGCCTGGGTGCAGGTGGGAGAGTGGGAGACAACCAAGTGGGTACTGAGGTGGGGGGAGGCTTAGGGGAGGGAGCAAGAAGAAGGCAGAGTTGGGAGCAGAAGAGAAATAAGAGAGGAGGGTGTGGCTGGTGTGGGAGTGGTGAGGGACTTTGGCATCACCTGAGCATGAGCCTGGGGAGGTCTGAACCAGGAGACTCAGCTGGCACTGGTTTCAGACTTAACACCTTTTCTTATTCCAGAATGAAGAGGACATCCGAATACTGTGTTCAAAGATTCTCCAAATGGTACAAGCAGCCAGGGGCAGAGAGTCCTGTCCATTTCCTCAGCTCTTGGCTCCTCATTACCACCCCAACCCCTAGTTCACCCCTTCTCCATCCAGACTCTTAAACTTTCTCTCCTACCCTTCCCCAACTCCAGAAATTCCCACTCGAGTGCCCAGGCTCCTCTGAAAAGTGTCTCAGGACCAGTAGAGGGTCTCTCACGGGGAGGCTAGAGACTGCTCTTGAGTCCTTCTCATGCCCTTTATAGCTATAAAATATTGTGTAAATAGCTGTCTGGGTTGCAGTTTTTCCATCTGTCCATAATGGGGAAAAAATGCATCCTGCCTATTACAGAAACCTCTGAGGATTCTTGAAGGCTAGAGGAGTTGATGTGTGAGTCAGAGTCTAGTTAAGGGCTTAAAAGAGGAGGACAGCTGGGATTCACTCTCCTTCTTGGAGTCACAACTGTTACCCTCCTAGCAGGCTGTGCCTCCTGATCTTTAGCACGGTCTTCTTTCCTGGGATGGTCCCCTGTGAATTCCAAATTTCAAGAAGCCCTTCTATCCAATCAAGTCCTTCTGGCTGTGATTTTTATCAGGACCTTGTATATAGTTTATCAGTATGAAGTGATGGTGCAGGTGGTGGTGCTGGTGGTGTGTATGTCTGTCTGTCTGCCTGCCTGCAGGCCTCAAATGCCCTTCCAGGAAAGGAAGACAAGGTTGTGGGTTGGAGAAATTAGGTCTGGGCTTATCTAGGCTTGCCAATGAAACCCTTGCACATCCCTGCCAGGTCTCCTTGCCAGGATTGGTCACTATAATGTGTGAGCCCAGCAGTGTCTTGGCCTTTGTGCCCCTGAGTAAGACAGTCTTGGAAATGGCTCTGAAAGCCCAGTCCCAAGGCATGGTCCCCTACCTCAGCAGCTCTCACCTCATGCTTAAATAGTAGGGTGGGGCACACCGGGGATGAGTGGGCTGTGAGCATGCAGGCTGAGGTAGGAGGGGTGCCAGGCTAGGAGGCAGGCGGAGGCTCTGCAGGGCTGGTAGAGAGGAGAAGGTGTGGATGTGGGGTAGGGGTACAGCCAGAACTGAGGCCAGCATGGGGTGGCCAGGGATTGGGGCAGCAGGATCCCACAAATGACATGGAGACTTCTTTGGAAGAGGGTCATTATAAACACAATTCCTTCTTGCCTTTAGTCTTTATTTTAAAACACTAGTCAAGATGTAAACACGTTGATATGAATTGGAAAGTTATGAGTACATGGACAAGCCTGTCTCTTGGTTCTCCTTAGCTCTGACTCTGAGCCCCACTCTCTACTCACCCCATTTATGACTGCTAAGGTTGGGGTGAGGATGTCTGTTTGAGCTTTAAGTCAAAATGTCACAAGCCCCTAACATTGGCCCCTCTTCTCCTTCTCCACTTTGCTTTCCTCTTCCTCTAAGTACTGTTAGCGGTTGCCGTGCTGGGCTGGAGGTTTTGTATGCTAGAACTGACATGAACTATGTCCTTTTATGTTACCCTCTCCTTCTCTTAGCTACCCAGTTTGTATCCCTACAAAACCTCCTGACCTGCCTCATGGTAAGTGATGCTGGAATGAATAGTATATCTCTCTCCATCCGTCCATCCTCCATCCTTCCATCCAACCAACTTTCCACAAATCCTCGAGTAGTGCTCCGTTCTAGGCACTACACTAGATGTGGAATAAAGAGGTAAGGCCAAGGATCCAGGGGCCTCTAGAGAAAGGGAATCCATACCAAGGAACTTGGAGGAGGGAACTGGCGGCACACTGGTGGGGCCTGCAATGGGGGAGGCATGAGCATGGGGAAGGCTTGACCTGCCTCCTTTGTGGCCTTACTGTGAGTTTCTTTCTGTTGAACTTGGGCAAGTCTCTGGATCTCATTTTCTTGGCAAGTATATTTTTATTTGCTCTATTTGTGTAGAATTATGTGCTAGGTGTTAAAAACACTTGAAGTGACAAGGTAAAGACCTGTTATTGAGGTGTTCACCGTATTAGTGGGGTGGGGGGAAGCATTGGAATAAAACCCATAATTCAGTGTGATGAATGTACTAATAGAGAAATACACATGACACAACGGGATCTTAAGAGAATAATGGGTTGACTTAGTCTCTGGGTGTTAAGAAGGCATCACAGAGGAGGTGATATTTCATAAGCATCTTGGAGAATATGTAAGGGGATCAGAAGGTTAAAAAAAAGTGGGGAGGGTCTAAGCTTTAGCTCACTTTACAGTTTTGTTATAATTTTCTTCTCTTCCTTTCAATCCTTCTCTGAATCCTATTTGCTTCTCTTCTTTCTCAGATGCTTTCCCTAAAGCCCTACAGACAAAAGAACATTGGTGCAAGCTCCCTAAAGCTACCACATGCCCTGAATCCTATCACCTCTCTGCACCCCATTATCAACTCAGATGTGGGCCTGCTGTGGATGCAAGAGATCCCCAAGATGGTGCAGTTCTTGGATGGCAAGGGTTGGTTGGGAGAGGGAAGAAAGGGAGATGGGATAGCAGGGCAGACTCCAGAGTCCCAAGGTAGAGGATGGACCAGTCTCCCTGTCTCCCTCTGAGATGCCATTTTGAAGTATCAGCTTATTTGAACCATGTCTACACTGAGAAGATCCTCTTTCCAGTGTTCGGGGTGCCAGAGTCCCCAGATCAACTCCTATCCCTTCTTGTGGGTGGAGGATCAGGGAATATCCTTTGGAACCAGACAGACCCAGGTTTGTGTCCTTGCTCTGACACTGACAGACTGTGTGCTTGACCTTGGGAAAGAGACTCATCTCCTGGAGCCTCTGCAAAGTGAGAGAGCAATTACCTTGTAGGGTCACTATTATCTTGGAGAATGAAATGAGCTGATGGGCACACAGCTCCTGGTATGGTGTTCAAATGTTGGTTTCTTTTTCATTCTGGTCGGGTGGGTCTCCATGTTCTTCCCTTTTCTAGAGTACACTGAGAAGACCCTCATTCAGGATAAGTGGAAGAGATGGCTGCTCAAGGTGAGCACTCCCGAAGGGGTACCTCCCTCCACACTTGCCCTCTTTCCTTGCTTTAAGATGTCCCAGGCTTCCGGGAGACTGAGGCCATGATCCTTTTCCGCTCATGATCCTTTTCTGCTCGTGGAATGTCTTTCTGTGGCCTCCTTGTCTCCTGGTCCTGCATCAGATTTTTTGACTATATTCTAAGCCTTCACTCACCTCCTACTTTGAAGACCCACCTGAGTGGTTTAAGGGGGATTGTGTCCATGGACAAGCCTTTGTAGATCTCAGCTTCTTCATGTGTAAATGGGAATATCTCCTCTATTGCCGAAATTTAGGATAATATGGGAGAGGGCCTTGCAAACTGGAGGGGGCTGACCTGACCCATCACTGTCACTCTCTAGTCCTAACTAGCCCCCTTCCATGTGTTTCAACACCTACCCCATTTCTTGAGCTCTTTTTCCATGTTTATAGACCATATCGCCTGTCTCTGGCTTCTTTTTGACCCCAGTCCCATGGGGCAGAAAAGCCACTGTTCTTCGTGGTCCTCTTCTCCCTGCCTCTCAATTTTCAAGTCACACTCTGGTGGCCATCAATGATGACAAGTGGCTGGAGCACCTCATCAGAGTCATCTTGAAGAAGATTCATTATTTCATAGGGGCTGATGAGAAGGTGTGTGTGTGTGTGTGTGTGTGTGTGTGTGTGTGTGTGTGTGTGTCTGCAAGGGGAGAAATATTGAGGTTGGAGGACCCGGGAGGGAAGGCCTGTGGACATGCACAGGCCATGCAGGCCTCAGCGTGGGGGTGAGCCAGTGTTCTTGGGTCCTGGGATGTGGAGGGCTGACAAGAGGACAGAACGGGTGGTCACCCAGGAACAACAAAAATATCCAACGTTTGCTCACTGTTTTCAGTTTGATGCAGAACTTTGCTGTATGTTATTATAATAGAACCTGCCAGCTCTCCGTAACAGAGTGAAGATGGTGCTGGGTGCAGAGGGAAAATTAGTGACCTTAGAGTCACATTTTAGCAAGTAAATTCAAGGACTCTTTGAGGGCAACCATGTGTGGGGACTGTTCTTCATGCTGGAGACACAGAGCTGAGCAAGACAGATGAGTGTTGTATGAGGATGATCGAGAGGTGTCCTGAGAATGGCAAGGGGATGGGCTGACCAAAACACTGAGAAAACTCGCGTGTGCCGGGGGGGAAACCGCCTGGGAGGGACGCCCCAAACTTGCTTCGTCCTTGGAAGTCTCCTCAGTCGTTACCTAGCAACAGAGGCCCACAAGGGCAGACATGCCTGATAAGCTCAAGGTCTCACAGATGTGGTGTGTGTGTGAGCTCACGTACATGGTATGCGAGGCAAGGTTATTTTGGCTTTCTCTGACTTATGATAAGGTGCAGATGTCTTTGTTCATGATTCCTATATAACCATGCAAGAAAAATAGAGAATTACTACATGCTGGACATGACAGTCCCTCATGTCTGATTTCCCTCACTGTTGATCCAGGACTCACTAGAAGTCCACAGATGATGTTCCTTTCCTCACAAGCTCCAGGCCTGCGGTGGGCCCCCTCCCTGGAGTCTGTGTGCCCTTCAGGGTGACCTGGGCCCAGTGTCTTGGTCTCCAGGAGATTTCAGTAACCTCATTTGGGAAGTGGTAAAAATTACCTCCAGGTCACAGGAGACTGGCTGAGGATCAAACAAGGATACCTGTGAAGGTGCTTTGACACTCAAAATCTAAATAATACAGCCCTGTACCTACTATCCCATCTCACAGACGAAGGAATGGAGTCCAGAGGCCTTTAGAGTCTTAAGCAAGTTAAAACTGGGACCTGAATACAAGTTTCTTGATTTCTAATCTGTTTTCCTGCCACTGAGCAACACTTGATTTGGGGCAGTGAGAGGAGTTGTCTCCAGGAAACAACTCTCATTCCGAGATTGATTATGGAAATGGACATCAGAATCAGAGTGATAGGTGACAGGGTGGAGACCTGCTCTGGAGTTTGGGAACAACTTGTCCTGTGGGGGCTGGGCATAGCGGCTTTCTCAGAGGTAGCCCACCAGCTAGGCTCACTCAGGACCATCCTGGTTTTAATTTTAGCATCGAAAGTTCAGGGTCCTGGGAAATGCCTCAGTCCTGTGCAAGCTGAGGTGTGAGTGTATCAGGAAGATGTAGTCTTTTGCGGACTGGGGAGGCTGGTGGCTTAGAGCAGATTTTGCAGAAGCTGACCCTGAGGTGGGGATTCTTGTCAGGGAATTTAGCAGGTGGGGTACTCTCTAGAGAAGCGAAAACAGAGCAGAGCCAGAAAGGAACTGGAATGGGGGAGGGAAGAGGCTGAGCAAGAGGCTTCTCCACTTGAGCGCATTGCACTGAACAGCCTGTTCTGTCTGGAGTCAAATGCATATGTGTGAGGGACCTTCAAACCATCTCCCCGCCACCCACTGATCTGTGACTCCCTGGCTCCCAACTTCCAGGGTTGGTGTGGAGCAGGGAGGGAAGACAGAAGGAGTTAACTATGGGCAAGGATATTCCAGAGAAGCTGCAGGCTGCGGGGGACTGTTCTTGCAGGATCTGTAGCCAGTGAAAGGAGGGTTAGTATGATCTGGAGCATGGTACCTCACCAGCTAGTAGGTGCCCACAGTATAACAGGGTTGTCCCCAAGAAAGGAGGAGGTTCCAGGTTTCCTGCCCCACCCAAAAGGAGGGTGTAGCTGAGCAGGGAGAGAAGAAACTGAAGAGGAGACTGAGGAAGGAAGGAAGCAGGATGGAGAGCCAGAAGGAGACCTGGAGGAGCCACATGGAGATGAGAGACACTTGAAGAATCTGGGCTTGCCTTTTGGTCATGGACTGGGTGACACAGATGTGGGTGAGACTCGTGGGGAGGTGACAATGGTGGTTTTTTGCATGGACTTTGATTTTGCTCTTTTCCTTTCAGACTTTTCTTTCTGATCCTTTTCTGTGGGCCCCCACTGGAAGATGCTTTAGATGTGTGGCAGATGTGCTTGATTTAGAAAGTATATTCTTTTCCTTTCCTGTATTGCTTACTGATTGTATTAAAGTTCCTTTTCATTAAAGTCTCATTTGTTTTGTGTTGATGCAGTGGATGGAAGAAACTATTTAGAGCAGGCAGGTTTATGGGGCTTGGGGTGCCCCTCTACCTGCCTTGTAACAGATTTGGTGCCCATCTGTGGGGAAATTGCCATCAGCCCCATGAGGAAATTTGGCTTCCCTATGGCACTGGGTACCAAAAGCACAAAAGTGATTTTTGGTTTCTCTAGTGTGTTTGTTTCATATGTAGATTTGCTGTTGAAAAGCTGCCTTGGGCTTTGTGAAGATTTTGTGTCAAATTTGTTTGTAGGGACTTGCTAAAAGTTTTGATTTTGTGGAAATTGTTCTGTGCAGCAGTTTTACTCAAAAGATGGTAGTATGTTGGACCATGTGTGGCCAGATCAAAGATGGAATCTGAGGTCACTTGGCAGGCTCTTGTAAAACTCAGAGGTTCTTTTTGCTTGGACTTTGGACCTTTTTTTCTTTTTGTGATCTCTGCTATTTCATTAGCATTTCTAAAGGCAATGATGATTCTTCAGTGATATGTTGCTTTGACTTCCACTAATTCCTGACCTTTGCCTGAGGGGTTTTGCAAGCCAACTGTGGAGCAGTGGTGTTTAAATTAGCAGATGCCTTTCTGGTTGTTAACAAAAGAGTAGCCTTAAGCAGTGACTGGTAATTGCTGGTAGCCTTGATGGATTCTTGGAGATAACTTGATTTTTTTGCAAATTCTGGATCAGAAAAATTAAAAGATTTTGTCTGAGTCTGAAAGGATTTCCTGCTGTGAATTTTGTCTACACAATTTATTTTGGGCATGAAGGCCATTTGAATTCTGGATTTAATTGCTGGTGTAAGATAAGATTCTAAGTTTTTGCTTCTTACTGAGGAAGGTCTGTTGTGGAAAGCACTGTTTATGGTGCATCATATAACTGTACCAGGTTTTCATACCTGTGTTGTTGCTGTCCCTCCCTAGTGTGGGGGAGGTGTAATCTGTGCTTTGATGTTGAATCTGAAGTAAGGAGATTGTTAGGGGAAAATGATGTCCTGCGCTAATCGCATACAGGCTTTGTGGACTCCACCCCCACTCCAGACCAAAGCCATCAGGACACTGGGAAAGACAAATCCCGTCACCACCAAAGGGAAGGTGGCTGGGATCTGAGGGTGGAGTTAAGCAGCCAGGGTTGGTATAAAAACAAGACACGTGGGCCTTGGGGGCTCTTGCTCTGTCGCTCACCTCTTGGCTTCATGGCTCCTGGCTTGTGGCCAGCTCTCAGAATGCCATTTTGGAATTCCTGATCAGCGGATTGGATAGGACGCATTTAGAATTTTGTCTCCCACTTTTCTCCCTGAGCTGTACATTTCCTCATTTCCCCTTCCCTTGTAAATAAACCTTTTACTAACCTTTCGCGTGTGCCTACAGTAGAGCATTAATAAGTCCTTTTAAGTGTGCGGGTGAGGACCCATAGTCAGGCACCCCGTTTTGTATCGGGACTGCCCTATAACAAGATGACTCCTTTCAATTGAAAGTTAATTGCTGATATTTTGATTTTGCTTTTTCAGGTTCTGTTCCAGGAACCCCAGGAATTGCCTGCTTGATGGCTAACAAGAGAGGGGACTCCTTTTGCTTAAAAGTTAACTGTTGATTTTGCTCTTTCAGCTGCTGCACAGGATACCCCAGGATTGACTTCTAATAAAAAGGCTTGAACACAGAAAACCCTAAAATGATAACCAAGTCATGTAACTCTTGTGATTAATAAAACTTTTTCTTCCTATTTCCAAAGTCTTAGGTTTGTATGATGACAACTGGACCTGTGATTTCTGCCATCAACACTCCACATTTTTTTGCACTTTGACATTTTTTTTCTGAGCCTATGGAGTAAAACTGCAGTTACATAAGGTATTCCATGTGGCATGACTAAAAAAAAAAAAACTGTCTTTGTCTATATGTTGCATGTCTGTATGTCCTCGTGTCTGTCTTGGCCTCAAGAGGCTGAAAAATTGATATACATGGTGCCAATAGACATAGAAATAAAAGAGTCTCCAGTCAGGAGGGAAAAAATAACTAAAGGTTATGGTTTGATTGTCAACATTGTACTATTGAACTAAGCTGGTGCCTTCATAGAGATTGAATATTGTTGTTGCTACTGTTTCTGACATTTATGGCAAAGCTTCCCAGAAATCTAAATTCAAGTAAAAATTTGGTAGCTTGGGGCCTCCCCTAGTGGCGCAGCAGTTGAGCGCTGGGCTGTGAGGCTGCCTGCAGCCTCTGCAGCGCCGGTTCGCCCCGGTTCGTTCCCCAGCAGCTGGCGTGGGCCCCACAAAAAAAAAAAAAAAAAAAAAAATTTGATAGCCTGTCATTTGGTTGATGCAAGGAAATTTTGTGGAACCTCAGTAGAGCTCCTGAGATACTCCATGAAGTTTCTCCCTTTCCTTCTGGGAAAGGCATTAGATGAATTTGTCCTATTTGGTTTACCTCGTCAAGGGAAGCATTGTAACTTGGGTAAATGGTTAAACATTGGCATGTACAGAAATGTTAACATTGGTTTTCTAAAATGTGTACAAAAACCTCTCAGTATCTGATATGTACATAAATCATCAATGGTGATTGTCACATTGTAATGTGTACTTCAATTGTTTGATATCTACAGAAATTGTTTCTGGAGAAAATAGGGGGGAAAGGCCTCAGCAGATTCCTATTGATAGAACTTTTGATGGTTAAAAAAAAATTTCCTACAAAGGACTGTTGGAGATACAGCTGATTTTTACTAAGTTTTGACATAATACTGGTGATTTTGTTGCATTTTGTTCTGATTCAACAAAGTTTTCTTGTTTTAACTGACCAGAACCTGCAGCAATGTTAAATTATTTATTTTTTCAGCAGAGCTAACTTGTGTTTGCATTTTCTCTCCCCTTGATACCAACACAGCATGATAATAGTGATAGTAATTTTTACTACTCATGTCAGTGTCTATTTTTGCATAACTTCCATAGGGATTTTGTCTGCTTAAAACAAAATCAATTGGACATGACCGTCATTCATTCCAGAAGAATGAAACAGAGCTGAACCAAGAAGAGGAGAACCCGCTGCTTTTTCTGTAGGCTCCAGAGACCTCCAAGGGAGTTGAAAAAGATGCCTTCATGGGCAGGACTGGACGACCAGGAAAAAGGAAAAGCCCTGGTACCCTCGAGAAGAGGAAGCCCAGCTGGATTCTGGCAAGACCAAATTTGTCCTTGAAGCCTACGTGGACCAGACATCAAGAGTTCACTCTGATGCTGATGGAGGACAAGAATAGAAAGAACTGGAAAGGAAGCCTCACAAGACTTAAACCTGACTCACACAAGGAGGTGGGGGTTGAGGGAAAAAACCTGACCATTTACCCAGCTGTAGATGTTGGGACCCTTAGGCACCAGCACCTTATCACAACGCAAGAGTCACAGGCAGGATCAGACTGCTCTAGGGAATGGAGCACAGATCTGATGGTAAAGATATGGAGATTGGGCCCACCCTGGAATCTCTGGTCCCTTTCTAGTTTTGTATGTTACCCAATATCAGCAACAAGCAGGCCACTCTATGGAGTGACCTCTCCCCCCAAAAAGGACTATATCAATGCAGCCTCTGCACATGCTCAGGGCAGCACTCCCACTACCCACCTGTGACTATGCAGGTGCCCCTTTTCACCAACTCTATCCCTGTGCAGGGCAGCAACCTCCTGCCTGCCTGTGACCTGGACCATGCTGGGACTTCTCTTCACTGACCTCCCTCAGCAGAGGCCACTCTCCTCAAGGTTGCCCACCTGCAACCATGCAGGCCTCACTTAGCAAAAGCCGTCTTTTTCCCTTTCCCTAATAAACCTGTTCTTTAAATATAACTAACATCTCTGTCTCATGGAGAAACTCACCTGGGGAACTTGCTGTGTGCCACCGAAATGGGAGCTCTGGTGACACCTTTCCCAGAGTGAACCCAAGGACCCCCACACTAACTCCAAAAACCTCATCAATGCTATATGGGGTATTCCAACAAAGCCAGCTAAAATTGCTGTTTATTCTGTCCTGTGATTTTGTGCAAAAATAGGCAATATGATTTAAAAGTTGATTTAGTTTGCAAACTTTAGGTGTGCTGTTGAAATAATTTGGGATCAAGGTTGAGAGTACTTGTTTTTACATAAGTTGAGCCAATTTTAAGATATTTTTTCCCCTGTGATTTTGATATATTAGCTGTCTTGTTTTAACTAATGCCTCCACATGTTTTTTTTTTTTCTTTTGGCTTGGATAATGGACTATTTTTCAGTAATGAAAAAGTGTCATACTGGAACTTCATGGACAATGCTGCTGACTAATTGTTACTTCTCTTACATACATTGTAACCCTGAAAAAAGAATGTCTCCTAAGACTACACTCTGAGATCTGTGGCTCCATAGATATGGTGGAATAAAAATTGAAAAGGGGGATTATAACAGGGTAGTCCCCAGAAAAGGGGGAGGTCCCAGGTTTCCTTCCTCACCCAAAAGGAGGGTGGCGCTGAGCAGGGAGAGAAGAAGCTGCAGAGGAGACTGAGGAAGGAAGGAAGCAGGATGGAGAGCCAGAAGGAGACCTGGAGGAGGCACATGGAGCCGAGGGACACTTAAAAAAACTGTGCTTGCCTTTTGGTCATGGACTGGGTGACACAGATGTGGGTGAGACTCATGGGGAGGTGACAATGGAGGTTTTTGTCTTGATTTTAATTTTTCTCTTTTCCTCCCAGACTTGTCTGGTTGTTTCTGATCCTTTTCTGTGGGTCCCCACTGGAAGGCACTTTAGACTTTTGGCAGGCTTTGGGGACTTGCTCTGGGCCAATCCCATTTGGAGGACAAGGACTTTTACCCACGAGGGGATGGGTAACTTTGGTTGCTTGATTTAGAAAGTACATTCTTTTCCTTCCCTGTATTGTTTACTAATTGTATTAAATTTCCTTTTCATTAAAGTCTCATATATTTTGTGTTGATGTGGTGGATGGCAGAATCTATTTAGAGAAGGCAGGTTTGTGGGGTCTGCGGTGCCCCTCTCCCTGCCCTGTAACAAAACAAGCTGGTGCTCACCCACCTCCATGATATCCCCTTTCCTTCCCCTTAATAAAAACAAGCTGGAGCTCAGCACCCAACTGTCTCTGTGCAGACCCTGTCCCCCTCCCCTTTGCAGATCCATGCCTATCTCCCTCTTGTATAAAAACACCTGCACTCTGCCAAAGAGCAGGACAGTTGCCTTTCAGACATGAGTCTGCTGCCCTCATTCATCAACAAATTAAACCACTTTCCTTTTCTTCAAACTGTTTCCTTTTATTTGCTGAGGGAAACTGAGGCTGGCATTCGGTATCAGTTTGGTGAGCCAGCCAAGAGAGCTACCTCCACTGAGGGAGGTCTGTGAAGAGAAGCACTGCCCTGGTACAGGGCATGAGGAGGCAGGGAAGTTGTTGCCCTGCAGAGGGAGATGGTTGGTGAAAAGAATTACATGCATAGTCACAGGTAGGCAGGCTGAGAACTGCCCGGAGCCTGTGCAGACTGCACTCTTCTGTTTGATAGGTGCTCACTTCTTGTGAGCCTTCCTTAGTTGCTGGTTTTGGATAACTATGCAGAATCTGAAAGAGACAGGAGATTCTACAATGAGCTCAATCTCCATATATTTACCTTTGGGCCTGTGCTCTACACACTCCCTACAGCAGTCTGATACCTGATTGGATGTTATGCTTTGTAATCTAGGTGTTGTCCCTAATGATCTCAGTTTTCATAGCTTTGTCAATGGCTACACTAATCCCTTCTACCCTCACCTCCAGCTCTTGGCATTTTGTGAGTCAGGTTTTTGGTCTTGTGTGCATCTCCTTTTCAGTTTTTCTATTCTTGTCCTCCATCATACTTACCTTATTTTCCCCCCATTTTATGAAAACAGCTTTCTGTATCTGATTTTTGTGCCAATGTAAGAAATTCAAACAAGTAATTGAAATCAGGTCTTGGATAATTTAAAAATTTGGTATTTTTCTGCTTTTCATGCTTTTAGTCAGACAACTAATTCAGTGTCTACCAATCACTGTAAAAATTGGATGTAAAGTAAGCTGAAGAGGGTGTTCTCCACTTTAAGGCGGGTTTTTCTACCTAAATTCCCTGGCCTCTTTGAAAGGTCAATGCAGGAATGAGGAAGCCCACATAGAAAAAAATCAGACAATAAATATTTTCCCACACTGTAAACCTTTTCCTTCCATGTAAACATTTCCCTGCCCTGCAAACCTTTTCCCACCCTGCAAACCAGTTTCCCGCCTAACCTTTCCTCACCCTACAAAAGGACATCTCTCCCCCACAACGCTCCTAACTTCACCAAACCTCGTGGGGGTCTGTGAACCTCCCGGGGGCGCAATAAAGTTTCCTGCCTGTGAGAAACTTGGCCTGGCTCTCCTTCTCTTTACCACGCCAATCCTATCATCTGGGTCCCGACACCCAGGAAGGGTGTATCCCCTGGCACCAGGGCCACCTTTCCGTCTCTGGGACCTCACATCTTCATTGCAGAAGCCTCACATCTACCTCCAGCCTTGATTCTTAGAGTAAGTCCTCTGCCTGACCCTCCTTCTTAGGAGGCCCTCACCTCTGGTTATCCAGCTCCTCTCCTAACCCACTACCTTGTTTGGCTGTTCCATAAACCGTGGGCCCACATCAGTCAACTCCCGTTACACCTAGACCTGGATTTGGGGACGCCTGTCAAGACTAGTTGCCCAAATCCTAGGCAACAAGTGAGTAGTGCAAACGTCCCTCTCGCTTGTTTGCCCCCATTTCGAAGGCCAGGACCGAATCGTGGGACACTGCGATTCAGGGTCTGCACCCCTGAAGGCAGGATCAGGTTCATGGGATGCTGCATTCCCGACTATGTGCCCCCATTATTTGGGAAACTAGCCAACTTAGCCATGGGGTCTGCCAATTCTAAGCCGAGCCCGGCGGATGCCTCTCATCTTGGTCCGTTGGGACTTGGGCCAAATATATGCCCTAAGCATCTCGTCTTTTACCGCAACACTGCCTGGCCTCAATATCAGTTAGACAATGGCTACCACTGGCCCAAACATGCACTTTTGACTTCTCGGTCCTTACCAATCTAAACAAGTTTTGTCACCGTGATGAAAAATGTTCAGAGATCCCTTATGTCCAGGCTTTCTTTCTCTTGTGCTCCCATCCCTCCCTCTCGTCCCTCCCTCCTGAAAACCTGCCATACTTTCCAAGTCTCAAGACTCCTCTCACTCTTTGCCCTCTCCAGATCACTCTTCAGTATTATCTGATCCTTGAGATTCTCTTGTCTTCACCTCCTTCAGCTACCCAATACAGCACTCCCCCCTTTTCACCTCCTAGCCACCACACCCACTCTCACGATTGTCTTTGAGTCCTCCCCTCCACACCACCCACATCCCTCTCAAGGGCAGAGTCTTCTACTTATTAAAGCTCCCTCAGGGGCCTCCCCAGTGGTGGTGGTGCAGCGGGCTGAATGCAGTGCCGTCCGCAGCCTCTGCAGCATGGGTTCAATTCCTGGCCAGCCAAGATGATACCCACTTGGCGTGGCAGACCTCTCCTGTCTCGCCTGCTGCACCCCTCAGCAGTGTTTTCCATTAGTCTGCTTGCTCTGCTCCCCGCTCTGTCTCTGGTGAATTCTCTCACACTTCCCGTGCCTCTGGCCTGTACCCCATTTCTTGTATAAATAAATA
Organism: Talpa europaea; assembly: GCF_964194135.1. Taxonomy (NCBI): domain Eukaryota; kingdom Metazoa; phylum Chordata; class Mammalia; order Eulipotyphla; family Talpidae; genus Talpa; species Talpa europaea. The sequence goes on along the minus strand of NC_140083.1, from coordinate 47,773,930 downwards.
AAATCTTAAAAAAGAGCTCCCTCTAGTCCATCCCTCCCTTACACAGCCCTGTCTAGGATCATTTAGGACAGTGGCTGCAACTGACCTCCACCTCCACCATAGAGTCTCTCTAGACCTGACCCTGCCCCAGACACTTTCTGTCCTTCTTACCCACACAAATGGAAAACAGCACTACAAGGAAGAAGTTCAGAAGACACAGAGGAAGTGTCTCCTGGAAATACCATCTAATTGTTGGGAAATAATCACACCTTAGCAACCAAGCTTGGAATGTTCTACTTGGACTGACCCACACCTTCTATTCCAAATGCCCAAAGGCAGAAGGGAGCCCCCCCCTCATAAGTGTGACTCCTGGAGAGAAATGGTTTCTCAGAACTTCCTTAAAACTCCTGCCATAGTACTTATAATAAATATCTCACAACCTCCCTGGTGGTGCAGGGGTTAAAGTCTCAGAGTTATGAAGCTATCGCCAGCTACTGTGGCATGAGTTCGACCCCTGGTGAGGGAGCTGACTCACATGGCACAGCAGACTTCTCGGGTCTCATGCGCTGCTCCCCTCAGCAGTGTATTTCATTAGATCCACCTGCTCTGTTCCCCACTCTGTCTCTGGTGAATCCACTCACCCCCTGCACCTCTGGCCTGTACCCCAGTTCTTTTTTTTTTTTTTCACACCTGTGCTCTCTGGCTTTTCTGCCTAAGTGTCCGAAATTACAGGTACGTGATTCCTGTGCTCAGGCTCCCAAGCACCCTCCACAACAACACGTTGCTATGTGTGGGCCTGAAACCTGGTTGGAAAGCACAGCCGCAGTGTACCCCAGTTCTTGTATGCATAATTAAATCTTTTTTTAAAATCTGTTAAAGAATGAAATTTTTTTTAAAAAAACTTGTTATGTTCAATCAAAAGTGTTTACAAGGATTTCTATACAAATATGTTTACCTAGCATTAACTATCTTTAAGTAAAATTTCAAAATACTCTTGACATTTAACAATAAATAGTTTATTACAGTTCATAATACTGTATAGTATTTAAAATGATTGTATAAAATATTTAATGACATAAGTAAATGTTCACAATATATTAAGTCTAAAAATGACAGGTAACAAAAAAGTTTGTACAATGCCATTCTATATATATCCAGTAATATGTTATATATATAATTATTATTTTAAAATATAATTACATTTTATTTTTATATATATTATATAAAATATAATTATATATATTATGTAAAATATACACATGGGTGTATTATAAATACACAATGCATTTATATGTGCACATATATACACACACACAGAGAAAAACCTAGCAGGACATATATCAAAGTGGTGTATTTGGTAGATTTATAAGTATTTTTTATTGTCTCCTAAGGGATTTTCCATAAATTCCATGCAGTTTAAAATAAACACATTACTCGGGCCTCCCCTGATGATGCAGGTGGTTGAGTGCCACACTGTGATGCTGTCCGCAGCTTCTGTAGCGTCGGTTTGATCCCGGCCAGCGTGTGAGAGTCCCACATGGTGCAGCAGACCTCTCCTGTCGCCCCCGCTGCTCCCCTCAGCAGTGTATTTCATCAGTCTGCCTGTTCTGTTCCCCACTGTCTCTGGTGAAACCTCTCACCCTCCCATGCATCTGGCCTGTACCCCGGTTCTTGTATAAATAAATAATCTTAAAAAAAATATTACTTTCAATAAAGACTGTCATTAAATATTTCTTTTCAAAATGCATTTAAATCACTTTTAAAATGGTCTACTAAGAGCAAGGAGGTTTATAGAGAAAGCCTAAACCAGTTGAGTTTGACAAAAATGTTTACTTTGTCTCTATGCTGGTGACTGTCTCGCTGCTAGGAACTGTGAAGGTGCTGAACTCCAAGAATGTAGGAGTTGTGAGTAAAGAACAGAATTATAATTTAGGACAACATGTGCAATATTACAGGCAAGTACAGTGTTCTGAAAAAACACTGAAGTAGGAGGGCCTCAACTCTTGATTTTTAGAGAAGGTGTCTGAGAAGACAGACAGGTGAGCCTGGGTTCTCAGGACGACAAGGAGTAGAGAGGATGAGGTGAAAAGAGATAGAAGTTCTCAAAGATGGCACACACACAGAAAGCATGAGGGAGGCGATGTGACATGAAAGGAAAGCGTACATACACACACAGCTTAGATGACTGATGACACCTCCTAGGGAGGGCAGCACCAGACAGCTGTTAAAACTGATATGTTAAAGAGTATTGAATGAGGTCAATATCTGGGAAAAGTATCCAAAATGCAAAGAAGGAAGAAAGGGCTTGCTTGCCTGTGGTGGCAGGTAGAAGCATCAGAGGGTCTGTGATCATTAGGAATTGCTCTTGGTTACATGGAGGGTAGACTTGAGAGGAACAAGACTGGTGACCAGAGAGAAGTAACAGTCACCAGACCTGAGGCAGCAGGTGTGAAGATGAAGAGAAGGGGCTGCAAAGATACTCTGGAGATTAAAATAGGCTGAATTTTGAATCTGATTAGAAAAAAGGACAGGGAGGGGGCCTGGGAGGGAGGTGTGCGGGGCCACTCCCAGGGTTGGGCTGGAATAAAGGGAAAAAAGCCTCAAAATTGAAAGCATAGAAAGAGGAGCTCACCTGACGAGGGGAGGGTTGTGACAATGGGAACTTTAGGAGCATGAATGTTGGAGGTTTCTTTGCTATCCAAGTGGGAACAGGTCAGTGGAGGACTGAGATAGACTTTCTAGTCTCCTGCTGAGAGGTGGAGATGGAAGATATCCTCTCATCTTGAGAGAGAATGAGGAGAACCAAGGCCCAGAAGCTTGGAGAACATCAACACTAATACAATGAGATGAAGGAAAGAACCTCTAGGAGGAGGCCAAGTGAAAACAGGTCAATAGGTGAGTGCACTGTAGAGAGGGCTTGGGGATTACGAACCGTGTGTCTTGTGTCCTTGCCTGGCATTTGTAGTCTCTTCAAGAGCCAACCCACCCAGACACAGCCTAGCTACTGATCCTGCCAGGACGCTGGCTTTACCTCAGGGAGACTCTGAAGGCTCAGAAGCATAGTCCCTCAAGGCCTGAGAGTCCATCCACCCACTGGGTCTTTTAAAGAACCTCTACACTACACACACTTACTATCCTCAGTTTTTCACTGACTATCTTTTCATCTCCTCCCCTGGATGGAAACAAGGGGATATGATTCTCCTCTGAGCTCTCAGGCAGAGGCTGCTTGTTCTCTCTGGCCCTGCACACCTCAGTCAGGCACTGGGCCTGTCACCTGCAGTCTTGCTTGTTTAAACTCTCTCTCCCCAGCCTCACCCTGCAGCTGTCCAATCCCTCCCCGGGTTCCTCTACTCACCCAGATGAGCCCAGAAGTCAGGCTTCTATAGAACCCTCCTTGGTGTGTAAATCCAAGTCTTGAGTCCTTCCTGGAAAGTTCTGGCAGTATCCCAATCTTCACTTATGAGAGCATTTCCCACACTGTATTGCAATTATTAGCTCAGTGATCTAATTAGATATAGTGACTTTCTTCAAGACTAAGTGATATAGACTAAAAAACTCACTTCATAGCTCTAAGAGTCACTGGTGATGAGAGAAATCAGAAGTGTTCCTTTGGCCTCCAATCAGACGTAATGAGAAAACACTGAAACACTATGAAAACCTGTACTTCTTTATAATACTCAATGTCTAGGTGCAAGAGTTACTTATATGTGACTTTGCTCAAGAAAGTAAGCAAAACACAGATATATCTCACTTCTGTGTTGTAAGTATCACTTGGTATGAGAGAAATCACAAGTGTTCTTTAGGGTCCCAAAGACCGCTTTCTTGTAAAATGCTGAATCATTCTGAAATCATGCAGTAACTCTGAATTATCAATGTGTAGTTGCAAAATTTAGTTGTATACTGACTTTCCTCAGAAACTAAGTTATATACATCTATGTCTCACATTGTAGCTAGAAGAGTCCCTGGTTATGAAAGAAATCAAAAGTGATCTTTGGCTTCCAATCAGACCTAATGAGAAAAAGCTGAAACACTATCAAGTCCTGCACTTCTTTGGAATGTACAATGTCTAGGTGCAAGAGATACTTATATGAGACTATGCTCAAGAAAGTATGCAAAACACAGATATATCTCACTTCTGTGTTGTAAGTGTCACTTGGTATGAGAGAAATCACAAGTGTTCCCTTTGGCTTTAAAGAGTGCTTTTGGGTAAAATGCTGAATCACTCTGAAATCAAGCAGTAACTCTGAATATCAATGTCTCCTTGCAAAAAGTAGACACTTGTGACTCTCCTGAAGAAACTAAGTGATATACACATAGATCTCAATTCACAGCTCAAAGAGTCACTGGGTATTTGAGATATCAGATGTGTTCATTTGGCCTCCAATGAGACCTAATGAGAAAAAGCTCAAATAATATGAAAACCAGCAGTTCTTTGGAATGTTCAATGTCCAGGTGCAAGATTTACATATATGTGACTTTACACAAGAAAGTAAGTAAAATACAGATATCTCATTTCTGTGTTGTGTCACTTGGTATGAGTGAAATCACAAGTTTTTCCTTTGCCTCAAAAGAGTCCTCCCCGGTAAAACTCTGAATCACTCTAAAATCAAGCAGTAACTCTGAATATCAATGTCTCTTTGCAAGAATTATATATTTGTGACTTTCTTCAAGAAACTAAGTGATATACACATACATCTCAATTCTCAGCTCTTATAGTCGCTGGTTATGAGAGAAATCAGAAGTGTTCCTTTTTGCCTACAATGAGACCTAATGAGAAAAAGCTGAAACAGTATGAAAACCTGTACTTCTTTGGAATATTCAATTTCCAGGTGTAAGAGTTAAATATATGTGACTTTGCACAAGAACATAAGTGAAATAGAGAGAATATCACTTCTGTGTTGTGTCACTTGTTATGAGAAAAATCTAAAGGGTTCCCTTTTCCTCCAAAGTGTGCTTTTGGATAAAAAGCTGAATCATCTGAAATCAAGCATTTACTCTGAATATCAATGTCTCTTTGCAAGAATTAGACATATGTTAGTTACTTTCCTCAAGAAACTAAGTGAGGGCCTCCCCTTGTGGCGCAGCGGTTGAGTGCTGGGTTGTGAGGCTGCCCGCAGCCTCTGCAGTGCCGGTTCGATCCCCGGCCACCGGGTGAGGGTCCCGCAAGGCACGCAGACCTCTCCTGCTGCCCGCTGCTCCCCTCAGCAGTGTACTTCGGTCCTTCTGCCTGTTCTGCTCCCCGCTCTGGCTCTGGTGAATTCTCTCACCCTCCCGCACTTCTGACTGTGCCCAGTGCTTGTATAAATGAATAAATAAATCTTTAAAAAAAAAAAAAAACCTCAAACTAGGAAAAAAAAATTCTTAAAAAAAAAAAAAGAAACTAAGTGATATACACATACATCTCAATGCTCAGCTCTAAGAGTCACCGGTTATGACAGAAATCAGAAGTGTTCCTTTGGCCACCAATGAGAATAAATGAGGGAATGCTGAAATAATATGAAAACATGTACTTCATTGGAATGTTCAATGTCCATGTGTAAGAGTTACATATATGTGGATTTGCACAAGAAAGTAAGCGAAATGCAGAGCTATCTCACCTCTGTGTTGTGTCACTTTTATGAGATAACACATAAGTGTTCCCTTTGGCTCTAAAGGGTGCTCTCTGGTAAAATGATGAATGACTCTGTTATCAAGCAGTAACTATGAATATCAATGTCTCTTCGCAAGAATTATATATTTGTGATTTTCCTGAAGAAACTAAGTGATAGACGCAGATCTAAATTCTCAGCTCTAAGTGCCACTGGTTATGAGAGAAGTCAGTGTTTCTTTTGCCTCAAATGAGTCCTAATGAGGAAAACTGAAACACTGTTTGGTTATCCTGTTACTCATGGTGTTACATATTTGAAGGAATTTAGCACAATGTATTAAACATGATAAGACTGTTCAGTTAGGTATTTGAAGGTCAGTATCTGGTCTTCATATTCACTCCTCAGAGATCAGATACTTTCTCTGAAGACTGGCTGGTAAGCAGGTAAATGTAATAATGATACGGGAATTGTCAGGCCTAGTCTCCCAGCCAGGAACAGATCCCAGGCTGCAAGGCAGCACTGAGCCCCAGCCACTAGACCACCACAGGTTGGTGTCTCATGAAGCCGAAGCAGGAAATGCGCAGACTCTCAGGCAAGCGAGAAGAGGCAGGTTTGTTTAGAGAAAGAAAAAGTTTATTGAGGAGAAAAAGAACAGAAATAGAGTGGGACTCCCAGGCCATGAAACCAGGCCTGGGAGGGGAAAGGAAGCCAAAGTGGAGTTGTGTCTCAGGGAATATATACCTATTTTCCCTCATTATTCTAAAACTCCACCAGTCTCTTTGTGATTGGTTAGTTCTCGGCTGTCTCACTTAATTTGCTACTGAGTGGGGGATCTTCACATTCCTTATCTAACAGCTTTTTCTTTCCCCATTTGTTACTTCCTTATCTTTATGGCCCAGTCTTCGGATGAGCATCTCTGCATTGAAGTTAAACAGCTGCCCTTTTAAGTTGTCCATAAATTAAATCACTCTCCATTTCCCCAATCTCTATCTCCCTTTATCACCTGAAGGAAACCAAGGCCAGTGTTAACAATGTTGTCCTTGGTCCTGGGATGTTTGTTTTTCCAGGTGGAATTGGTTACACTCCTCTTGCTGCCCTTATCTCTGAAGACTTCCTCAATTCTCCGAGGTCTCATTCTGCAATGTCCCTAAAACTGCCTAATTCCTAGCTTGCCCTGTGTCTCAATAACCACTTAAAAGGTTTAACTTGGAGTCAGTAAAGATTGAACTTGATCTGCTTTTTGGTAGACATGAAGTTAACACAAAAGGTTGTTGGAGGTGAGGTTCTGTGGGCACACCTCAACTCTTTGTTTAAGTCCAGAAAATGACTTTGTGAATGTCTTAACCTGCTCCCCAAGGATTTGCTTGTACCCCATCCCCCAACTCTCAATCTTGTAGACTTTCATAGCGTGATTCACCTTGACAGCCAACAAAGAGTTGTGAACCTCACTCTCCATTGACTCTGAAAACAAATCACCAAGATCCTCAAAGACTAGTTTTGGGGCTTGGAGGGTTTGTATTGGTTGGTTGGGTGGCTGCTTGGTTGTCCATTTTGTGGGCTGCATTCAGATGGACTATTGTCAAGATAACTGTCATGTTTGAAACTTTATTTATTTTTAAAGATTTATTTATTTATACAAGAACTGGGTACAGTCAGAAGTGCGGGAGGGTGAGAGAATTCACTAGAGCCAGAGTGGGGAGCAGAACAGGCAGACTGAGGGGAGCAGCAGACTCAACCACTGTGCCACCAGGGGAAGCCCCAAGTCTGAAACTTTAAACCTCTTCAACAACCTGCGCTCTTCCTCCTCTCCCACACAAAGTGATTTCCACATAAATTCAAAGACATCAGCCCCTTAAGGCACACAAAGAAAAAAAAAAAGTTTCAAGTTTCAGCTCCCCAAGGACATTTGTGTGTGTGTGGTTTTTTTTTAAAGATTTATTTATTTTTTATAGAAGCACTGGGTACAGTCAGAAGCACGGGAAGGTGAGAGAATTCACCAGGGCCAGAGCAGGGAGCAGACCGACAAAATAAACTGCTGAGGGGAGCAGGGGGCATGGTAGGAGAGGTCTGTCGCTCCAGGTGGGACCCTCCCAGTGGCCGGGGATAGAACCAGTGCTGCTGGGGCTACGGGCAGCTTCACAGCTCAGCACTCAACTGCTGTGCCACCAGCGGAGGCCTACCGCAAGGACAGTTTTGAAGTGTGTTATAAACAACATATTGAGGCTGAAGGATATGACAGTGCAAATTTTCTATTGCCATAGGCTTTAGCTTAGTACTATCCTTGAAAATATCTGAGTACTAAAGAACATCATTGTAATAGCTATTCTAGCAAATTTGAAGGAAATTCAGGTGACTTTACCAGTACCACCACGCTGAATTGTGTGCAGGGGGCCAGGGCATGGGCTGTGTATCCTGGGCAGGAATTGGGCCCAGCTGGGGTCTTCTGGGCAGGGGAAACTGTGAAACCAAACAAGACCATCCCCAGTCTTGTGGGGGTATGCATTCTGTGCCCTGTTTTCCTTGTGCCTTTGCCTTCCCGACAGCTTCCTCTTTGCTGCCTCAAACCCTCCCCTTTGCAACACTGACCCTGGGGAACTGCACACTGGCCTCCTGTGGTCTGACTGTGAGAGCTCACCAGCACACCCCCACGGCCCACTTTCCTGTCTGGAGCCGCCTGGAGCATGTGCCGTGTTGTGCATGCACGCGAAAGTTAGGTTTCAATTCCTGTTTCGCTTTCTGAGAAACCACTGTGTTTCCGGTAAATCACATGGGACTGGGAGGTATGATGGGAGGAGCTACGAGGGTATAAGAAGGGAACCATGGAAGAGAGAGTAGAGCGACTGGAGAGACTGGAGAGACTGCATAGAGGATAAGGAGAGAGACTGCAGAGACTGTGTAGAGGATAAGGCGAGGGGACTTCGGGAAGGAGACTGCGGAAAGGATACTGCATAGAAACTTTGAGAGAGGAGCATAGAGAAGGCCAGGAAGGTAGTAGGACAGGGAAAAGAAAAAACATGTAAAAGTAGGAAAAGGAAAAAGGAAAAATAAAGAAGCAACCGCTAGCGGCAAGTCGTCTCAAGCCCCTCATTTCAATCCTCAGCCCTTCTCTTTCCGTGCCTCCAAATCCCGCGGGTCGGGACAGGTGGCGCCCAACGTGGGGCACGAAAAGAACGAAGGAACCGCTGAAGGACCAGCTGTGGTGAGCCAGCAAGTAAAGTAAAGTAAGGTAAAGTAGCTGGGATCATGGGCAATTCAATGTCCAAGGGGCAGTTAGTTATTTCCCTGGAAGCTCTCCTAAAAGAGTTTGGGGTTCCTCTCAGTAGAAAAATTCTTAAAGGATTTGTAGAGACCCTTAGTATCACTAGTAAATGGTTTCTGGAGCAGGATCAGGTCGATAGTGACAATTGGAATAAGGTGAAAGGAGATATTGTCTCGCATCAGCAATTATATGGCCTTGAGTCTCTTCCTGGCACTACTTTGATGGTCTGGGGAGTGGTGGGAGATGCTCTTAATGCCAGTGGCACTGATGCCACTCAGTTAGCCACTGAGGCCATCAGGACAGTGAGACAAACAGAGGAAGAAGATAGAAATTCCATTGTGAGTTCTACATCAGTAAGTCCCCCTTCCTCTACTCAAAAAATACCAACAGCCCCTCCCCTAGATTATTCTACTGATGAGTCGGGAGGAGGGGAGGAACAGGATGAGAAAGGCCTCGGTTGTTATAAGCCAGAGTAGTGTAAAAGGAGATGGAAAACACCTGGGGAGCCACCTCCTGTGCCACCTCCTAGAACACTCGATAGGGCTGATATTCCATTAATGGAAAGACTGTGCTCTATGATGGAAAGAGTCCTGGCTTCCCAGGCCCCTAATTATGCTTATCCAGTCGTGGAAGGGACAGATCCTCAAGGGGTGTGTACTAGAGTACATGTCTCCACAGCTTTTAAAGATTTGAAGTCTTTAAAGGAGGCAGTTACTCAGTATGGTCTCCAGAGCGCTTTTACACATACCTTATTGGATAGCTGGATCGTCATGAATCCTACTCCAAATGATTGGAAGGCGCTAGTCAGAGTGGTTACTTACCCAGGGGATTATTTGGTATAGAAAGGTATATTTTTAGAGAACTGCACTCATATAGCTGATGCTGGATTTCTGGTTAGAAATAAGGTTAGCAGGAGAAGGGCAATACGATAGTAACGACTGACAAAAAGATTATGATCCGGCTGTATTTGCCCAAGTTGCAGCAGCTGGACGGTCAGCCTGGAAGGCAATAGGAGATAGAGGAGGAGCTGACATTCAATTAACAAAGGTCATTCAAGGGTCAACACAGCCATATGCAGAGTTCCTAGCAAGATTGATGACAGCAGCTGGCAGAATTCTAGGTAACACTGATGCCTCCCTACCGACAGTTAAACAGCTTGCATTTGAAAATGCTAATAAATGGTGTCAGGAAGCTATTAGACCCTAGAAAGCTAGGGCTAGTTTGGATGATTATGTGAGACTTTGTAAGGATATTTTTGAAGTGCAAGTTACAGGTGTGGTGATCGCTTGGCCTTGTGTGGTCCAGTCACTGGACCACAAAACCATGTCTGTTTCGCTTGTGGTCAGCAAGGGCATATAAAGGCCTCCTGCCAGTCTTTGGGGCGGAGCAGGGGTGCTACGACACCATGAACTGCTAACCCTCAAAAGAAACCAGGAGTTTGTCCACGGTGCCGAAAGGGTAGTCATTGGGCAAACGAGTGTCGGTCTAAGACAGATTATCAGGGAAATCCGCTGACCTCCCGTATGGGAGGGCAGCCGGAAAACTCATGGGGGAGGGCGCAGCCCCGGCGACCCTCTCAGCCAATTATAGGGGCAGTTCAGAGCAATCCCCAAATAAGGCAAAGTTTTTCTCTGACCTCTTCCGCACCTCTCCAGGAAGTGGCGGATTCGATTTGAGTGTCTCCGCATATACTGTTCTTACTGCTAGCATGGGAGTGCAATGTTTACCTATGGGCCAGTATGGTCCTGTCCCTGATGGAATTGTGGGGCTAATAATTGGCTGCAGCTCCAGTGCCATTAAAGGACTTCAGGTCATCCCAGGCCTCGTTGATACTGATTACACTGGAGAAATTAAGATTCTTGCGTCTGTTGCTCATGGAGTTATCTCTATATCCCCTGGTGACAGAATAGCTCAAATTATACCATTACCAAGATTAGCCAGTGATGGAAAAGTCCACCATGTAATTTGCAGTGCTGAAGGTATTGGCTCTTCAGGGAACCCTCTTGTGAATTTGGCTTTGACATTAGATAAGAGGCCTCTAATTGAATTGATAATTAATGGCAGAACATTTAAGGGCCTTTTGGATACTGGGGCAGACACTTCCATTATATCCAAGGAGCATTGGCCTTCACAGTGGCCTGTGGCTACCGCTTACACCTCCTTGCAGGGTCTTGGAATATCCCAAAATCCTTCCAGGAGTACTACTGTGCTCTGCTGGAGGGACAATGAGGGCCATAGTGGGCAATTTCAACCTTATGTCCTCCCCGGAATCCCCATGAACCTCTGGGGAAGAGATGTTCTGGTGGAGATGGGGGCTTCATTAGTCACGGATAGTCCAGCTGGCCAAATGATGATTAATCAGGGCTACATGCCTGGACAAGGTTTGGGTAAACAACAGCAAGGGTCTCCCTCTTTTAATCTACAGGAAGTGACGAGGGAAGCAGGTGATAAATGAGGGCTCAGTTACCCTTTTTTCTAGGGGCCGCTGTAACCCCCGGGGCATCCTCCCTAACCATATTTGGCAAACCGATGTGACTCATGTACCCTCTTTTGGATGACAGAGCCTGGTCCATGTCTCCATCGACACATTTTCTGGTTTTCTTTTCGCCTCCCCACATTGCGGTGAAAAGACTTCTGATGTCCGCTCACATTTGCTACAAGCGTTTGCGGTAATGGGCCGCCCACATGTCATTAAGACAGAAAACAGTCCTGGTTATACCAGTAAGGCTTTTGCCTCCTTTTGTGCGGTCCATCACATTGTGCACAAAACGGGAATTCCATACAACCGCAGGGGCAGGGTATAGTTGAACGTGCCCATGGTTCTCTGAAAACTATGCTTTTAAAACAAACAGGGGGAGAACACTCCCCCAGGGACCATTTGACTACAGCTCTCTTTACCCTTAATTTTTTGACCCTAGATACTCAGGGGTGGTCAGCTGCTGATCGGCACTGGTTGCCAAACCCTTGGCAGGTCACAATGCTGCAAGCGAGATGGAAGGACCAGGTCAATAATGAGTGGCAACCAGCTGCACCAGTATTAATAAAGCTGCCTGGCAGCATTTGTCTTTTCCCACAGGATGCGGAAGCGCCCCGATGGGTTCCTGCTCGATTGGTTTGGTTTGTCAATACACCTGACCCTGCTAACCTTGATGACACAAGCATCCCAGATGTCAGTACGATGGGCGATTGTGCATCAGCTGCCAATGTTGCTTCTATTTTACCAACACCGCAAGATATGAATGGACATTTATGAAACGGACTTTTTATGCTTAGTCAGCAGTCAGCTCATGTAAGAAGAAATAGACACACTTTTGTTAACCGCTCACATACCTTGTAACCCTCTGTAGTTTTATTTGTGTTACCCCTGTTACCGGTGAGGGTGTCATTGGCTTGTTTAGAGGACTCCTCTCAGAGTTGCAAGCTTGGGGCAGGGTGATAGCCTTAGCTCTTGGCTGTTTGTGCCTTCAGTGAATGGTTTCTCCATCGGCTACAGAAGCGAAACAAAGAACGTGCTATTGTGGTCAGGCAAGTACTTGGCGCCATGGTACTTGATCAGGACTCCCCAGTGGCATCTGGATCGGTCAACTTAGCCCTAGAGAACCTGTGAGCCAAAGACAGGTAAGAGTGTAGCCCGTCCAGACCAACCTAAGACAGCGGTCCAGACCAAGTGCGCCGGAATAGCGATGACAGGTAAGGCTGGTTACGGGATATGCCAACCTAAGACAGGCCAGGTGTCTCATTGAAAAGAAAAAAAGGGGAGATGTCCGGAACCACCTGGAGCATGCGCCGTGTTGCACATGCGCACGTAAGTTAGGTTTCGATTCCTGTTTCACCTTCTGAGAAACTGCTGCGTTTCCGGTAAATCACGTGGGACTGGGAGGTACGATGGGAGGAGCTACGAGGGTATAAGAAGGGAACCACGGGAGAGAGTAGAGAGACTGGAGAGACTGGAGAGACTGCGTAGAGGATAAGGCGAGGGGACTTCAGGAAGGAGACTGCGGAAAGGATACTGCATAGAGACTTTGAGAGAGGAGCATAGAGAAGGCCAGGGAAGGTAGTAGGACAGGGAAAAGAAAAAACATGTAAAAGTAGGAAAAGGAAAAAGGAAAAATAAAGAAGCAACCGCTATTGGCAAGTCGTCTCAAGCCCCTCATTTCAATCCTCAGCTCTTCTCTTTCCGTGCTTCCGAATCCCACGGGTCGGGACACTTTCCTGCTGTCTTCTTCACTCAGGGCTTGGCAGTTGTGAAGACAGGGACTGGGGAGAACTCAGACACTGGCCCCAGACAGAGTGCTGAGCTGCGCAGGGACAAGTTGATTGCCATGTTTTTCCGTGGGCAGGAGGGCGCCAGCAGCAAGGAGCTCAGCTGAACACCTATGACTGGGTGGGTCATGTCCCCTGCAGAGCCCAGTTGGCCAGGAGGAGGCAGGCCTTGGGGAAAGTCTGGTTCATGACTTACAGACGGTGGGCTTCAGGCTACTAGGTGTCTGTAGGGAACTCACCAGCACAGAGGGAAGGGGGAGAGGGCTTCAGGGGCAGGGGCTTTGTGGGCTGCATGTTAAGGCAAGCCTGGTAGACACAGGTTGCCAGCACTGCTGAAGGAAGGGATGCAGCTGACACACCCTGATGGGTGTGCTTTGCGAAGGCCTGCACGGTTGTGAGGAGGAATGTGCAGGGAGCTCTGTGCCATGCCCTGAGCAAAGGAGAGGGCAAGAGGTGGGTGCAGTGACATTGGGGGCTTGGGAAGAAACAGAGGGCAACTCAGCTTTCATCTTGAGCTACAGAGAGAGGCAGAAAAGGGGGAGCTCTTGCCTTTGGAAACCCGTAGAGACAAGTGACTAAGAAGCCCACCTCTGGATTCAGACCGCCTGGGCTCCGTAGCATACCCTGCTGTCTCTGCCAGGTCTTTGGCCTTGGGTACTTTGGGTCAGTCTTTTGAAAGGGGCTGGGGTTGGCTGGATGATGGCCAGCCCGCCATCTGTTTGAACATCCCCAGCATGTCTTGAAACTCTGAATGCTGCAAGTTTCCTGGGTGTCCTTAGTGTCTGTTCTTGATAGGAATGAAAATAGCACCCAGGACATACCCTCACAGTTTTGTGCTGATCTTCGGGACCCCAGCTTGCCTGTGGCTCCCCTTTCTCACCTGGAAGAAGGCTGTGATAGCACTGTCACCCTCCAGCCACTGGGAGGATGCAAAGAAGGCACTTGGCAGGGTGCTAGGATGTAGTGAGTGCCCACGGTGCAGGGTGAAAACTGTCCAGGCAACACCAGGGCTACTCTTGCTTTCTTGATGAGGCTTGTGGTGGAAATGGTCCACCCACCCCTTCAGGAGCACTGAGTGGCCACCAGCCATCGGCGGGGTGTTGAACAAGACAGAATGGTGGCCTTTTAGCCTGGTGGGGAGCAGGGAGGCAGCTCCAAACTGCATCGTAGAGGAAGGAGCCCACCAAGAGAGTGAGAGAAAATTGTTCGCCCACAGGCCAGAGAGAACTCAGGATGACAGTCACCACAAGAGCACGGCAAGGCAAGTGATAGCTCCAAAGAGGAATGTCATTGACCAGAGCACCAAGGAGTGCGAGGAGGGCAACTCAGGCAGAGGGAGCAGAAGCAGATGCCAGAGGCTTGAGGAAACCTTGCTGGCTCCTGAATCTGGGGCGGGGCAGGAACGGTGAAAAGTCAGAATGAGAGATGAGTGGAAACAGTCAGACGCGGCACTGCCCACCTTACAGCGAGGGGAAACGATAGTTCTCAGAAAGGTTCTTGTGACCAGGTTTATGTTTGCAGGACATCAAAAGCAGCACCTGCACTCACCTTCATGATCCCACCATTGGTGCAAGGCTGTCCTGGCTCTCCAGCTGGGCCAGGAGTGTTAGGAAAAAGAGGGACCTGAACTCACCCTGCCCCCGCCCCCGCCTCCACCTCCCGGACACCCCCAAGGTCACTGCCCCTTTCTGGGGACACAGCTATGCTCACACAGGTTCATACGCCACTGGAAAACAGCCCCCAGTGAGATCCATTGGAAGATCCATCTCCAGTCCAAGGAAAAACGTGTGTAAACCAACTCTTGAGAGGCCTTCCTGGTGGCCCAGTGGTGAAGTCTCAACACAAGCACCTCTGGGACCTGAACCGTGGATGGCACCCCAGATCTCTCGAAGCTCCTCTCAACAGTGTGTTTCAGGAGGCCCACCCATTCTGTTGCTCACACTGTCTTGGGGAAAGAGTCTCACCACCCCCCACCACCAGCACCCACACTCAACCCCCACACACACACCTCTAGCCTCCACCCAGTTCTTCCATGAATCAATTAGTACACCTTTAAAAAACAAAAAAATCCCTGATAATATGCAAATGTCTCCAGGCCATGAACTGAAGGAAAGGAAAATGTCACTGCTGCTCAGCAAGGAAGACAGTGCTGAGGGAAGCCCCTTGGGCAGGGGGGCTAGGCCGCACCCCAGTTCTCTACCGAAATAGGATGAGGGTGCTGGAAGCCTGAAGGCTGTGAGTCTAGACGAAGCTCACATAGCCCGGTGAAGGGTGCAATGGAATCGCTTTACTGATAGTAACTAAGCTCACTGCCGAAATCGCTCCTAGACTTGGCTCTGGGACCACGAGCTGGCAGGTCATTCTATGCCTGTCATTGTTAAAGGTGCAGATGCCTGAAGGTGTGGGTGCCCCGGGAATGGGAACCCCTGGAATCCAATGCAGTAGGATAGAAAAGTAAGCCCTCCAGAAGTCGGCAGAGGCAATGCTGTCAACATCCGTTTCTTGTCTTGCTGCGATGACCCCTTCCCCCTGAGGTGGGTGTGGGTGTGGGGCCCTCGGCCATCTGCGAGGAGCAGCATTTGAACAGCCTCTTTGGGTCTCAGGGAAGAGATTTTCCTCAGTCTTGTCAATTGTTGACATTGGCAGTGTTCAATGACCTGATGGATGCACAGCCCAGCAGAGAGGGTGCAGTTTGCCTCTCCCCAAGTGCAACCTGTACATCGATCCCAATCCTTTCCTTTCCAAGGCAATTAAGAAGCAGGAGGAAGCTTATGGGAGCCCAGGCAGGAGAAGCCCAAGAGGAGAGGAGCAAAGGCCAAAGATCAGAAGAAAGAAGTTCCAAAAAGGAGTTTGTTTTCCCACCTATGGTTGGGCGAGGTAAACGTCCCATTTCCTCAGTTCACGAGAGCGCCATTAACTTTTCTACAAGAACTGCTTCTCTTCCGTTGGCCTACTCCAGTCCTCCCCTGCCTGCTCATAAGAGAGCCTGGCACATGAGGACACCAGCCCCGGGAGGAGGGAGGGATGCTCACCACAGGGCCAGGGGGGCTGCAGCAAAAGGAAGCAAAGTGAAGCGAAATGAAACGAAGCAGCAAAGAGGAAGCTGTCTTTCAAGACATGATGGGGATTTTCAAAGTTAGCGGGACCACCATCCAGCCAACCCCAGCCCCTTTGAAAAGACTGACCCAAAGTACCCAAGGCCAAAGACCTGGCAGAGACAGCAGGGTACGCTACGGAGCCCAGGCAGTCTGAATCCAGAGGCGGGTTTTCAGTCACTTGTCTCTAAGGGTTCTCAAAGGCAAGAGCTCCCCCTTTTCTGCCTTTCTCTGTAGCTCAAGAAGAAAGCTGAGCTGCCCTCTCTCTGTGTTTTCCTGATATAAGGCAGTCCCGATACAAAATGGGTTGCCTGATTGTGGGTGCTCACCCAAGCGCTTAAAAGGACTTATCTGTACTCTACTGCAGGCACACACGAAAGGGAAGGGCAAATGAGGAAATGTACAACTCAGGGAGAAAAGTGGGAGACAAAGTTTTAAATGTGTCCTACCCGATTCGCCTATCTGGAACCCCAAATGGCACTCTGAGAGCTGGCCACAAGGCAGGAGCTGTGAAGCCAGGAGGCAAGCGAGAGAACGAGCCCCCCAAAGCCCATGTGTTTGTTTTTTATACCAAACCTGGCTGCTGAACTTCACCCTCAGGTCCCAGCCACCTTCCCTTTGGTGGTGAAGGGATTTGTTTTTCCTAATGTCTTGATGGCTTTGGTCTGGAGTGGGGGTGGAGTCCACAAAAGCCTGTATGGAATTAGCTCAGGACATCCTTTCACCCTAACATTCCCAATCCCCCAATGTCACTGCACCCACCTCCTGCCCTCTCCCTTGCTCAAGGCATGGCACGGAGCTCCCTGCACATTCCTCCTCACAACCATGCTGGCCTTCGCAAAGCACACCCATCAGGGTGTGTCAGCTGCATGCCTTCCTTCAGCAGTGCTGGCAACCTTTGTCTACCAGGCTTGCCTTAACACGCAGCTCACAAAACCCTGGCCCTGCAGACCTCTCCTCCTGCCCGCTGGGCTGGTGAGTTCCCTGAAACCCACCTTCTGCAAGTCCTGTACCAGCCTGTCCTCATGGCCTGCCTCCTCCTGGCCAACAGGGCTCGGCAGGGGACAGCGACCCACCCAGCCACAGGCATTCAGCTGAGCTCCTTGCCGCTGGCGCCCTCCTGCCCACGGAATGGACCAGGCGGTCACCGAGGCACGGGCCAGCTCGGCACTCTGTGTGGGGCCTGGGTCAGAGTTCACCCCAGTCGCTGTCAGCGCAGCTGCCAAGCCCTGAGAGGAGGCGGCAGCAGGACAGTGGGAAGGGGGAGGGGTCAGCTCTCCCAGTCAGACCCCAGCAGGCCAGCCTGGGATTCCCCAGGGGGCAGTGGTGCAGAGGGCAGGGGTTGGGGGCTTCAGGGATTCGGCGGGATTCAGGCGACTGGGGTACTAAGCGGGGAGCTGGTGTTTGGGGCAGCACAGCAGGGATGGGGACACTCAGTGGGGACTGGAGCGCTTAATGTCGCTTGCCAGGGTTCAGGGTCTTGGTGGGGCCATTCAGAGCTTGGCCAAGCTTGGGGGTTCAGGGAGCTCAGCGGACCAGCTAACTGTCCTCTCTCAGCAGGTCCGGTCTACGGACCGCCCCCGGCCCAGTCGAGAGCCCTGGCAGCCAAGCAGGGGAGCATCAGGGGCCTCGGAGTCCCTGGGATCCTGCTCGGGGGCGGGGGCAGGTCGGTGGCCGTGGGTAGGGCAGCGGGGAAAAGATGCCCATGGAGCCCAATGTTGACAAGCCCCGCCCCACCCGCGCCGCTCCCAGGTGACTGACGCCAGCGCCCACTTCACAGACCTCCCTCCGGCGACTCCGCCCCTCCCGGCGCGCCATTGGCTGGCGGTCCG
The DNA here is from genome assembly GCF_964194135.1 of Talpa europaea. Lineage (NCBI taxonomy): Eukaryota > Metazoa > Chordata > Mammalia > Eulipotyphla > Talpidae > Talpa > Talpa europaea. Next base: position 47,755,914 of record NC_140083.1, on the reverse strand, counting down.
CGGTGGGCGGGGCCTGTCGAGCTAGGTGCGGGGAGGCCAGAGACTCCCCCGCGGTGGGGATGGCGGGGACTGACAGGCCGTGGGGCGGACTTGGCTCCTCGGTGGCTGGTGCTCCCGATCCCACCCATCATTTCTTCTTTATTCAAGCAGCCCACCCCCAACCCCCACTAAGGGCCCCCAGTGTCCTGGACAGGAGTTTCCTCTGCCTATGGATCCCGCTCGCCAACGCCGGTGGCTGGACAGGACTGGGCAGGACGGCCCTCTCCGGGCAGGTGGCGCTTTTAAAAATAGTTTGAGACGTTTGGGTATCCTGGTGCTCATGGTGTGATCGACGTGAAGGAATTTAGCAGAATGTACTCAACTTGATGGGTGTGTTCAGTTAGGTATCCGGAGGTCAGGATCTGGTCTTCACATGCACTCTTCAGAGAACCAGATCCTTTCTCTGAAGACTGGCTGGGACCTAGGCCAGTGCCAGAACCACTTCAAAGGTTGATCTTGGTTCAGTAAAGATGAAGTGGATCTGCTTTTGGGTAGACATGAAGTGAACACCAAAGGTTGGTGGAGGTGAGGTTCCCTGGGCACACCTCAACTCTTGTGGAATGGCAGTACAGGACTTGGTGAAGGTCTCAGCTGCTCCCCTAGGACTTGCCTGTACCCCACCACACCCCCCGCCCCCTAAACTCTCCATCTTGTAGACTGTCATAGCCCGATTCACCTTTGGCATCCCACAAAGAGTTGTAAACCTCGCTCTCCTTTGACTCTAAAAAACAATCAATTGGCCTGGGTGAAAGCAAAGAGCACCTTCTCTGTAGACACCGTGAGTGGTCCTGGCACTGTGTAAACTAATTACAGGAAACTGCAATTTAGGTTCTGTACTAGAATTCTCTGGGCTATCACCCCGATCCATAGAGATTTGGGGCTTGGAGGGTTTCTGTTGGTCTGGTGGTGGGTCGGGTGGTTGCTCCCCTTGTCTGTTTGATGGGCTGAATTCAAATGGAGTATTGTCAAGAGAACCTGCTCGGTTGGAACTTCAAACCTCTGGAACTCCCCCCCACACACACACCCACTCCCCCTGCCCCTCTCCCACCCAAAGCGATTTCCATATCAATCAAAAGCCATCCAATCCTTGAGGCCAAACTGACAAAAATTTACTTTTCCCCAAGAGCATTTCTAAAGTGTGTTCTGAACAGCCTATTGAGGCTGAACCACGTGCCAGTGCAAGTTTTCTGCTGCCCTAGGGGTTATAGCTTAATACTTTACCTGACCATATTTGAGTGCTAAAGACACAACATTGTATTAGGTGTTGTAGCCGATGGGAAGGACTTTCAGGGACTTTAGCAGTCCCATCCAGCTGGCCTGTGTGTGTGTGTGTGTGTGTGTGTCTTGAGGTGGGAGGGGAGTGGAGAGGAGGGGGGTAGTGGGAGGGCAGGTGAGACTATTCCCCTAGGGCCTGGCCCCTGTCTCCTGAGCGGGGCTTGGGCAGGGCTGGGATCTCCTGGGCAGAGGAAGCTGTGAAACCAGACTGGAGCATCCCCAGTCTTTTGGGGTGATGCTTTCTGTGTCCTGTTTTGCTGGCACCTTGGCCTTCCTGACAGCTTCCTCTTTGCTGCTTCCCTTCGTTTCGCTTCTCTTTGCTTCCCTTTGCTGCAGCCCCCCTGGCCCTGTGGTGAGCAGCATCCCTCCCTGCTCCCGGGGCTGGTGTCCTCATGTGCCAGGCTCTCTTGTGAGTGGACAGGGGAGGACTGGAGTAGGCCAACGGAAGAGAAGCAGGTCTTGTAGAAAATTTGAAGACACTCTCGTGAACTGAGGAATTGGGACATTTACCTCGCCCAACCGTAGGTGGGAAAAATAACTCCTTTTCGGAACTTCTTTCTTCTGACCTTTGGCCTTTTCTCCTCTCCTCTTGGGCTTTTCCTGCCTGGGCTCCCATCAGCTTACGCCTGCCTTCTTAACTGCCTTGAAAAGGAAAGGAATGGGACCGATTTACAGGTTGCGTTTGGGGAGAGGCAAACTCTGCACCCTCTCTGCTGGGCTGCTGGTCATTGAACACTGCCAGTGTCAACAATTGACAAGACTGAGGAAAATCTCTTCCCTGAGACCCAAAGAGGCTGTTCAAATGCTGCTCCTCGCAGATGGCCGAGGGCCCCACACCCACACCCACCTCAGGGGGAAGGGGTCATCGCAGCAAGACAAGAAACGGATGTTGACAGCATTGCCTCTGCCGACTTCTGGAGGGCTTACTTTTCTATCCTACTGCATTGGATTCCAGGGGTTCCCATTCCCGGGGCACCCACACCTTCAGGCATCTGCACCTTTAACAATGACAGGCATAGAATGACCTGCCAGCTCGTGGTCCCAGAGCCAAGTCTAGGAGCGATTTCGGCAGTGAGCTTAGTTACTATCGGTAAAGTGGATTCCGCTGCAACCTTCACCGGGCTACATGAGCTTCGTCTAGACTCACAGCCTTCAGGCTTCCAGCACCCTCGTCCTATTTCGGTAGAGAACTGGGGTGCGGCCTAGCTTCCCTGCCCAAGGGACTTCCCTCAGCACTGTCTTCCCAGCTGACAGGCATTGACATCTTCCTGTGGTTCTGTTCCTGACCTGGAGACATTTGCGTATTGTCAGGGATTTGTTTTGTTTTTGAAAGATGTACTCCTTGATGCACGGAAGAACTGGGGTGGAGGTCAGAGGTGCAGGCAGGGGTGAGACTCTTCCCCCAAGACAGTGTGTGCATCAGAACAGGCGGGCAGACCTCCTAAAACTCACTGCCAGGGGGGAGCTTCCAGAGAGATCTGGGGCGCCATCCAGAGGTTCTGGCCTCAGAGGGGCTGGCGCTGAGACTTAACCCCTGGGCCACCGGGAAGGCCTCTCAAGTGTTGGTTTACACATGCTTTTCCTTCGACAGGAGATGGATCTTCCAATGGAGCTCACTGGGGACGGGTTTTCCAGTGGTGCCTGAACCTGTGTGAGCGCAGCTGCGTCCCCAGAACGGGGCAGTGACACTGGGGGTTGGGGGGAGGGCGAGGCGGGGGCAGGGCAAGGTCAATTCCCTGTTTTTCCTGACACAACTGGCCCAGCTGAAGAGCCAGGACAGCCTTTGCACCAATGGTGGGATCATGAAGGTGAGGGCAGGTGCTGCTTTTGATGTTCTGCAAACATAAACCTCGTCACAAGAACTTTTTCTAGAACTAGTGTTTCCCCTCGCTGTAAGGTGGGCAGTGCCGCGTCTGACTGTTTCCACTCATCTCTCATTCTGACTTTTCACCGTTCCTGCCCCGCCCCAGATTCAGGAGCCAGCAAGGTTTCCTCAAGCCTCTGGCATCTGCTTCTGCTCCCTCTGCCTGAGTGGCCCTCCTTGCACTCCTTGGTGCTCTGGTCAATGACATTCCTCTTTGGAGCTATCACTTGCCTTGCCGTGCTCTTGTGGTGACTGTCATCCTGAGTTCTCTCTGGCCTGTGGGCGAACAATTTTCTCTCACTCTCTTGGTGGGCTCCTTCCTCTACGATACAGTTTGGAGCTGCCTCCCTGCTCCCCATCAGGCTAAAAGGCCACCATTCTGTCTTGTTCAACACCCCGCCGATGGCTGGTGGCCACTCAGTGCTCCTGAAGGGGTGGGTGGGCCATTTCCACCACAAGCCTCATCAAGAAAGCAAGAGTAGCCCTGGTGTTGCCTGGACAGTTTTCACCCTGCACCGTGGGCACTCACTGCATCCTAGCACCCTGCCAAGTGCCTTCTTTGCATCCTCCCAGTGGCTGGAGGGTGACAGTGCTATCACAGCCTTCTTCCAGGTAAGAAAGGGGAGCCACAGGCGAGCTGGGGTCCCGAAGATCAGCACAAAACCATGAGGGTGAGTCCTGGGCGCTATTTTCATTCCTATCAAGAACAGACACTAAGGACACCCAGGAAACTTGCAGAACTCACAGTTTCAAGACATGCTGGGGATGTTCAAACAGATGGCGGGCTGGCCATCATCCAGCCAATGCCAGCCCCTTTCAAAAGACTGACCCAAAATACCCAAGGCCAAAGACCTGGCAGAGACAGCAGGGTACGCTATGGAGCCCAGGCGGTCTGAATCCAGAGGCGGGCTTCTTTGTCACTTGTCTCTAAAGGTTCCCAAAGGCAGGAGCTCCCCCTTTTCTGCCTTTCTCTGTAGCTCAAGATGAAAGCTGAGCTGCCCTCTGTCTGTGTATTCCCAAGCCCCCAATGTCACTGCACCCACCTCTTGCCCTCTCCCTCGCTCAGGGCATGGCACGGGGCTACTTGCACATTCCTCCTCACAACCGTGCTGGCCTTCACAAAGCACACCCATCAGGGTGTGTCAGCTGCATCCCTTCCTTCAGCAGTGCTGGCAACCTGTGTCTACCAGGCTTACCTTAACACGCAGCCCACAAAGCCCCTGCCACTGAAGGCCCCCTCCTCCTGCCCGCTCTGCTGGTGAGTTCCCTGAAACCCACCTTCTGCAAGTCCTGTACCAGCCTGTCCTCATGGCCTGCCTCCTCCTGGCCAACAGGGCTCGGCAGGGGACAGCGACCCACCCAGCCACAGGCATTCAGCTGAGCTCCTTGCCGCTGGCGCCCTCCTGCCCATGGAATGGACCAGGCGGTCACCTTGGCAAGGGCCAGCTCAGGACTCTGTGCGGGGCCAGGGTCTGAGTTCACCCCAGTCGCTGTCAGCGCAGCTGCCAAGCCCTGAGAGGAGGCGGCAGCAGGACAGTGGGCAGGGGGAGGGGTCAGCTCTCCCAGTCAGACCCCAGCAGGCCAGCGTGGAATTCCCCAGGGGGCAGTGGTGCAGAGGGCAGGGCTTGGGGGTCTTCGGGGACCCGGCGGGCTTCAGGCTACATGGGTGCTTAGCATGTGTGCATGTTTGAGTCACACCAGCCCTTCATGGACAGGAAAGGCCCAGAACTTAGGTAACTTACTGGTCAGTTACAGGCCAACCCCTCTGCAGTCCCATCAGGTGAAACAGAGACTCTCCCAGCCAGAGCCTGAGTCTCCACTCAGACATTCTGCCCCCCCCGCCCCCAGTGTCCCCGATGCTACCCCTTCCAGGCCCCATCCTCTCTGGTGACCCCACCACTCCTTTTGGGCCCATCTCCTAGTCCCCATTTTCATCCTCTGCTCCATTTCCAGGAGCCTCCCCATCTTCCTAGCCACACCCTGGGGGCTCTCCTTGGCCCCTCCCCTCACTCAAGTATGGAGAGTTTTTTGTTTGAAGATTTACTTAAATATGCACACAAGAACTGGGGTAGAGGCCAGATGTGCGGAGGCAGGGTGTGAGAGGAGTCACTAGAGACAGAGTGGGGAGCAGAACAGGCAGACTGACTGAAATACACTGCTGAGGGTGCAAGCAGCGGGCGAGACAGGAGAGGTCTGCTGTACCATGTGGGTAGCTCTCTGGCCTGCTAGAGATCAAACTTGTGCTGCAGGTTGTGGATAGCTTCACAGTGTTGTGCTTAACACCTTGTGCCACCAGGGAGGCCCATCAGGATTGAAAAATTTTTAAATATATATATTTATTTTCTTACATTGTGGGTCATCTTTCTATAGTTATTGTTCCTAGTAGGTGTGGCCCTTGGACCAATGACCCATCACATACCACCACCAGCTCCCCCGTGTTTCTCCCCAGCCCTGATCATTCCCGCACCCCTTCTGCTGCAAGATGTGGATGGATAGTCGCCCTCAGGCCTTGTCTTTTTCCTGGAAACCTTGTCATTTTCCTGGGTGAGGACCTGGGCTCCTGGGTAGAATTTAATGTTAAATCCCAGGAGCAGTGCTTTTACCCCTGGAAGCAGAAACAGAAGCAAATTAGAGACTCTGGAGTCCAAGGATCCATCCAAGACAACAAATCTCTATATTTGGGATATTTGCCCATAATCTGGCAATCATCTGTTTTGACCTAGAAACCTGGTTTTGCCTCTTTGTCCACAGAACTAAGAAAATTTGGGACTTCTGACATGACACAGGACTTGGGCGCCCCCTTGTGGCAGATCCATGTCCTGCCGCTAGGAGCACAGGGAGCCTGGGGAGGGCCTGGTTGAGCAGGAGAAAGGGCAGCTCTCCTCTCCTGTGCTCAGCCATGTGGCCACACGGGGGCGCTGCCGCGCTGTTCTGGATTCTGGTGGAGGCGCCAGGACAGGGCGGGGCCTGAGTTGGACAGACTTGGGGGTCCTGGAGGGTCCTTCAGTGGTTTTGCAGGTTTTTATTGGGATTACCAGGTACACAGCAGGCAGGGGTGCTGGGGAGCTGGTAGGCTGGCAGGCGTCACAGCCCCCAGCAGATCTTCGCTCTGGTCTCTCCGGCCTTCTCTTGGCTTCTGCTGCTGCTGCTGCTGCTGCTGCTGGCATCCCTCTGGCACCGCCCTTAAAAGCCCAGTCTTAGCCCAGGTGAATCCCATCTACCTATGCCCACATCCTACTCCGGGTGCCCGCCATCAGGCATGCATTCAGGAACGCAGGGTTGCGTCATCTATCCTAATGGTGGGAGGACAGAAAAGCCTGATACCTTTTACCTTACCCTACAATCCACCCCCTCAGGGTTTTCTGCCAGACAATCTACATATACACAATTTTCCCTTAACAAATATATGCACTGCAGCCATGGCCCACAAAAGCAAATACATTACAATATAACAACAAAATACAACAGAACACAAATAAGTCCAGGCAGGGCACCAACCTAGTGGCAAAAGACAATTATTGGCACCAGCAGATGAGCCACCAAATCTGCTGCCAAAGGCACTGCTCATATGAGGGAGGGGAACCACTCACGGCATCTACTGTAACACACCAGGAGCCGTCAGGCTTCCTGGACTTCTCTGGCTGTAGTCTCGGCTACAAGCCACACACCACATCCACCCCCAGGATGTACTCACTCTGGAATTGGCATTTCTATACTGCTGGGGGTTGTGAAGGCAGGACTGGACACTGAGCAGGTTTTCTATCATCCAGCAGACTGGGTAAAGGAGGAGTCAGAGTCCTCAGTGGTTTTTTTCAGGTCTTTTATTGGGATTTAGAAGGGTACGTGGCAGGCAGGGGTGCTGGTGGGCTGGGAGGCTGGCAGTCCTCTCAGCCCCCAGCAAATCTTCACTCTATCTGGGCTCTCTGGCGTTCTCTCAGCTTCTGCTTCTCTTGTTTCTCTCTCGGCTTCTCTTTTGGCTTCTGCTGGCATCCCTGTGACGCTGCCCTTAAAAGCACAGTCTTAGCCCAGGGGAATCTTATCTACCTATGCCCACACCCTACTCCAGGTGCCCGCCATCAGGCATACATTCGTGACCACAGGGATCCATCATCTATCCTGATGGCGGGAGGGCAGAAAAGCCTGACATTTTTCCTTACCCTACAATCCACCCCCTAAGGGTTTTCTGCCATACGGTCTTCATATACACAATTTTTTAAAAAATATTTATTTATTTATACAAGCACTGGGTACAGTCAGAGACATGGGAGGGTGAAAGAATTCACCAGAGCCAGAGCGGAGAGTAGAATAGGCTGAGTGATGAAGTACACTGCAGAGGGGAGCAGCAGGCAGCAGGAGAGGTCTGCGCACCATGTGGGACCCTCACTCAGTGGCCGGAGATCAAACCAGTGCTGCAGAGGCTGCGGGCAGCTTCGCAACCCAGCGCTCAACTGCTGCACTACCGCGGAGGCCCCATATATACCATTTTCTTAGCAAACATAAACAATGCAGCCATAGCCCACAAAAGCAAATACATCACAATGTAACAACAAAATACAACAGAACACAAATAAGTCCAGGCAGGGGACCAACCTAGTGGCAAAAGACAATTATTGGTACCAGCAGATGAGCCACCAAATCTGCTGCCGAAGGCACTGCTCATATGAGGGAGGGGAACCACTCACTGCATCTATTGTAACACGCCAGGAGCTGTCAGGCTTCCTGGCCTTCTCTGGCTGTAGTCTCGACTACAAGCCACACACAGCATCCACCCCCAGGATGCACTCACTCTGGGAATGGCGATTCTATTCTGTTCTATTCGCTAACCCTCAGGGTTTCTGTCTGCAGTCGCTCCAACGTTCGGCTTTCATAGCCACCAATGCGACTCACAGACCCCTGCACTCAGCCCAACCCACTGCACAAGCACATGGGTCAGGGATCCAAACTCTACATTCGGCTTGGGCTCCACCCCAAGCCATGTTCCCCACCTGCCCACCAAGGACGGGTTCCTCAGCTCCTCACCCTCACTCGACAATGAGCAGGGCATCACCCACAGGTGACTTTATGAGACTCACTGGTCTTCAGCATACTCAGGCTGCCTAACAGCTGCTCAGGGCTTCTCAACTTAGCATCAACACCAGCTTTTGCCATCTCAGTTGGCTTTTCTCCTCTGCCTGGCTGCTGGGCACACACAGGCTGCTTTTGGCCATCAAGGCCCACTGGCCACCCCCAGATTCCCCAAAAAAAACATAACCTGCCAAGGTCCTCCGCCTTCTAGCGAGATTGTCAATCCAAGTCCATTAGTCGAAGTCCGTTGGCCTCTCCCTGCGTCAGCACTGATGAGCTCTGCATTGTGGTCCTCTCTTCTGACCATTCTTGCTGCCTCAGGGGTCGTTGGCTGGTCTTCTTGGACGTCTCCTCCAGCTGAGGTCTCGTCCCACAGCTCCTGGACTGTGTCCACCTTCTGTGCCGCCATGACTCCTCCAGCGTTGTCACAGGCAAACAGTCTGTTACTCCTTAGTCCCACCAGGTCTTCGGAGGGCTCCATACCCGTCTGCATGGATCATCTTGTCGACTTATGCCAGTTATAGAGGCAGGACTGGACACTGAGCAGGTTTTCTATAATCCAGCAGACCGGGTAAAGGAGGAATCAGAGTCCTCTGGTATTCTCTCAGCTTCTGCTTCTCTTGCTTCTCTCTTGGCTTCTCTTGGCTTCTGCTGGCGTCCCCGTGACACTGCCCTTAAAAAGTATAGTCTTAACCCAGGGGAATCTCATCTACCTATGCCCACACCCTACTCCATGTGCCCGCCATCAGGCATGCATTCAGGACCGCAAGGATCCATCATCTATCCTGATAGCAGGAGGGCAGAAAAGCCTGACATTTTTTCCTTACCCTACAGGGGTAATTGCCAACCCTCAGGGTTTCTGTCTGCAGTCGCTCCAACATTCGGCTTTCATAGCCACCAATGCGACTCGCAGACCCCTGCACTCAGGCCAACCCACTGCACAAGCACATGGGTCAGGGATCCAAACTCTACATTCGGCTTGGGCTCCACCCCAAGCCATGTTCCCCACCTGTCCCCTAAGGACGGGTTCCTCAGCTCCTCACCCTCACTCGACAATGAGCAGGGCATCACCCACAGGTGATTTTACAAGACTCACTGGACTCCCTCAGCTTACGTAGTGCTTAACAGCCACTCAGGGCTTCCCAAACTCAGCATCAGCACCAGCTTTTGCCTACTCAGTTGGCTTTTTCTCCTCTGCCTAGCTGCTGGGCATATACAGTCTGCTTTTGGCCATCAAGGCCCACTGGCCACCCCCAGATTCCCATCTCCTGGGGTTTACAAATAAATCTGTTCCACCCCCAGGGTCCCAAAACATATCAACCTGCAAGGTCCTCCACCTTCTGGCGGGATTGTCAGTCCAACTCCATTAGTCCAAGTCCATCAGGCCTCTCCCTGCATTAGCACTGGTGAGCTCTGAATTATGGTCCTTTCTTTGCGAGATGATTCTGCTGCCTCAGGGGTCTTTGGCTGGTCCTCTTGGGCATCTCCCCCATGCGAGGTCTCGTCCCACCGCTCCCGGACCTTGTCCATCTCCTGTGCCGCCAGGACACCTCCAGCGTTGTCACAGGGAAACACAGTCTGTTACTCCTTAGTCTCTCCAGGCCTTCGGAGGGCTCCACACCCATATGCATGATCATCTTGCTGACTTAAGCCAATTGTAGAGTCAGAAACTGACACAGTGCAGGTTTTCTATGATCCAGTAGACCGAGTAAAGGAGGAATCAGAGTCTTCAGTGGTTTTGTAGGTTTTTATTGGGATTACCAGGTACACGACAGGCAGGGATGCTGGGGGTTTGGTAGGCCTCCCGGCCCCCAGCAGGTCTTCACTCTGGTCTCTCCGGCCTTCTCTCGGCTTCTGCTTCCCTTGCTTCTCTCTCAGCTTCTGCTGCTGGCATCCCTGTGAGGCCACCCTTAAAAGCCCAGTCTTAGCCCAGGTGAATTCCATCTACCTATGCCCATACCCTACTCCAGATGCCCGCCGTCAGGCATGCATTCGGGACTGCGGGGTTCTGTCATCTATCCTAATGGTGGGAGGGCAGAAAAGTCTGATACTTTTTACCTTACCCTACAGTAGTACAGGTCTTGTTTATCCCACACCATTTCCACTTTATTAACATCCTCCATGAGTACATTTTTGTTTTGTTTTTTTACAACTAATGCAGCAATGTTGACATAATTACTAAACACCATACTTTCATTAGTTTTTGCTAATGTCCATTTTATGGTCCTTAATCACATCTAGTTGCCCAGATGGCAGTTTTTCAGACGTTCCGTGTTTTTATAACATTGACATTGGTGAGGACTGGTGTTCTGGAGAGGTGTTGGGGACACACATGGGGGTTCTTGGGTCACCTCTGAGAAAAGTTTCAGAGTCCTTTCAGTGGCGCAGGCACACACATACACACATGGAAAGAAGAAGATGCTGGTACAGGCACGATTGGCAGGAATTGTTGCACCTGAAGTGGGCGGGTGTGTTAGGAGAAGCCTGCAGGCCCCAGGTGGCAGCCTTGGGAGCAGAGCTGCATCTTCCCAGGGCAGAAAGGGCACTGAGGTAGTGTTCTAGTTGGGAGGGCTCATTCCTTTGTGCAATTGTATCTATCTTTAAATTATTTACTCCTATGGTGTGACAAGTTTTAATTTTTAGGACCCACGATTCTCTGCAATGGCCTCCATCACTCGATCCCACCTCTGGTCTGCATCTCCGGATACTTTCTGAGCATCTGATACTTACAATAAAAGCTGGCGCCTAAGCATTGTTCATTTCTATTGGTTTAATGACTATGTTAATCACTTCTACCCCCACCTCCAGTTTCTGGTCTTGTGACCCCTCCACCCTAAATATTCTACTCTTAGCCTCCATCAAGGAGCACTGTTCAGGACTATTGTCCCTCAATTTAGGTTTTTTTTTTTTTTGTTTTGAGTGGAACTGTGGGTTTGGGGAAGCAGACCCCAGGGGTGCAGGGCCATTGTCCACTCAACACGTCAGCACTCATCATGTCCACCTGACTCATCCCTGATGGTGTTATCCTTCAACTCCAGGCTAAGGCAGAATTTCCCAGATTTTTTCCTGAAAAGTTTCTCTTTTTCCCATTTATTTAGATGTTGTCTTTGGAAGGAAGTCACTATAGGCAGTTCACACTTACGGGTGTTGTGCTATAAGCATTTACATGCATGCAGGGGTTTAGCACAAATATAAGTTTTCACATTAGTTGGATAACTAGCTGGGGCAGTGATCTCTGGGCTGTATGTCAGGTTTTTGGGTTTTCAAAGAACATGTCAGAGATCTTTATAGTGACTGCACCCTTTTGCATTCAAGGGGACAGGAGCCTGATGAGGCTCTGTTGTCCACATCCTGGCAGCATCTGTGCAGTGTTTACATTTTTCAGCCACTACCAGGTGCGATGGCATTACTGTTGTTCTTTTTGTCTTTCCCTAGTGCCCTGTGATGCTGAGCATCTGTTCACGCTCTTCCTTGTCACCTGTGTCTCTTCTTTTTTTTTTTGAAGAGTTATTTATGCATACAAGAACTGGGGTACAGGCCAGAGATGCTGGGGGGAGGGAGAGTGAGAGGATTCACCAGAGACAGAGCAGGGAGCAGAACAGAACAGGCAGAGTCATTGAAATACACTGCTGAGGGGAGACAGGAGAGGTCTGCTGCACCATGTGGGTTGCTCCCTGGCTGGCCAGGGATTGAACTCATGTTACAGAGGCTGCACATTGTTTCATAGTGCAGTGCTTAACCCCTTGCACCACCAGGAAGGCCCCCCGTCTGTATTTCTTCTTCGTGAAGTGTCTGTTAAAGTCTTTTGCCCATTTTTCAAATGAGGCACCATTCATATACAGCATTGTTTTTGTCCCTTTTAAAATTGTGTTATTTATTTCTCTTCATTGAGTTTTAAGTGTTATTTTGTAAATTCTAGATACAGTCTTTTATTGGATTCATGATATACAAATATTTCCCCCACTCTGCGTCCTGAACACCTGTACTGACAGGAAAAAAAACATTATTGTCCAGACAGATGCATGGATTTTTTTTTTTTTTTGAGGAGAGAAATGATAAATCACTAACTGGTTTTGAGCAGATACTGGCTGACTAGGGTGTTGGGGGTATGGAAGGGAATGACTTACTTATGTGTGTCCTTGAGTGTTATTTAAATGTTCTTATATGTGCATGAAAAATGCTTTCAAGGGCCTCCCCGGTGGTGCAGCGGTTGAGCACTGGGTTGCAAAGCTGCCCGTGGCCTCTGTGGCGCCAGTTCGATCCCTGGCTGCTCCCTGGCCACCGGAAGAGGGTCCCACATGGCGCGCAGACCTCTCCTGCCGCCCGCTGCTCCCCTCAGCAGTGTACTTCGGTCCTTCTGCCTGCTCTGCTCCCCGCTCTGGCTCTGGTGAATTCTCTCACCCTCCCGCACTTCTGACTGTACCCAGTGCATGTATAAACAAACAAACAAACAAACAAATAAATAATACATGCCTCTTTAAAAAAAAATACATGCTTTCAAAAGTAAATTGATCAGTCCAAATCACGTGTTAAGGCCAGACCAGCATGTTTGCTACCAGTGATGAACCTGCACATCACAGTCACCGAAGTCATGGTTTCTCTGAAGGTTCACTCTGGTGTTGTCTGTGCTTTTCTTTCTTTCTTTTTTTAAATGGTTTAGTTTGTTGCATATTAAGTATCCTGAGAGAACTCATTTTTTAAAAAGATTTATTCATTTATGCATGCAAGAGCTGGGGCACAGGCCAGAGATGCAGGGGCGGTGACAGAATTCACCAGAGACAGAGGGGAGAACAGAACAGGTAGATAAACCGAAATACACTGCTGAGGGGAGCAGCGGGCGAGACAGGAGAGGTCGCCGCGCCATGTGGGCTGCTCCCTAGCAGGCTGGGGATCGAACTTATGCTGCAGTGTCTGCGGATTGCTCCACAGTGCGCTGCTCAACCCCCTGCACCACCAGGGAGGCCCTCTGGTGGTGTCTGTTCTGTGGGTGCTGGACAAATGTGTAATGACCTGTGTCCATCATGAGAATATCATGCAGAGTATTTTCACTGCCCATAATGTCTTCTGTGCTCCAAGGAAACAAAAGCAAAAATAAACCAATGGATCACATCAAACTAAAAAGCTCCTACATAGTGAGGGAAATTATCATTAAAATGAAAAGACAATATTGTGTTGGCACCTTACCCCGTGGCATCAGGATACTTCCCCCTTCCGTGATTGGCTGTGCTCCTTTCGGCCCAGTGCGCATGGCGACTTCCGGCGCACCAAATAAGGGCATGTGCCCTTCTGGGATTAGCTGTGCTTCTTTTGGCCCAGTGCGCATGACGGCCTCTGGCGCACCTAAGGTTATGTGTTTAATCATTGGCTAGGCACTGTTGGCCTGCTTCTTCCGCTTCCAGTCCCCAGCTATAAAGCCCCGCCGAAACCGAAGACCTGCGATAGCTGAACGAAGAGTGTACGTGTCTCCCTCCGTGGTGTATCCCTGTTCTTCAGGTCGCTGCTCTCCCCTCGAGAACCTCGTTGACCAGTCCGCGGGCTCGGGCAATATTGAATAGGAGAAAATATTTGCACCTCATCTATCGAACAAGGAGTTACTCTCCAAGATCTACAAAGAACTCCAAAACAAGAAAACAACCCAGTAAAAACAGTGGTAATGGAGCTAAATAGATACTTTTCTAATGAAGACACACATGTGGCCAATAGGTACATGATTAAATGTTTATCATCGTGTGCTGTCAGGAAAATGCCAATTAAAACCACAGTGAGTTACCACCTCACACCTGTAAGAATGACCCATTGACAGGTGTGGAGGAAAAGGAACTCTGTACTTTGTCCGTGGGAATGGAGATTGTTCTTGTTAGCTGGCAGAATGAAGGGTTTCCCGGACCCTCAAACCTGCACACTCTACGTGGGCTCTGTGATCAGCTGCATAAAGACAAAACATTCTCCTCTGTGCAAGACCTTCAATAGAAAAGAATCTTAAAGGAATTAGTGTGCAATAATGAAAGAGAAGAGAAAGAATATAGTTAAAATAGTTCTCAAATGAAGCACCCAAAGTTACCCATCCCCAAATGGGTAAAAGCCCAGCCAAACAAGGTCCAAAGCAGGCCCACTGAGGCCAGAAAGCCTGCCACAGTCTAAGGCATCTACTGGTAAAGACCCATGAGGAGGGGGCAGGAGGAGCCAGGCAAGTCTGGAAGAAAAAGAGCAAAATCAAAATCCACATCAAGAAAACAGCTGCCATTGTCAACCTCCCCATGGGTCCCTCACCCACATCTTTGTCTCTTTCATGTGTCTCTTTCCATGTCCCCAACTCCCTGGCACAAGTCCAAGCCTGAGGAGCAAGCCTGGCTGCTTCTTCACATGTCTTTCTGCTCCATGCGCCTCCTCCAGTCTTCTTTCCCCATTTTGCTCCATGTCTTCCTCCTCTTCCTTAGCTTCTCATCCCTGCTCAGCCCCACCTTTTCTTGGGCGAGGCAGGAAACCTGGAACCTCCCTTTTCTATGGATAGCACACAGGTACAGTCCTGCCCCTGTGGAGAACAAATGAAGTTTCCTCAAAATAGACAAAATAGACCTGTCACCTGGTCAGGGATTCCATTCTGATATTTATCCAAAGAAGGTAAAACACTAATTCCGAGGAATATGTGCCTCCTATGGTCACTGCAGTGCTGTCTACCATAACCAAGAGAAGGAGACAACCTAAGTGCCCAGCGACAGATGAGGGGATAAAGAGCACAAGCTATATACACAGTGGGATACTACTCCGCTTTGAAAAAGATGAAATATTGAGTTTGCAACAACATGGATAGATATGGATGGGATTATGCTAAGTGAAATAAGTCTGAAGGAGAAAGTTAAATACTGAATGATTTCATTCATATGTGGAATATAAGGAAACAAAGCAGGGACAGATGAGACTAAACCAAAACAAACTCTAGAAATATGAGTGCAGAATTGAAGCTATGGGGTGGGAGTAAGAGCAGAAAACAAGGTAGAAAATACTTACATATGTCAGACAAGGCCTTAATATAGAAATTTTATAAAGAACTCATTAAACTCATCACCAAAAGAACAAATACCTCCATTAAAAAGTGGACAGAGATGTTGAAGAGCGACTTGTCCACAGGAGACAGAGATGGCCAGCAGGCACATGAACATGTGTTTCTCCTCTCCTATTCAGAAAGCAAATCAGAAGCAAAATGAGCGATCCTAGAATATCTATATTTTGCTATATAAAATAAGTCAGAGGGATAAAGAAAAGCACCATATGATTTTGTTACAGGGCAGGGAGAGAGGCAGCCCAGACACCACAAACCTTCCTGCACTAAATAGGTTCTGCCATCCACCACGTCAACACAGAACATATGAAATCTTACTGGGAAGGAACTTTAACACCATTAGGAAACAATACAGGAAAGGCAAAGAATATAGTTTCTAAATCAAGCACCCAAAGTTACCCATCCCCTCGTGGGTAAAAGTTCATCCAAAAGGGATTGGCCAGAATAAGGCCCCAAAGCCTGCCACAGGTCTAAGGCATCTTCCAGTGGGGACCCACAGAAAAGGATCAGAAACCACCAAACAAGTCTGGAAGGAAAAGAGCAAAATCAAAAGCAAGACAAACACCGCCATTGCCACCTCCCCACGGGTCTCTCGCCCACATCTGTGTCACCCAGTCCACGACCAAAAGGCAAGTGCAGTTTCTTCACGCGTCTCTCAGCTCCACGTGCCTCCTCCAGGTCTCCTTCTGGCTCCATCCTGCTTCCTTCCTTCCTCAGTCTCCCCTGCAGCTGCTTCTCTCCCTGCTCAGCTCCACCCTCTCTTGGGTGGGATGGGAACCTGGAACCACCCCCTTTCCTGGGGACCACCCTGTTACAGTTTCACTCCTATATAGATGATAAAGAAACAAAACAAATGAACAAACAAAACAAACCAAAAACAACATTTTAGTTTGTGAGAACCAAATATTTGCTACCAGAGGGAAACAGGAAAAGGGGCTGAGGAATTTGCATAAAGGAGTTCTTGTATGGTGAAGAATAGAAACTGTTTATTTAAACGTTAATTTTTTTTTATTATAGTTTTTTTTTTAATAGAGGCATGTTTTATTTATTTATTTGTTTGTTTGTTTTGTTTATACATGCACTGGGTACAGTCAGAAGCGCGGGAGGGTGAGAGAATTCACCAGAGCCAGAGCGGGGAGCAGAACAGGCAGAAGGACCGAAGTACACTGCTGAGGGGAGCAGCGGGCGGCAGGAGAGGTCTGCGCACCATGTGGGACCCTCCTCTGGTGTCCGGGGAGCAGCCTGGGATCGAACCGGCGCTGCAGAGGCCGCGGGCAGCTTCGCAACCCAGCGCTCAACCGCTGCGCCACCGGGGAGGCCCTTTAAACGTTAATTTTTAAAGTACACCAAAACCTATCTATATATAATGGTACAAACCAGTGGAACTTCAGTAAAAATTAAAAGAAAATGAAGTGAAACACAAAGATGTTTATTAGATCTCATGAAATTTGTGATAATTCCAAAACTCCATTTTTATATATATGTAAAAAAGTAAAAGCTATTCTGAGATATTTTTACTTGCTCTCTTATATGCAATCCTCATACTTTCCCTTTTTTAAATTTTTTCTCTCAGCAGTTAATTTTTAAAAACAATGGAATCAACTGATGGCATATGAAGGGACATTTAAAGGTCTTAATTTCAGAAGCCATTTATTCTGATTGCTATGTGTTCTTTACAGTTTTTGCTATAATAAACGGGAGTCAGAATCTACAAGATGGATGGGGGTTGCTCAAAGACCCACATTTTGATGCAAATTTCCTAAGTCATCCTAAATTCTATCCACTTCAAAATTCATGGAGCAAACCCAAAGATGTAGAATTGTGGAGAAAAGGGAAATGATTTCCTTAGAACAAGGAAATGACAACCCTCAGGCTAAGTTCAACCTTGCAAATACAATGAAAAACCAGCCACATTCATTTGTTAATTGCCCTTGGCTATCTCCTTGCTGTAGTGCAGATTTTAGTAGTTGCAATAGAAACTACAATATATGGTAAATAAAGTTTGAAGTATTTATTCCTTGACGAGAGAGAAATTTGTCAATCCTTGTTCTACAGTCATGATTTGTAAACATTCAAGTGCAGCTTTTCTGGCATAGGGAGGGTGAAGAAAGAGATCTGAACCTGTGTACTTCTTCCCTTATCAGGTCTCTGAATCTACAGAAAATAATTTATCTCATATTCTTAGTAAACATGAAGAAAGTGACACGCTGTAAGGGCAGGAACTGGACACGGTGCAGGTTTTCTGATCCCATGCAGACCGGGTAAAGGAGGAGTCAGAGTCCTCAGTAGTTTTGCAGGTTTTGTATTTGGGGTTCACCAGGCATATGGCAGGCAGGGGTGCTGGCTGGGGGGCTGGGAGGCCTCCCAGCCCCCAGCAAGTCTTCACTCTATCTGGGCTCTCTGGCGTTCTTTCTGCTGCTTTTCCGCTTCGGCTTTTACTGCTGCTGCTGCTACTGCTACTGCTGCTGCTGCTGGCTGGGGCTGCTGGCGTCCCCCCGTGACGCCGCCCTTAAAAAAAGCACAGTCTTAACTCAGCTGAATCCCATCTACCTATGCCCACACCCTATTCCAGGTGCCCGCCATCAGGCATGCATTCAGGACAAGGATCCATCATCTATCCTGATGGCGGAAGGGCAGAAAAGCCTGACATTTTCTTTACCCTACAGTCCACCCCCTCAGGGTTTTCTGCCATACAGTCTATACATATATATACAATTTTCTAAGCAAACAAACAATGCAGCCATGGCCCACAAAAGCAAATACATCAAATATAACAAAATACAATATAACAAAATACAACAGAACACAAATAAGTCCAGGCAGGGCACCAACCTAGCGCAAAAGACAATTATTGGTACCAGCAGATGAGCCACCAAATCTGCTGCCGAAGGCACTGCTCATACAAGGGAGGGGAATCACTCACGGCATCTACTATATCACACCAGGAGCCGTCAGGCTTCCTGGCCTTCTCTGGCTGTAGTCTTGGCTACAAGGCACACACAGCATCCACCCCCAGGATGCACTAGCTCTGGGATTGGCAATTTTATTCTGTTGGGGGTAATCGCCAAGCCTCAGGGTTTCTGTCTGCAGTCGCTCCAACACTCGGCCTTCATGGCCACCCATGCGACTCACAGACCCCTGCACTCAGGCCAACCCACTGCACAAGCACATGGGTCGGGATCCAAACTCTGCATTCAGCTTGGGCTCCACCCCAAGCCACGTTCCCCACCCGTCCCCCAAGGACAGGTTCCTCAGCTCCTCACCCTCACTCAAGAATGAGCAGGGCATCACCCACAGATGATTTTACGAGACTCATAGTTCTTCAGCATACCCAGGCTGCTTAACAGCCGCTCAGGGCTTCTCAACTTAGCATCAGTACCAGCTTTTGCTGCCTTAGTTGGCTTTTCTCCTCCACCTGGCTGCTGGGCATGCACAGGCTGCTTTTGGCCATCCAGGCCCACTGGCCACCCCCAGATTCTCAAAAAAAACACATAACCTGCCAAGGTCCTCCGCCTTCTGGCGGGATTGTCAGTCCAAGTTTATCAGTCCATGTCCATCAGTTGAAGTCCATTGGCCTCTCCCTGCTTCAGCAACGGCCTGCTGCCTCAGGGGTCATTGGCTGGTCCTTTCCGGTGTCATTGGCTGGTCCTATCCGGTGTCGTTGGCTGGTCCTTTCGGGCATCTCCTTCACGCCAGGTCTCGTCCTGTAGCTTGTGGAAGTTGTCCACCTTCTATACCGCCATGGCGCCTCCAGCGTCGTCACAGGCAGTCTTTTACTCCTTAGTCCCTCCAGGTCTTTGGAGGGCTCCAATACCTGTCTGCATGGATCTTGCCGACTTATGCCAGTTGTAAGGGCAGGAACTGGACACGGTGCAGGTTTTCTGATCCCATGCAGACCGGGTAAAGGAGGAGTCAGAGTCCTCAGTAGTTTTGCAGGTTTTGTATTTGGGGTTCACCAGGCATATGGCAGGCAGGGGTGCTGGCTGGGGGGCTGGGAGGCTGGCAGGCCTCCCAGCCCCCAGCAAGTCTTCACTCTATCTGGGCTCTCTGGCGTTCTTTCTGCTGCTTTTCCGCTTCGGCTTTTACTGCTGCTGCTGCTACTGCTACTGCTGCTGCTGCTGGCTGGGGCTGCTGGCGTCCCCCCGTGACGCCGCCCTTAAAAAAAGCACAGTCTTAACTCAGCTGAATCCCATCTACCTATGCCCACACCCTATTCCAGGTGCCCGCCATCAGGCATGCATTCAGGACAAGGATCCATCATCTATCCTGATGGCGGAAGGGCAGAAAAGCCTGACATTTTCTTTACCCTACACACGCATATTAACAATGGTGTTAAGTATTCAAAATTATAATCTGATTTGAGGAGGAAAAAAACTGTTGAAACTGCAGAACACAGATTACATGATAATGAGAAAAATGGTATGCTTTTATACACATAATACACCAGATTTTGATTTTTGACATGAGAGGGTCAAATATTTATACAGAAAAGATGTACACTAACAATACTATTGGCTTTGTGAGGATATTGTACAGAGTAATTGGCAATAATTTGTTAGCAATAAGTATCAGCAAATCAATAATGAAGAATGCTTCTATTCCAGATTCTGAAGCAAATTGGATTCAATAGTCATGCAGGTTTCAATAAAGGCAATTGTTAATTTTCTCAATCTGTCACCTTTTTCTCAACTCTCAGCTTTTAAATTGGTTTTTGAGGACTGACATTTGATAAGTTGGATTAATTTTCTATTCTGATTGATTTGAAAGAAAGAAAGACTTAAGTTTATCAGTATCAGCTTAAATGATACCAATGTGAACGAGAGGTGTTACTAAGGTAAAAAACATTCAGAAAAAGCTGCAGCTTTTTGCTATTAAACCAAATACTTGTGTAGGGGCAGGAACGGGCACAGTGCAGGTTTTCTGATCCCATGCAGACCGGGTAAAGGAGGAGTCAGAGTCCTTAGTGGGTTTTTTTGCAGGTCTTTTATTGGGGTTCACCAGGCATATGGCAGGCAGGGGTGCTGGCTGGGGGGCTGGGAGGCTGGCAGGCAAGTCTTCACTCTATCGGGGCTCTCTTGCATTCTTTCTGCTGCTTCTCCGCTTCCGCTTCGGCTTCTACTGCTGCTACTGCTACTGCTACTGGCGTCCCCGTGACGCCGCCCTTAAAAGCACAGTCTTAGCTCAGCTGAATCCCATCTACCTATGCCCACACCCTATTCCAGGTGCCCGTCATCAGGCATGCATTCAGGACAAGGATCCATCATCTTATCCTGATGGCGGAAGGGCAGAAAAGCCTGATATTTTCTTTACCCTACAACTTGTTACTTATTTCTTTTCAGCCAAATAGTACCACTTGTTACATTAAATAAACTAAGGTAGTTTTAACTGAAAAAAAAAAAAGAAAATGTAGAATTGCTTCCGTGGTTCCCTTTTTGGAAATTCATTTGACACTTATTGATATAAGAGTGTTAAGTCATAAAGTGCATGCTTTGAATTGTTTCTGTTGGTAGAGACTTTCGAATTTAACGGATACAGACAGGTGAAGACCAGGAAGAGGGAATGTAAATCGCATATAGGAAAGTATCCACTGTGGCAGGAAAACAGAAACCAAATGGTATCTGGTGGGGTAGCATTAAATAAGGTTAAAATTAAGCCCCTACCTCTTGCCCAGCAGGAAGGTTTGGGAGGCTTGAACACAGAATTGATAAGGCTGCTCTGGGTACCAAACCGTAAGATGGATCCCTTTGACCAGGAATGTGGAGGCAAGGCCAGGACACATTCTGTGTCAAAGATCAACCCCCCAAGATCAGACACCCCTGCACTAACTAGCCAATAACTAACTCCCCAAAGCAAACCTGACAAAACCAGTTATAAAAGGGAGCCCCAAATCTTTCTTCACTTGCAGATCTTTCCTGTCTCCCCAGCTGCTTCTCTAAGCAGTGTATTTGAACAAGTGTGCCTTTTCTGTTCTCCAGTCTGCCTCTGGTGAAATTTTTCACCCCTGCACCTCTGGCCTGTCAAGGTATCTTTAAGAATTTGAAAACAAAGCCCCCACTACTTGCCCAGCAGGCAAGTTTGGGAGGCTGGAATGATAAAGGGAGTATGGATGAGACTGCCATGGAAACATGGACCTTAAGCTAGTGAGGCCCAGAACTGATGACTCTTTCTGCTGATTCAGATCATCAGTCAGGACACACCCAAGACTAGTCACCCTGACCAGTCAATGGTTCTAGAGTATAGAGACTTGGGACCCAAACTCTGAATAAAACACCCCTCCCGTTTCGCCCTCTGCTTCTTTTAGCAGAGAATTTCAATAAATTCACCTGGCCTGTTCCCATCTGTCTCTGATGAATTCTTTCACCCCTGCAACAGGACCTACACCTTGATTCTTCCCCACAACATTATATATCAATAAATCTTTGTTAGATAGAGTGGTGCGATTTCTTATAAAAGAAGATGGAATCTAACCTCTTCAACTACACCAATCTTCTATTTACACAAACCTCTAATCTTTGTTCACTGAATTCAGCAAATAAAAATAAAACTTAAAAAAAAAAAGCATGGGCCTCCCCTGGTGGTGCAGTGGTTGAGTGCTAGGCTGTGAAGCTGCCCACAGCCTCTGCAGTGCTGGTTTGATCCCCGGCCACCAGCAAGGGTCCCACATGGCGTGACAGACCTCTCATGTAATGCCTGCTGCTCCCCTCACCAATGTATTTTGTCACTCTGCGTATTCTGTTCTCTGCTCTGGCTCTGGTGAATTCTCTCACCCTCCCGCACTTCTGACCATACCCAGTGCTTGTATAAATAAATAAATAAATCTTAAAAAAAATAAAAAAACAAATAGCAATTACATCTACCAAGTTGCTCAGGATAGAAAGTTTGGCAGCATCTTTTTTTTTTTTAGCTCTTGAGTGCATTTTAATATATTGAAACATTGTTAATGATATGTCATGCACATAAATAGAACATATAAATTTGAATATATGTCAACATATGCAATATATATAAATGTGACATATAGTTTGTATGTTTCATTGTGTGTCTTATTTTATTTTATTTTTATATTCCCCAAACAATTGCAACCCCTTTATTTTGACCCCAATCCCTCCCCCCCGCCCCCCACCCCTCATAAAGTATCTCTGGTTCATAGTTGTTTGTTGATTATGATTTTCACTTTCTTATAGATATTCATTTTCCTGGTCCCTTATTTAAGTTTTCTAGATTCCTGCTATGAGTGAGACCATCCGATATTTTTCTTTTTCTTTCTGGCTTATTTTGCTGAGCATGATCCCTTTCAGCGCCATCCATGTTGCTGCAAATTGCATGTGTTTATCTTTTTTGAATGCTGAGTAATATTCCATGGTGTATATGTACCACATCTTCTTGATCCAGTCATCTATTTTTGGGCATTTGGGTTGTTTCCAAAGCTTAGCTATTGTAAACAGTGCTGCTATAAACACAGGGGTGCAGGTGCTCTTTGGAGTTGATGTTTCTGTGTCCTTTGAGTAAATACCTAGGAGTGGAATTGCTGGATCATATGGAAGCTCTATGTTTAGTAGGTCAAGAAATCTCCACACAGCTCTCCATAGTGGTTGGACCAGTTTGCACTCCTACCAACAGTGCAGGAGAGTTCCTTTTTCTCCACAACCTCGCCAACATTTGTTGTTGCTAGTTTTTTTATTATGTGCCATTCTCACTGGTGTTAGATGGTATCTCATGGAAGTTTTGATTTGCATTTCCCTGATTACGAGTGATGTTGAACATTTTTTCATATGCCTGTTGGCCATTTGTATTTCCTCTTCAGAGAAGTTTCTTTTTAGCTCTTCTGCCCATTTTTTGACTGGATTATATTCTTTGTTGTTGTTGAGTCTCATCAGCTCTTTGCAGATTTTTGTGATCAGTACTTTATCATTAGTGTTGTGTGCAAAAATGTTCTCCCAGTTGGTGGGGTTTCTCTTAGTTTTTGTTATTGTCTCTTTTGCTGTGCAGAAACTCTTTAATTTGATGTAATCCCAGCTGTTGATCTTTGCCTTCACTATCACTGCTTTGGGTGATGTGTCTGTAAAGATGTCTTTGATGTGCATATCCCGTAGTGTTTCGCCTATATTTCCTTCTATGTATTTTATGGTTTCAGGTCTTATGTCTAGTTCTTTAATCCATTTTGAGTTGGTTTTTGTGTATGGTGTGAGGCAGTAGTCAAGCTTCATTCTTTTGCATGTAGCGACCCAGTTTTCCCATCACCATTTATTGAACAAATTTTCTTTGCTCCAATGCATATTCTTTGCTCCTTTGTCAAAGATTAGTTGACCATAAATCTGTGGGTTTATTTCTGGATTTTCTATTCGATTCCATTGGTCTGTGTGTCTTGTTCCAATACCATGCAGTTTTGATGATTATGGCTTTGTAGTATAGTTTGAAGTCTGGGAGTGTGATGCCTCCATTCCCTTCTTTTTTTTTTTCAGGCGAGCTTTGGCTATTCATGGTTTTTGGTGATTCCATACGAATTTCATCAATAATTGTTCTATTTCTTTGAAGAATAACATTGAAATTTTTATTGGAATAGCATTGAATCGGTATATTGCTTTTGGTAGGATGGCCATTTTAATAATGTTTATTCTTCCAATCCATGAGCAGGGGATGTCTTTCCATTTCTTTGTATCTTCTTCTATTTCTTTTAACAGTGCTATAGTTTTCTTTGTAAAGGTCCTTTACCTCCATTGTTAGATTTATTCCCAAGTATTTTATTTTTTTTTGTTTCGATAATAAAGGGGATTTTTTTTTTCATTTCTTCTTCAGATTTATTGTTTGTGTATAGGAAGGCTACTGACTTTTGTGTGTTGATTTTGTATCCTGCCACTTTACTGAACTGATTGATCAGTTTAATTAGTTTTTCTATGGAATTTTTGGGGTTCCCTATGTAGATTATCATATCATCTGCAAATAGTGATAGTTTGACTTTTTCTTTTCCTATTTGGATTCCTTGTATGTCTTTCTCTTGTCTTATTGCTCTGATTAGGACTTCCAGTATTATATTGAAAAGCAGTGGTGAGAGTGGACATCCTTGTCTTGTCCGGATCTTAATGTAAATGCTTTCAGCCTGGCAGCATCTTTAATTTCTGTCTTTTCCTACTTTCCATACCCATCCAAATCAGCCCTATTAGCTAACAACCTAAGCAATGTACCACTCTGACCCACTCCTCTCTCTTTGTCTACTGCAAGTTTCTCGGTTTTTTTCCTCTTGCATTCTTGTTCTCATACAATCTAGTTTCCCCAGTGCAAAGAGATTTTTCTCAAACACAAATTATTCAATTCACTCCACTCTTCATTTTCACAATTAGCATGAAGTTCAGGCCATCACCCTGAATTAGGAAGTTCTGACTGACTAGTTTCTGTGAATATCTTAGACCTTATCTCACAATTCCTTCTCCTTTGTCCACATGAAACACTGACCTCCTTTTTCTTACTGAAGGGTGATTCAGTCATTTCTGCCTGTCTGTGCTCCCCTCTGCAATTGTGCTTTCTCCCAAACTTTGCTGTATGCATCCTGGTCTGTAAATAGGGTTCATATTGTCATTTATTTAGGTATTATAATTTCTATTAAAGAACAATATTTTTATAGCTTTACAGATACATACATTTTATTAAAAATATCCTTAAGGGTTTCATATTTTGATGTTTTCCTAAATGGTATTGAAAATTCAATTGGTTTGTTTCGATCCTTTGTACAGATCCTATCACCATTTGTTATTTCTCTGTTGGATTATTTTAAAACTTATTTATATTGCTTTTTTCCCCTGCCACTGAAAAGTCAGTTTTATCACAACATTCTCTCTATATCTTGATCACAAGAACACTATCAATTCTACAAAAGTACAGTGTAGTTTCTCAATAATTAGTCATTGTTTATTTTGAGTGAATATCATATATAGGTAACCTTGGAAAAAATGATTAACCTCTCTTCTCTAAATCTCCTTCCTCAGATACTTATTAATATATTTGTAAGTGCACATATTGATATATGTAATATACATAGAATTAAAACAATGATACTTATACTTCCTGATATTTATCACTATGAATTCACTTTATTTTGGCTGAAGTGTTAAAAGCAAACTAAAAACAAAGTATTCTGAATTTCCTAACATTTTTGTTTAGTTTTTAAGCACATTGGTATTGTTATGACCTATTGGATTTGTTAGTTTATTCCTTTTCAAAGGAACTATTGTGTGTATAGTATTATTATTTAATGTTATTCTTCTACTAAGCTAGACTCCATGACACAATTTTAGCCCCCAAAAAGAAAGACACGCTGAAAAAGAATCCTGAAATTACCTCTTGAAAATTTTACAATTTAAACCTTAGTAGTTCATTCCAACACTAGTAACTGTGCCTCCTTTTTTTTTATTAAATTTTTTTAAAGATTTATTTTATTTATACAAGCACCGGGGTACAGGCCAGATGCTCGGGAGGGTGAGAGGATTCACCAGAGAAAGAGCCGGGAACAGAACAGGCAGACTGACTGAAATCCACTGCTGAGGGGAGCAAGGTCAAGACAGGAGAGTTCTGCTCGCCGTGGGACCCTCACCGGGCTCGGCAGAGGCTGTGGACAGCTCCCCAGTGCGCCCCCAACCGCCTGCGCCCCCTATTTGCTATTCTCTTTACAGTTTTAGCCCGACAGTAAAGCATCTGCAGAAGGCAGGGACAGTATGGGGATGCCTTGAAAAGCCAAAACCTAGGGCAGGATTGCTCAGTACAAATGAAAGGGCCTCTCAGGCATTCTGCAGGTTGTCGTTAAGCGTCAGCTTTTTCGTTAAGGCTGAAAAACCGCTGGGGGTTCCGTCTGCCAATGGCTGTGGCCTCTGGCTCTGACGCCACAAAGAGCCATTGTGAGGGCACCAGCACCGCCTACATCAGGCCCGCCCGGACTGCGCCTGTGTCCTCAGGAGCCGGGAAGCTTTGGACAGTGACCTGTGCACTTGCGGACGATGACAGAGGAGTGAGAGCGTGTTTTGCTGTATTTGGTTTTCCTTTGGTTTATTTATTGCTTTACTTATTTAGTTATTTGTTTAGGCTATTTATTTTAGTTACTTTCTTTTTCTTTTTTTTTTCCTTATTTTCCTTGAATTTTTTTTGTATTTGCTTATAGTGTTTTCTACTTTTTCTTTTTCCTTTTATTTCTTTGTTTTTTATTTTCCTTTATTGTTTTGTTATTGGCTTATATTTTTTTCTTTATTCTTTTCTTTATTTTCTTACTTCAGTTTTTAGTTTTTTGATTTTTATTTTTCGAGTGATCTCACCAATTTTTCCTTCTGTTCTTGTTTCGTTTTTTGTTCTTTTGTTCCCCTTTGTCATTTCTCTGGGTTTTTATTTTGGTTTGTTTGTATGTTTGTTTTTTTCAGGTATTAGTTTCTAATTGTTGTTTGTTCTATTGGTCTTTGTTGTTGTTCTGTTTTATTCTTAAATTCAGTGCTTAGTTTGTAATTAGTTTGTTTTTAATCATATTATTACATTTACATCTCATTTGTCATTTTTTGTTTGTGTAGTTTCATTTATTTGTAGTGTAGTTAGTATTGCTAGTAAGGTGAGTGAAGTTAGTATTGTTGGTAGAGTTAAGTTTGCATTGTTAGTATTTAGTGAGGTTAGTGAATACTTTTTGAGTACTATTAATACTAGATTAATAGTACATTTGTTAATATCGTAGGAGAGTCAGCTGTCAGCGGAGGTAGCGCAAGGGCTGGGAGCACAGTCAGGGCTGGTGTGTGTAGTCAGCATTGTCCAAGTGCATAGGCGCTACGTCCCAGGGATGAAAAGCGAAAAGCTACCTGGCACTGCGGGAGCTGGGGCGGGGCACCCACGCCAAGGTGACGCTGGCACTGCATGCGCTCACGGGCACGAAGGTTCTCATCAGGAGGTCTGCAAGTCCGAGCTGCCCGACCTCCGGCTCCTGGCCTGCGAGATGGGGTGTATGAAGGCTCTTCACCATCCGAACATCGTGGAGCTCTTCCAGGTGGTGGACACCGGGCCGGAGCTGCAGCTCGTGATGGAGTCCATGCAGGGGGAAGACCTGCAGGACTACCCGAGCAGGCATGGGCGCCTGGAGGAGAGTGAGACTGCCAACTCTTTCAGCAGATCCTCACAGCCCTCAGCTACTGCCATGCCAAAGGCATCGTGCACTGGGATGTGAGGCTCAAGAACATTCTGCTGACCCGAGAGAGAAAAGTCAAGCTGGCGGAATTTGTGCTCAGCGTCCAGGGCTTCAGCTGGGCGTTGAGCACGTGCTGCTGTTGCCCAGAATACAGGGCCCCCGAGGTCTACCTTGGCCAGCGGTACAACGGCCCCAAGGTGGACGTGTGGAGCCTGGGCGTCATGCTCTATAAAATGGTGACCGGCACACTGCCCTTCAGGGGGCCCAGCCTCGGGGCGATCAGGGAGTGTGTCCTGGGCAGGTGGGTCCAGCTGCCCTCATACCTCATGGTCCAGTGCCAGGACCTGCAGGCCAAAATGCTGGCACTGGACCCCTGGAGGCGCAGCACCCTGGAGAGCATCCAGCAGCATGCCTGGGTAGCAGAAACGAGCAAGTAACTCCTGCCCTTCAGCGAGCCGTCCCTCAGCCACCAGGACCCGGCCATAACCAAAGTTATGGAGTGCCTGGGCTATCAGAGGCAGGAAATTCGGGAGGCCATTGACACTAACAAGTACGATGAGGTCACAGCCACCTACCTGAGCCTCCGCTCCAGGAAGCAGAAGGGGGAGGAGGACTATGAGGAGGAGGGGGAGGGGCGGCCCAAGTGTGTCACCTTCTGGGTGCCTAAGTGCATCACCTTCTGGGAGCCCGGTGACCCCGATTCCAAGGACTGACCCCCGCAGCCTGAAGTTTCGGGGAATACCCCAAGGCCGGGTATCCTGCGAAAGCAGGAAGTCCAAAAGAGGGGAAAGGATGCCACCGGGGAAACAGGGTCATCTCCGCCAGAGTCCCTGAGCTGGAGAACGCCCAGAAGCCCACCACCGCCTCAGGGCCAGGTCCCCTGTTAGAGGACGCCCTGAAGGGCAGACCCTCTGCGCTAGGCCCGGTGCTGGAGGACACCTGGGGGGACAACACCTCCGTGGCCTCCCAGCAGGAGGACTTCAGAGAGCACAGCAGCACCGTGGTGTCAGTCCTCCAGCTAGAAGATGCTGGGGCATGCAGCAGCACCACTGAGATAGGCCCCAGCTGGAGAGGGACCACGAAAGCAGGGCCAACACAATCAGTCCAGCTCCACAGTCCTCCAGCACCACCCTACCACCTCCCCTAATATGTGGCTGGCCTACCAGTGCAGTGGTCCCTTTAGCAATCATCAGGGCCAGAGATAGGGTATTAGAAATTATCCTGGAATTTTGTTGCTGCTGTGCAGCATTTGAACTGCAGAGCAACAAAGATTAAAAATAGGGCCACACCCAGCAGAAGCCCCCCCATGCCCAAAGCACAACCACTCAGTAGCCATGGTGAATAGGAGTACACCAGGGAAGGTTGAGGCTCTGGAGAGGCTCAGGGGCTGAGCACAGTCAGAGGGGCCAGGAGAAGCATGAGACACACGGGACTGCAGCACTGATATCTGGGCAAAACTGATGTCCCTGGAGCACAGATGTCTCTGGGGCAGAGCAGGTGAAGGTCCAGGAGTGCCACGGAACTGGTGAAGCACCTGGAGGGGAGCAGAATATTAGAATCCAAACGGGACTCTCCGAGGTGGACAGAAGTTATTCACAGACCATCCCTACTCCACCACAGACCTGCTCAGCTGGAAAATCCTCACATCTTCCTACTCCAGGAAGCCCCAGGCTATGATCAATCTCAGTGTCCAGTGTCACCTGGAAACTTTTGCAGATTGAAATTCTTACACATTGTCAGCCCAGCTAGAATGTCCCCTTTTAAAAATCCTCTCCAGATGGCCACCCACCCCTCCCCTCCCTTGATTCAAACCCTACCAGGTGACCTTAGCCAAATTGGAAACATTAATATCGCTCAACAGATGCAGGCTTTGGACACCGTTCTCTGCCAATTAAATCACTGGGGACAGGAAGGAAAAGCTACAGTGGCTATCTACCTTAAATTTGTGTTTTTTTCATCATTGTTTAGATGGTGTTAAATTCCCTTGTAAAACTAAGGTTTTGCTAAGTCTGGTAAATGCAAGTGAGGTGAGGTATGTGTGTTTGAAAAAGGAAATGTAGGGACGAGAGATATTCTGAAAGGCCTTAAGAAATGTAAAGCAGGATGGGTAAAATGAAATGCCATTAGAAGAAAGAAATCAAAAGAAAGTGTTGAAGGTCTGATAGAGAGATTTTGGTGAGAAATCGTGTGTACTCAGGTGTCTCCCCCTCCTCCAACACAATCATGGGCTTGTTCATCTGACCAACAAAGCCCCCTCTGACCGATCCTTCGTCAGCTGAAGCTGGGGCCAGGACATCCGAACTGGGGCCTGCTCTCCTTTGCTGCCATGGATCCTGCCCCTTGTAGGTCCAATGATCATGATCATGCTTTTCTTTGTTTCTACTCCCTGTTTTCTCTGCTTTATCCAGGCAAAGCTCTCTGAGATGAGCCTTAGCTCTCCCAGATGCGGGAAAGCCATTCCTATTATTGACAGATGAGCAACAGGTCATTGCTCTCAGGGTTCTGGGCCAACCCCCTGGCCAGTACAGTGACCAGTTGCTTATTTCTCTAAACAAATGGATCCCACTGTAAGAGGATGGCAGCCCCGCCTGTGTGCACTTGTGGCAGCTGCTCACCTCGCTACACAGGCCTTAAAGACCAACTGGGCCAACCTGTAAACGTTAGTTCTCCACATCCGCTCCAGGACCTACTCACTCACTGGGCTCTCTCCAGGTTCCACTAAGCCTATATAGAAGAGGCCCTCTGACTATCCATCCTCTATTTTTAATCCCATCACTTCAAGTCACTTTCTGTTCTTCTGTCTATGCCTGGCAATTCCAGATCAGCACAGCCTCGGGCAAGGTATGACCACTCACAGGGCCTCTGATCCTAATCTCCTTATTTTTTCTTTTATCCCCATGCTTACTGCGTTTCATCCAACACCAGATCCAAGACCTGCCCCGTACCACCTTTAAACAACTCCTTCTCCACCCATATCCTTGCGTCCCTGCAAAGACCGTCTCATAACCAGGCCTGAGCCGCCACCCTGGTCTTTGCCCCCGTCCAGCAGGAAGTAGCCAAAGAAAGAACCATCGCCCCTTTTCCTATCAACAAAAGGCTGGTATGAAAGGTCGATGCAGGGGCCAGAAATGAAGAATTCCACATAGAAACAACATGATGGCCCTGACACCAGTACCCCTGATTACATCAAACCAAAACTGAAGCCATAAGCAGGAGAAAACAACTCGGCTCCATGAAAAAACAACTTTGTTCCACCTAAACCTGGTTCTCCCCCTGCCAACCCAGTTTTCCTGCCTAACATCTCCTCACCCTATAAAATGACATCTCCCCCCACAATGGGCACGAATTCAGGGACCCCTACCTTGGGTCCATGAAGCTCGCCCAGGAGTCTAATGAATTTTCCCTTCCTTTGAGAAAGTTTAGCCTGGCTCCCCTTTTCTTTACCACGCCAAACCTTTCATCTTGGTGCCCGAAACCGGAAGGCTATGTTCCCTGATGCGGGGACCGCCTTCCCGTCCCTGGGACCTCTCCTCTCCATTGCAGATGCATCACATCCACCACCGGCCTTGATCCTTGGGTAAGTCACCTGTCTAACCCTCCTTCCTAGGAGGGCCTCACCCCTGGTTACCCGGCTCTTCTCCTAAGTCCCTATCCTGGTCAACTGTTCCATAAACTGTGGGCCTACGCCAGTCAACCCTCATTGCTCCTGGTTCTGGATTTGGGGACGCCCATCCAGTCCAGGTGTCTCAGCCCAGGCGACAACCGTGCGGTGGAGACGTCCCCCTTGCTCTCCTGCCCCCATTCCAAAGGCCAGGACCGGGTCCTGGGATGCCACAATTCAGGGCCTGTGCCTCCATAGGTCAGATCAGGTCATTCGACGCTGCGTTCCTGAGTCTGTACCCCCATTCGTTGGGGAGAGGAGCCGACATAGCCCGGGGGTCCACAAATTCCAAGCCGAGCCCGGCCACCCCTCTGGGATGCCTTCTCTCAAACCTCGATCCCCTGGGACTTAGGCCAGATATGCACCTCAATGTCTCATCTCCTACTGCAACACTGCACAGCCTCAGTGCCCATTGGAGAATGGCTTTCACTGGCCGGGACATGGCGCTTTCCATTTCACAGTCCTTACAGACCTAAACAGTTTCCGTCACAACAATGGAACATGGTCAGAGATCCCTCATGTCCAGGCTTGCTTTCTCGTGTGCTCCCATCCCTCCCTCCTGAAAACCGGTCGTACTTTCCAAGTCTCGAGACTCCTCTCACTCTTTGCCCTCTCTGGACCCCTCTTGCGTTCTCAGATCCTCTAGATTTTCAGTCTTCACCTCCATCAGCTCCCCAATCCAGCTCCCCCTTCCACCTCCTAGCTACAACATCTGTTCTCACAATCGTCCTCTTTGTCCCTTAGGGAGGTTGTGGGGACAAAAGGAGTAGTGGAGTCCACGTTCCTTTCCCTCTGTCTGATCTCTCCCAGATTGAAAAGCGTCTCGGCTCTTTCACTAACCACCCCACTACCTACACCAAAGATTTTTGTTATCTTTCCCAAGCTTATAACCTTAGGTGTCATGATTATACGTTTTCCTCTCTTTCACCCTGACCTCTAATAAAGGAGAACGTGTTTTTCAGTCTTCTCGAGGCCACGCAGATCAGGTCCACTTATCTGACACAATCCTGCCCCTGGGCCCTGAAGCAGTTCCCATCCAGGAGCCTGGCTGGGAATATCAGACTGACACTGACTTGGGTTGCGGGGGCAGGGCTCGCTGAGATGCTTCATCACCTGCCTCTTAGCCAGTCTCTAAGGCAGTTAATTTTGACAAGCTGTGAGAGATCACCCAGTTCCCTTCAAAAATCTGACCGGGGCCTCCCCAGTGGCACAGTGGTTGAGCGCCGGGTTGTGAAGATGCCCGCAGCCAGTTCTTTCCCCGGCCACTGGGTTGGGGTCCTGCATGGCGTGCAGACCTCTCCTGCCGCCTGCTGCTCCCCTCAGCAGTGTACTTCATCACTCTGCCTGTTCTACTCTCCGCTCTGGCTCTGGTGAATTCTCTCACCCTCCCACGCCTCTGACTGTACCCAGTGCTTGTATAAATAAATAAATAAATCTAAAAAAAAAATCTGGCTGCTTTCCTTAGCCGCCTCACTGATGCCCTCCAGCAATACACTAGGCTAGATCCTGACTTGCCTAGAGGCACCACAGTCCTGGCTACCCCTTATATATCTCAGTCAGCCCCTGACATTAGGGACCAACAACAAAAAAAGACTGAGGACAGTCCTCATTCCCCTATCCGGGACACCAAGTATCATGAGCATGATCACTGTGAGGCTAGTAGGGAAAGGGGCTGAGCTTTAATGTTAAGTGAGAGTGAGGGTCCGCAGTCCACTTTTTTAATGTTAAGATTTTACCCGAGTGTGATGACTCCAAGCTTTTATATCCTCCAACTGAGGCAGAGCCGATATTAGAAAGATGGTTTTGAACCCTTTTTGAGCTCCGGGATGAAGACAATTCCAAGTGTTCAGGAGCACCAGTCATGTAAAGGGGAGTCTGCGGGAGACTGTCATCTGTTAGAAGCAAACTTATATAAAACAGTTAGATATATAAAGTGCTAATCCTATGTGTAGGTTAAAGAGGACCAGAAATTAAGTTACTGAAACGTGTGCTTTGTTCTGTAAATAGACACGTTTTCCTTGGGCAGCAGTAAGCAGATCCAGTGCCCTTTGACTTTGTGCAGGCTGATGAGGTTTTTGGTGTTAGTGCAGTGTAGGGTAAGGTAAAAAGTATCAGGCTTTTCTGCCCTCCCACCATTAGGATAGATGACGGAACCCTGTGGTCCCCAATGCATGCCTTTATGGCGGCACCTGGAGCAGGGTGGGGGTGTGGTGTCGAGGGTGGAGGAGAGCAGTGGCGTGTACAGAGGAGAACGGCGGCTACAAACAATGGCAAAGAGCATGTGGCTGCTAGAACTGTTCATAAACCTACCCAGAATGGGTTGGTTGCATTACAACTGGCCTAGACGTCAGGGCGGTTCAAAGCAGGACGGCTCTACGCAGATGAAACCCTTTGGAACCTGGGGAGGGATGGCTGGGTGGCCGGCCACGAGCAGATGGTACTCGGTGGCCGACCTGCTCGCCCAGTGGGCACCTCCCCAGGAATGGCCAAAGATACATGGATCCCCGGGGCAGTTGGACAGGCCCTATATGAAATAGAAGAAACCCTGAATGGATGCAGTGCCCGCGAGGCAGCAGGAGCCATGGAATAAGTGTTTCTCACAGCTCTGTCAGAGCCCAGGCAAAAAGAGCAATCTAGAATCCAGCAAGTATGGGATGAGATGTGGGAAGAGATGCAGAAACTGCAACAACGTTTGAGGATTCTGGAGGAAGAAGTTCGGAGAAACCAACCCACCATTCCGGAGATGCCAGAGTCCAGCTCAGAAAGGAAGGAGAGGGAGGCTGGCCCTTTGCCCGAATCGCAGCTGGTGGTGGCAAACCAACCTGCGACTCCAGAGATGCCAGACCCCTCCTCTGGAGAGGAGGAGAGGGAGGCTGGCCCTTTGCTCGAGTCCCAACCGGCGATGGCAAACCAACCTGCGACCCCGGAGATGCCGGACTCCTCTGGAGAGGAGGAGGCTGGTCCCATGCTCCGGGCCCTCCCGGTGGTGACTCAGAAAATGAAGCCACAGCGACCCATGGCCCCAGATGGGTCAGGCTGCTGGACCACCACAAATGACAGAATTTACTACCTATCTCCCATACACCCAGGCGGAACTGGTGGACTTGGGCAAACAGTTCCACCAGAAACCAGGGGAACCCTTAGCAGCCTGGCTGCTACGTTTATGGGACCTGGGGGTGGATGGGATTATTTGCACAGCACAAGAGATGGAGAGACTGGCCTCCGTGACTTTACACCCATCCTTGCGACAGAGGCTACAGAATAGCCAGTGGTATGGCCAGGGTGACCACACCTTCCGGGAATGGATAATGGCTGTCATATGGACAGTATGGGCTGAAGCGGGAGACGTGCTGGACACAGTAAGTGAATGACAGACATACGCCGAGTTAGTACAGGTACTTCAGGAATCGGGGATATGGCAGGCCATGTTTAATGTGAATACCCATGGTCCTGACGACGAGTGTTTCACAGCAGGGATGAGAGACTTGGTATTAAAGAATTCCCCCTCATCCTCATTTGGATCCCTCATGGCAGTTCCAGCACCCCATGTGGGATGTCAGATAGACGACGTCACAACAATGATAGCCAGCTTGGTCACAACAATGATAGCCAGCGCTCTCAACTCAGAAGGGAATTCGGGTAGTTGTTGAAAAGTCAAAAGGAATGCCAAGGAGGGAAAGAAAGACTCTTGGCATCACAGAACCTATTAAGGTCACCCGTAACCAAATATGGACAGACTTAGTGAGAGCAGGTGTAGATAGCACTAAAATACACGCGTAGCCCAATGCGTATTTGTTGGAATTATGGCACCAGCTGCAAGAAGACCAGAGGTTTCATGCCCATGAGAAGGACTGCTAGTCAGGGGGAGCCTGGAAGCTCCAAGCCTCAGGCATGCACCCTGCGCCTGGAAGACCACTTGCTGCTAACCCCATCCTCGGGTGAGGGACAAGGGGATGGATAGGGACCGGAGGTCACATGTGGAGCTTGCCATCCACTGGTCCCCAACTAAGGTGCAAATGGCTTTAGCTCTGGTAGATATAGGAGCAGAATGTACTCTGCTCTATGGAAATCCAGAAGATTTCACGGGTCTACTTGTTGTATTGATGGCTATGGAGGCCAGAGTGTCAAGGTGGCAGCAGTAAGACTATCTCTGGGGATTGGGCGATTACCCCTGGAAGAGTATAAAGTGTATGTATTGCCCATCCCAGAGTACATCCTGGGGGTGGATGTACTACGTGGCTTATAGCTGGAAACCACAGCCAGAGAGTTTCGCTTTAGAGTGCGTGTGGTAAAGGCAGTGGTGAGAGGACATGCTAAGCATCAGCCCATACAACTGCCAGTCCCTAGTTGAGTGACTAATACCAAATAATATCGGTTGCCCGGAGGCGACAAGGAAATTACGGGCACAATATCAGAACTGGAGAAATTGGGCATTGTGCATACTGCCCACAGCCCCTACAATTCACCAGTGTGGCCAGTGAAAAGCCCGATGGCTCTTGGCATATGGCAGTAGATTATTGTGAGTTAAATAAGATAGCTCCCCCCCACCCTGGATGCTGCAGTGCCTTTGGCAGCAGATTTGGTGGATCATCTGTTGGTGCCAATAAATGTCTTTTGCCACTAGGTTGGTGCCTTGCCTGGACTAACTTGTGTTCTGTTGTATTTTGTTGTTATATTGTGACGTGTACTATTTACTTTTGTGGGCCATGGCTGCATTGTTTATGTTTGCTAAGAAACAAAAATGTATATATGTAGATTGCCTGGCAGAAAACACTGAGGGGGTGGATTGTAGGGTAAGGTAAATAGTATCAGGCTTTTCTGCTCTCCCGCCATTAGGAGAGATGACGATTCCTGCGGGCCTGAACGCATGCTTGATGGCGGCACCTGGAGTAGGGTGGGGGTGCGGTGTCGAGGGTGGAGGAGAGCAGTGGAGTGTGCGGAGGAGAACGGCAACTACAAACAACTGCGAAGAGCATGTGGCTGCTAGAATCGTTCATAAACCTACCAGGGATGGGTTGGTTGCATTACAGCGGGGTCCTGGGGTCCACTCTAGGAAAGGTGTCAGCAGAGCTCCCCTGTCAGTGGCACGCGGTGAGTTTCCCAGGCGAGTTTCTCAACGAGACAGAGACGGTAGTTATATTTAAAGAGCAGGTTTATTAGGGAATGGGAAAGGGGCAGGTTTTGCTAAGAGAGGCCTGCATGGTTGCAGGCGGGCAGCCTTGACAGGTCACAGGCAGGCAGGAAGCTGCTGCCCTGCGGAGGGAGAGAGTTGGTGAGAAGAGGCACCTGCAGTCCCAAGTGGGCAGAGGGAGTGCTGCCCCAAGCCAGTGCAGAGACTTTACAGATACAGTCCTCTTCTGTTTGGGGCAGTCACTCCTTGTGAGCCATCAGTTGGTGCTGGTTTTGGATAACCACACAGAATCCAAGAGGGACTGGAGATACCAGGATGGGGAGTGGCGATTCTAGGATGGGCCCAATCTCCATATCTTTCCCCTCAGGTCTGTGCTCCACTCCCTAGAGCATCTGATCCTGCTTGGGTCTCATGCCTTGTGATAAGGCCCTGGTGCCTAAGGGTCTCGACCTCTACAGCTGGGTTAATGGTCATGCTATTTCCCTCTATCCCTCAAATCTTAAGGCCATTTATTGATGACTCAGCTCACCGTATGGACCATCACCTCTTCTCTAACTACAATTGTGGACAATATTTTACATTGCCGGGTAGAATTGGAGGCTCATTCAAAAACCCTTTCCCCTTTGAAGGGAAGGTGAGAGAAGAAAGCACAGAAGCCAGCAGGAAGTTGTTGTAAAAAATAAGAAATTATTTTTTTTAAGATTTTTTTTTATACAATAGCTGGGGTACAGGCCAGTGGTGAGGGAGGGTGAGAGGATTCACCAGAGACAGAGTGCAGAGCAGAACAGGCAGACAGACCAAAATACACTGCTGAGGGGAGAAGGGGGCGAGACAGGAGAGGTCTGCCATGCTATGGGGGAATCTCGCTGACTGGCGGGGAATCAAACCCACACCGCAGAGGGTGCGGACAGCTTCACAGTGCTGTGCTCTGCTGCTGCGCCACTGGGGAGGCCCCCCCAAAATAAGAAATTATTCAGTGGAGAGTTCACAAAGACTGAGCAGATTATTGCCCAATAATTAAATATTTATAATGAGGGAATATAATCTACACCCAGCCAGGAGACATAGCAATGGTAGCATTTGAATCTCCATATTGAGGACACTGCTGAGGGATGGTCATGCCGAGAGACCAAGAGAAACCAACCTTATGTGTAAATACCAGGGGTTGACCTAAGTGGTGACTGTGTCTTTCTAGTCAGTGAATCTGTAACTTATATAGTCCCATCAATACTTTTTAAAAAGGTGGAGAGAAAAAAATTGATTGAGGGGACCAGGTTGCCTTAACCCATCACATTCATTAAGGAAAACTCATTGTGCTAATAGCACCAAGGCTCAGCGCCTTAACAAGAAACACAAATACAGTGACAGATGGTGCCTGGTGTCAGGAGTGAGCTCCATCTTCCCTGCTGGCCCAGGATGACCACTTGTAGTGCTTTGTTCAAGGGGGAGCCACAATGTGACATCAGGTCTGATAGCATCTAGTAGTGACTAGGCAAATGACCTTTTCATATTTCATATGCCCCCCCTATTCTCTGGAGACCTTACCAAATGTTACATTTTACTGATGAATAAATAAACTGGAATTTAAAAAAAATATATTTGATACTATCATGATTTATCAGATGTGAGATTATTTAGTTTAACATTTTAATGTTTATTTTTAAAAGCCATTATGTAATTAGTGTAAAATTATGTGAATGTAAATACATTTAGAGAGGGACATGTGATGCCTAAGTAATAATGTATTTCACTATTTTTTTGAACAATTTTTTAAAATATTTATTTATTTGTACAAGAACCGGGGTACAGGCCAGATGTGCAGGAGGGTGAGCGGATTTACCAGAGACAGAGTGGGGAACAGAACAGGCAGACTGATGAAATACACTGCTGAGGGGAGCAACAGGCATGACAGGAGAGGTCTGCCATGTAATGTGGGACCCTTGCCACCGGCCAGGATCGAACCAGCCCTGCAGAGGCTGCAGACGGCTTCACAGGGCTGCTCTCAATTGCCTGTGTCATAGGGGAGGCCCTCACTAATGTTTTTTTAAAGTAAACTGGGGCACTGCAGTTTTGATATGTTTCAAAGATATGAACCTGTAAATTTCTATGAAGGGAAACGATGGCCAAGTATTTTCCCTCTCACTGAAGATTAGCTTTGACATTGTCATCGTCCCCTCATTTTTTCTATACCTCCTCTGCCAAAAAATTTAATAAATACATTCATTAAGTGTTCACATAAATATATTGGTAAAACATGGTTTGCAAACTATTAGCTATTTATGTGAAACCAATAAAAGTTGGTATTAAAAACATACGCACACAGGGGCCTCCCTGTGGTGCAGCGGGTTGAACACAGCACCGTGAAGCTATTCGCAGCCTCTGCAGCTCAGGTTCGATTCCCGGCGGGCCAGGGAGATTCCCACATGACACAGCAGACCTCTCCTGTCCCACCCGCTGCTCCCCTCAGCAGTATATTTCAATCCTTCTGCCTGTTCTGCTCCCTATTCTGTCTCTAGTGAATCCTCTCACCCCTCCACCCCCCGCCCCCGTCCCACAACCTGTGCCTCTGGCCTGTACCCCAACTCTTGTATAAAAATAAATAAATCTTTAAGAAAAAACATATGCAAACACAAACTAACCCTTGAAATCTGAATGTAGAGCAGTGTCTGGCAGAGGGGCAACGGGAAAGGTAAAAACAAAGCAGGGAGTGTCACAGTAGACTATGCTGGAGGACCATATGCTTAGGTGTGGGTGTGCTACAGGAACAATATCTAATGGGTAATCTTACCCTTCTAAAGCATAAGCATTGTTGTAACCAACACTCCCTCAATAAGAAAGTCTCTGGTTTTTCTTGCTGCAAAGCGTGTCCTCATGTGTCTGCTCCTATTAACATAAAGTGAGGAGGTGGGGAGACTGGCCCAGTCCTGCCCACCAGGCCCCTCCCCACACTGACCTGTCTCTCCCTGAAGACTTTCCTGCTCCAGCAGAGGCGGGGCAGACTCCACCACTGCCTGTACTTTGTGTTTTCCTGAGGAATAATGTCCACTTCCCTACTGAAAATAGACATCCAGAAATGAAATTGATTTTTTTCTGGATTTTTTAAAAAGATTTATTTATTTTTATACAAGAGCTAGGGCACAGACCAGAGGTGTGGGAGGGTGAGAGGATACACCAAGACAGAGAGGGGAGCAGAACAGGCAGATGGACCGAAGACATTGCTGAGGGGAGCAGCGGGTGAGACAGGAGAGGTCTGCCGCGTCAAGTGGGAATATCTCTGGCTGGCCAGGAATTGAACCTGCGCTTCAGGGGCTGCGGACAGCTTCAAAGTGTTGTGCTCAACCCGCTGCACCACCAGGGAGGCCCTGGATTGTTCTTTTTGATGGGTTAATTGAAAAGATTCTTAAAATTTTACAGGATATAGGGAGGAGCCATGAGGACCAGCCCGAAATGCATGTATTTGCTGTTCTGAGTCTGTGCAGGTGGGGGCGGGAGAGGTGTGAGGAGCCAAGGGGGATGGGGCTGTGTTCTGTAGGTGCTCAGTGCATCGTGGGCTTTGCCATGGTCAGTCCTCAGGGGTCATCTCTCTGCTCCTTTGTCCTTGTCCTTCAGGAGCACCTCTCCCAGTAGGGCCTGTGATCCCAGGGACTCAGACCCCACCTGGGCCTGTCCTGTCTCCAGGATGTCAGTGGAGACTGTATGTGGCTGGATCAGGGTTTTCTAAAGTCTTGTTGAGGAATTTTGCATCTGTGTTCATCAGGGATATTTGTCTGTAGATTTCTTTTTTGTGCGTGATGTCCTTCTCTGCTTTTGGTATCAAGGGAATGTTGGCCTCATGAGATGTGATGGCAGCATTCCCTCTTCCTCTATATTTTTGAAGACTTGAGAAGTCAGGTATTAGTTCATTTTTAAAGATTTTGTAGAAGTCACTGAAAATGTCTGGTCCTGGGCTTTGGTGTTTGGGAAACTTTTGATTCTTGTTTCAATGTCTTTGCTTTTAGTTGCTTTGTTCTGAATCTTCCTGACTCAGTCTCAGAAGGTTGTCTACTTCTAAGAATTTGTCAGTTTCTTCTAGGTTATTTGAGGTTATTCAATTTATTGACATACAGATATTTAGTATTGTCTTATGATCCTTTCTATTCCTGAAATGTCTATTGTGACGTCTCCCTTTCATTTCTTATTCTCTTTATTAGAGGTTTTTTTTTTCCTTTTTTCCTCCTTGAAAGCCTATCAAGAGATTTGTCTATTTTGTTTATTTTTTTTCAGAAAACCAGTTTTTGGTTTCATTGCTTTTTGGTCTGTCTTCAATTTCTGTGTCATCTATTTCTGCTTTTATTTCCTTCTACTGTCTCTTGGTATCATTTCTTCTTTCTAACTCTTTTAGGTGTAAGGTTAGATTCTTTCCTTGAGCTCTGTCTTGACTCTAGGTGTGGCCTGTATTGCTCTATATTCCCCTCTTAGTGCTGCTTGTGCTGTGCCCACTGATAGGTTGTCATTTGTCTCAAGGTATTTTTAAATTTCTTGGTTGTTTTTCTCCTTAACCCAATAGTCATTTGGTAGTGTGTTGTTCAATCTCCACATATTACTTTTTCCGTTTGGTTTCTTTTCATGGTTGATTCTAGTTTGATACCATTGTGATCAGAGAGACACTTATATAATTTCAATCATGATGAATTTAGGGACACTTGTGTGACCCAACAAGTGGTGTATTCTGGAGACTATTACAGGTGCACCTGACAAGAATGTGCATTCAGCTTTTTTGGAATGTAGTGCCCTATGAATATCTATTCAGCCCACATGGTCTAATTCATCACTTACAGCTAGAGTTTCCCTGAGTTCTGCCAGGTGAGTGTGTCCTTGAGGAAAGTGGGGTCTTGAATTTCTTTACCACTGTTGTGCTGCTGCCAATATCTGTTTTCAGATGTGATCATAGTTGCCTTATATATTTTGCTGCTCCTTTGTTTGGTGCATGTGTATTGATGAGTGTTGTCTTCCTGATGTAGGATCCTTAATCAGCTGATGGTCATCCCTGTCTCTTGTTACCTTTGTTAGCTGGAAGTTTATTTTATCTTTTATGACATTTTGGGGGTGCCCCATTTTCTTGTGTTTTTTCCCAAGAACTGTTTTGATCCTGTCTCCTGGAGGCTGCATAAAGTTGGGTTTTGTTTTTTGGTGCAACTAGTCACTCTCTCTTTTTCTTTGGTGATTTAATTCATTTCCATAAAGAGTGATGACATGATGAGTTACTACTGTGCTTTTGTCTTTAGTCAAATCCAGCCAAGAAATGTGTGGTATCTGGAGAGGGAGGTGACGCTCCAGGGTCACTGCCTCATAGGTCCTTGGGTCAGTTTGCAAGATGGAGTCGGGTGGGAGGCCCAGACATTAGCCAAGTGGCTGGGGTTCAGACCTGGGCATGCCCATAACCCCCCAACCTCCATATCCTTGTTTCATAAAGGGAATGGGGGAGGGGTGTCAGGACAGTATCAATTCCCAATTCACAGAGTGCTGGGGAGGTATCTCTGAGGTCACACAGAGAAAGTAACTGCTGAGGTCACGTAGTCGGCCTTTCATCAGCTCCCTGAGCCACTTCTATCCCTGTGCCCACATCTGGCTTTCAAGACCCAGCTCCCATGTGCCCTTCCTGCTGAGGAAGGAACCTCCCTGGCTCTGCCCTTGGCCCCCTCTGAGACAGCTACTGCAGCCCTTCTCTCCTCACACACCCCAGGCTGCAGGGTTTCCTGGGTGGGGTCATGTGGTTCTCTGTGACCTCAGCACCCTGGGCAACAGCATGCACTGGGGAACGGTACCCCAAATGCCTGCTGCAGGTCTGTGTCAGCAGAGTTGCCTGGGCTGTGTTTAGAGAGAAGTTTTCCGGTCTGTCCCCAGAGCCAGAGTGGGCTCCTGGCTGCCCAGGGCTGGGGAGGGGAAGCTGGGAGTTGTCCCCATGGGCCCAGGCCCAGAAAACAAGGTTGTTATGGTGATGGAGATGTTCTCAAGGTAGAGTATGGGATGGTTGCCCTGCAGTGTGCTTACCAAAATGACATGAGAAGTGAGCCTTCAACAAGTGACTTAATGGTCATAAGTTATATCTGAATAAATTTGCTTTAAAAACATTAAAAAATGGGTCTACAAGTTGCCCTGTGTCTGTCTTCTACTGTATCTACATCCAGGGCTTGTGGGGCAGGAAATTGCCTCAGCCCACGAGGAGCTGAGCACAGATGGCTTCACTGCACAGATGCTCTCAAGGAGCCTCCTCTGCATGGCCCTGAGTCACATGATGAGATGCTGATGTCCTGCTGCCTCTGTGATGGAAGATACCTTTAGGAGACTTGGGTGTGAGGCAGCTTATTTTTCATGTGGGCATAATGGAAATAATGAGTGTCCAGAAGGTCTGTGTTGGCTTTCAATTTTCCACCAATTCTGTGATACACAGGAGAAAAGACAGTTGCCCCCATGTGTCACCGACCGGCGCAGTGGCAGAGCAGCAAGGATGATCCAGGGATGAGAGACTGAGCTAGGCGGTCAAGGATTCGGCGCAGAAATGAATGACAGACAGACACACTTCAAGAGTGAAGATCTGAATGTAATTTGCTCAAAATCATCATACACTTTTATACCTTTTCTAACAATGGATGATTTCATGCAATTTAATTCTTTCTCAGCATAAAATGCTTAGTAACGCATAAGACATCTACTTCGTTATTCGTGTTCATGTGATCGATGTTCCATGGCATGGCACATCAAACAATCTCAAGGTACTGAATCTACACAATTATTTTTGCTTACACAGAACAGCATTCTTTAAGCTAGCTTTTCTTGTTTTGTTTCCCAAAACCACAATGATCAAAAAGCATTAATATTTACCTACTGGCACCTTTTACTTTTAGTGATCACGAGCAATATATTCTCTACGCAAGCATTTTAATTTTTATGGTGTTGTTTCATGTGAGAAGTATTATGATTATTTTAGAACTACTATTGCCATACACTATTTTCTTTATCATGCATTTCCTGAAACTGATTGCACACATATAAAGAAAAAGCAGAGTAGGTGAAAAAGCAGTATAATTATAGACAGGTTGCTAAGTTGCTACTTATTCAGAAACAATGACTATCTGGTTGATGGTTAAACTGCTTTGTAGGTAATTCCATCAGGCTTGTTTGTAGGTGATGCTCTTAGCAGCCTTGTTTCCATCAAAGGAGGGTTTTTTTTTTTTTTTACTGTGGGCTTGTTGCCTAAATTAGGCTTATAAGTATGTAGGCCTTGTTTGATCTGAACGCCAAAGTTTATCATGATGAAGCCCCTCGGGGACTGCAGTCAGGAGTCACAGACATGAGGCTGGCCAGTGCCTTCTTTAGTCTGCCCCTGATCTTACCCGTCATTGACTGTCCAGTCCAGCGCACAGGGGAAGGGGGTCTTACTCACTCGGATGTGTCTGAGTGAAAGCCTCCCTCTTTCCAGTAAGTTCACTGGTATTCAGCGGCAGAGGCTGCTGCACCCGTGAGTGTGTCTGACTTGCTGGCTCTTCCTCATGAGGAGAATGAAGCAGAAGGGATGCACCACATCATAGAGTCAGGCTTACAGGGGCTGAGACTTCCTGCCCGGGCTCCCCTCCTGGTGCCTCTCTGGGGTTATTCCCTGCACATGGTGTACGCTCAGCTAAGGGGACCCCACAGGACAAAGAACTGAGGGTTTCTCCAGGAGCCACATGCATGAGGTGTGAGGCAGGTCCTTCCACACTGATCACGGCTGTTCAGATGCACCAACGTCTTGTCCCCATCACAGCCTCATGGGACCCAGAGCTGGAGCCTCTGAGTGAGGCCCCTCCTCATGCCTCCCCCTCAGAGACTGTGACAGATGCC
Source organism: Talpa europaea (assembly GCF_964194135.1). Lineage (NCBI taxonomy): Eukaryota > Metazoa > Chordata > Mammalia > Eulipotyphla > Talpidae > Talpa > Talpa europaea. Next base: position 47,711,815 of record NC_140083.1, on the reverse strand, counting down.
AGATCTTTGTTTTAGGTGCAAAGGATGAAGTGATTTGGTACAAAACATTAAAAAAATTAAGGCAATAAAGTCATCAGTGGCTGTTATCTCACAAGAAACACTGACCAGAGTAGCTCACGTGACAGTCAAGTCTTGGTAGTAATGAGATATAAGATGAGAATTCCACATCCCCTGAAGTATCCTTCAAAATAAACATGATTTTAGAAAATTATTTCTACTGTTTTCAGATTCCATTTAATTTTGCTTTTCATTTATTTTTCACACTATCTCCAGAGCAGTGTCTTCAGGATCACAGCACAGAGGGACTGTCTGGCACCCTGGAGCTGTGTGCAGGGCTGACTCTGACCCACCTGCAGGGAGTGGGGTCCTGGAACCCCAGAATCAGCCCCCAGGGGTGGTCCTCCAGGGCAGCACAGGCCTTGCTCTCCCCTCCTCTTGGCTCCCTGAATCTCCCTGACACCCCAGCATTCGGGAGCTGAGGGAGGAAGTTCTTGATAAGGACAGGGACTCTCCTGAACTATCTATCTCCCCCACCTCCCTGCCATCCCCTGCATCAAGACAAAACATGTAAGACCTTTAATGGAAAGTAACTTAAATACAGTTAGTGTGCAACAAAGAAAAGGAAAGAATGAAGTTTCCAAACCAAGCACCAAAGTCACCATCCCCTCATGGGTAAATGTTCAGCCAAACAGGGTTGGCCCAAGCAGGGCCTGAAAGCCTGTAACAGTCTAAAGCCCCTCCTGGCAGGACCCATAGAAAAGGGTGGACGGGGCTGACAAGTCTGGAAGGAAAAGAGCAAAATCAAGATAGAAGCTGCCATTGTCACCTCCACATGGATTTCTCACCCACGTCTGTTTCACCCAGTCCAAGGCCAGGAAGCAAGCGCAGTTTCTTCATGTGTCTTTGCCCCATGTGCCTCCCCCAGGTCTCCTTCTGGCTCCATCCTGCTTCCTTCCTCTTCAGCCTCCTCTCCAGCTGCTTCTCCCTGCTCAGCTCCACCCTCCTTGGGTGGGACAGGGAACCCAGATCCTCCCTTGGGGACCCCCCTGTTACAGTCCTCTCTTCACCAGCATGTGAGTGTGTGGGGGTGACACCAGCCCTGCAAGGACAGGCCAGGCCCCAGATGTGCGCAGTTCCCTTGGCAGTTACAGGCCAGCACTGCTGCATCGCCCCAGGTGAGACAGATGCTCAGCCCGTGTCACCCACACAGACCTTCCCCCCACAGTGTTCCCTATGCTGCCCCTTCCCTGCCCCATCCTCTCTGGCTCCCCACTGCACCCCTTTCCACCTCTCTCCCTTAAAGTCCCCATTTCCATCCTCTGTTCTCTTTTCCAGGAGCCTCCCCATCTTCCTAGTCAGTGCCCTGGGGGATCTCCTAGGCCCCTCCCCTCATCCAAGGATGGAGAATGTAAGGTGATTCCCAGGAGAAGGGGTTTTCATCCTTGGAAGCAGACACAGAAACAAATTACAGGGACCCTGGAATCTAAGTTTTCATACCCAAATTCTGAGGGGACCTATACATTTAGGAATTTTCCCAGAACCTAGGAACCAGTTGTCATGTCCACTGGAGACTAAAAATAAGGACACTTAAACTGACCCTTGTCCTGGGATGCTCCTTGTGTGCAGATCTCTGTCCTGCCGCTGGGGGCCCAGGGAGCCTGGGGGCGGGCCTGGCTGAGCAGGAGAAAGGGCAGCTCTGTTCGCCAGTGCTCAGCCCTGTGGCCACACGGGGGCGCTGCCGCGCTGTTCTGGATTCTAATGGAGCCGCCAGGACGGGGCAGGGTCTGCGTTGGACAGAGTTGGGGGTCCTGGAGGGCGGCGTCTTTGGGGTGAGATGCTCTGTGAGGAGTCAGAGAAGCAGGGCTCAGAGGAGAGGAGACTCCGGAGCCTGCCCTGGGTGTGAGGTTTCCAGCTTTTCTCCCAGGACCTCTCTCTCCAGTCCCTGAATAACAAAACCTGCGAAAACTGGAAAGTAGATCATTTTTTCCTTCTACAACCTATATAGTATTGAGGACATTAAAAAAAATAACATTTTAAGAATACTGTTAAATTTACAGAAAAGTTGGGCCTCCCCGGTGGCACAGCGGTTGAGCGCTGGGTTGCGAAGCTGCCAGCAGCTTCTGCAGTGCTCGTTCGATCGCCGGCTGCTCCCCGGCCACCGGAGGAGGCCAGACCTCTCCTGCCGCCCGCTGCTCCCCTCGGCAGTGTGCTTCGGTCCTTCTGCCTGTTCTGCTCCCTGCTCTGGCTCTGGTGAATTCTCTCACCCTCCCGCGCTTCTGACTGTACCCAGTGCTTGTATAAATAAATAAATAAATAAATAAATAAATAAATAAATAAATAAATAAATAAATAAATGAAATTTACAGAAAAGTTGCAAAGGTAGTACAGTTCTTGTTTATCTCACATCATTTCAACTTTGTTAACATCCTACATGACTGAAGTTGTCATTATTATTTTACAGCAAATGAAGCAATGTTGGCACAATCACCAAACTCCATGCTTAATTTCATTAGTTTTTCCTAATATACATTTTATGTTCCATGATCCCTTCTAGTTTGCCTCATTCAGTTCCACCCAGGTCTCCTTGATGTGCCTCTGGCTGACAGTTTCTCTGACTTTCCTTGTTTTTATAACATTGACATTGGTGAGGAGTGATGTTTTGGAGAGGTGCTGAGTTCACAGATAGGGATTCTTGGGTCACATCTGAGAAAAGTTTCACCAGAGTTGCCCTTACACATACACAGTGAGTTTCCTACAAGACAGAGACCTTTAGTCTCTGCCAAAGAGAAGGTTTATTATATTTTTAAAAAGGAGTGGGGGTGAAAAAGAAGATGCTGGCAGGAGGAGCTGCCCCTGGAGAGGGCAGGTGTGTTAGGAGAAGCCTGCAGGCCTCAGGTGGCAACCTTGGGATCAGAGCTGCATCTTTTGGGGCAGAAAGGGCACTGAGGTAGTGTTCTAGTTGGGAGGGGTTCATCCTTTGTTGGATTGTTATCTATCGTTAAATTAATTACTTGTATATTGTGACAAGTTTCATTTGTAAGGACTGGTGATTCTCTGCAGTGGCTCCATCCCCATATCCCACCTGTGGTCTGTGCCTCTGGGTCCTTTCGAGAGTAGTTGGTGCTCCCTATAGCAGTTGGCCCTAAGCATTTTTCATTTTCATTTCTATAGCAGGTTTAATAACTCTACTCCCACCTCCACTTTCTGGTCCTGTGACCCCTCAATCCTAAATTTTCTACTCTCAGCCTCTATCAAGGAGTACTGCTGAGGAATATACTCCATCAGTTTAGTGTTTTTTTTTTTTTTCTTTGAGTGGGGCTGTGGTTTGGGAAAGCAGACCACAGATGTGCAGGCCATTGTCCACTCAATACGTCAAGTGCACATCAATCAACACTCAATCATGCCTACCTGACTGATCACAGATGGTGTTAACCTTCAACACCAGGCTAAGGTAGAGTTTCCCAGTTTTCTTCACACTTACTGGTGTTCTGCTACAAGCACTTAACATGCATGCAGGGTTTTTGTGCAAATATAAGTTTAAAATTAGTTGGGTAACTAGCAGGTCAGTGGTTACTGGGTTTATGGTCAGTGTCTTTTCAGCTTTCAAAGAAACTGTCAAAGATCTCCCACAATGACTGCACCATTTTGCATTCCTGCCAGCAGCGATGAGGCTCCTGTTGTCCACATCCTGGGCAGCACCTAGTATTGTGCAGGGTTTGCGTTTTCAGCCTCCTCCTTGGGGGCTGCGTTTTCAGCCTCCTCCTGTTGTTCTTAACTGTCTTTCCCTCATGCCCTGTGATGCTGAACATCTGTTCATGTTCTTCCTTGTCATCTGTATCTCTTCCTGGTGAATCTCTGTTAAGGCTTTCATCCACATTTTTACTGAAGTACCATTGATTTAATTCACTGTTTTTGTCTTTTTTAAAAATTGGGTTCATTTCTTTCTGATACTGAGTTTTAATGGCTATTTTGTAAATTCAAGATATAGTCCTTTATCAGATTCATGATGTGCAATGTTTCTCCCACTTTGTGTCCTGAACTCCAGTAGTGACAGGAAAACAAACACTATTGTACAGACAGAAGCGTGGATTATTTTTTTTAAAGATTTATTTATTTATTTATACAAGCACTGGGTACAGTCAGAAGTGCGGGGGGGTGGTGGTGAGAGAATTCACCAGAGCCAGAGCAGGGAACAGAACAGGCAGACCGACAAAATACCCTGCTGAGGGGAGCAGCGGGCGCTGCAGGAGAGGTCTGTGCTCCATGTGGGACCCTTGCTGGCAGCTGGGGATCGAAATGGCACTGCAGAGGCCTTGGGCATCTTCGCAGCCCAGGGCTCAACCTCTGTGCCACCAGGGTAGGCCCCGTGGATTTTTTTTTTTTTTTTGAGAAGAAAAATGATAAAGTATGAACTAGTTTTGAGCAGATACTGGCTGATTGGGGTGCTGGGGGGTGAGGGAGAATGACTCATATCTGTATCCTTGAGTGTTATTTAAATGTTATTGCATGTACTACAAAGAATGATTTCAAAAGTAAATTATGCTAAATTTCTCAACTTATAAAACACATCACAGATCACGTCCAAAACATGTGTTAACACCTTGGGAAGTTTTCTTCAGTTAGCTCCTTGAATAATTTCTCAGTTCCTTTGTCTCACTCCCCACCTTGTGAAATGCCTATAAATCTTAAATGTCCTCACTTCATGGAGTCTGATAATTGTGTGAGAGTATCCTCATACCTCTTCCATTGTACTTCTCTCTCCTTTTCTCTTTTGGCTTTTTTTATTTCTGTATCTTCAAGAGTACTAATCCATTCTTCCATTTCATTGATTCTGTTTTCATTGCTTTTCCCAGAGTTCTTTACCTCCTCTAGTAATCTTTTAATCTCCTGCATTTCTTTTCTTTCCTTTCCTAAGGTCTCAATTTCATTCTTCAGTTCATTGACTATTTGTCTCATATCATTTTTTCCTTTATTTTCTTTCTACTTTTTAATCATTATGATCATTAATTCTCTGTCTGACATGCCGAGAAGTTCTTCCATGTTATTGTTGAGCTCTGGTGACTTTTTCTTTTTGTGGTGTGTCATTCTCCTGTGGGCTTGCTTTCTTGAAATTCTCAGGATAGAAGGAACATACTTTAACATGATAAAAGCCATATATGACAAACCCACTGCATTATTATTCTCAATGGCGAAAAGCTAAAGGCCCTTCCTTTAAGATCAGGAACAAGACAAGGATGGTCTCCTCACCACTGCTCTTCCATATAATACTGGAGGTCCTAGCCAGGGCAATAAGACAAGAGAAAGACATACAAGGAATCCAAATAAGGAAAGAAGAAGTAAAACTATCACTATTTGCAGATGATATGAAAATATACATAGAGAACCCTAAAAACTCCATAGAAAAATTACTCAAAATAATTAACCAGTTTAATAAAGTAGCAGGATACAAAATAAACACACAAAACTCAGTAGCCTTCCTATACACAATCAATCTGAAGAAGAAATCAAGAAAACCATCCCTTTTATGATTGAAACAAAAAGAAAATCAAATACAGATGGGAATAAACCTAACAAAAGAGGTGAAGGACCTATACAAAGAAAATTATAAAACACTGTTAAAAGAAACAGAAGACACAAAGAAATGGAAAGGCATGCCCTGTTCATGGATTGGAAGCATTGATATCATTAAAATGTCCATCCTACCAAAAGCAATATACAGATTCAACACTATTCCAATAAAAATCTCAGTGACATTCTTCAAAGAAATAGAACAAATACTGATGAAATTCATATGGAACCACAAAAAACCATGAATAGCCAAAGACCTACTGAAGAAAACAAAGGAGAGAAGAGGTATCACACTTCCAAACTTCAAGCTATACTACAAAGCCATAATAATTAAAACAGTTTGGTATTGGAACAAAAACAGACACACAGACCAATGGAACCAAACAGAAAGCTCAGAAATAAAACCACATGTATATAGACTACTGATCTTTGACAAACAAGCAAAGAAAATGCAATGGAACATGGACAGTTTGTTCAATAAATGGTGCTGGGAAAACTGGACCACCACATGTAAAAAAAATGAAACTAGACCACTACCTCTCACCATGCACAAAAATCAGCTCAAAATGGATAAAAGAACTGGACATAAGAACTGAAGCCATAAAATACATAGAAGAAAATATACATAAAACACTATGAGATGCATATCTCAGAAACATCTTTAAAGAGTCATCACTCAAAGCAAAGAAAGTCAAGGAAAAGATAAACACCTGGGATTACATCAAACTGAAAAGCTTCTGTACAGCAAAAGAGACATTAACCAACACAGATATACACTACACTGATTGGGAAAAAAATCTTTGCACTACATTCAACTGATAAGGGCCTGATCACAAAGTTATACAAAGAACTCACACAACTAAAAAAAAAAAAAACAAAATAAACAAAACAGTCAAGAAATGGGCAGAACTTAAAAGACACTTCTCCAAAGAGGAAATGCAAATGGCCAACAGGCATATGAAAAAATGTTCCATTTCCCTTATAATCAGAGAAATGCAAATCAAAACCACATTGTGATACCACCTTACACCTGTAAGAATTGCACATATTAAAAAAAAAAAAAACAAGCAGCAACAAATGTTGGTGAAAAAGGAACTCTCCTACATTTCTGGTGGGAGTGCAAACTGGCTCAACCACTATGGGAAGCTGTCTGGAGGTTTCTCAGTCTACTAAAAATGGAGCTACTATATGACCTGGCAATTCCACTCCCAGGGATCTAACCAAAGGACACAAAAATTCTGATGCAAAAGAACACCTGTACGCCTATGTTTATTGCAGCACTATTTACAATAGGTAAAACCTGGAAACAACCCAAATGCCCCAAAATAGATGATTGGATCAAGAAGATGTGGTATATATACACAATGGAATATTATTCAACAATCAAAAAACACAAACTCATGCCTTTCACAGCAATGTGGATGGAGCTAGAAGGTATTATGCTCAGTGAAATAAGCCAGAAGGAAAAAGAAAAATATCGGATGGTTTCACTTACAGCAGGAATATAGGGGAACCAAATAAGACATCAGTGTAAAAAAATAGTAACAGTATAAAACACAACAAAGCAAAAACAGACAATTGTAAATGAGAGACATTCTGCAGGGGATGAGGGAGAGGGATTAGCGGGAGGGAGGGAAGAGCACAGGGGACTGAGGTGATGGTGCACAGGTGCATTGACGAAGGAAACTCTATGGGGACTACACCTGAGGGGGTGGGAGAAGCAAATATTGTTTAAAAATGAACAATGATGTAAAAAATAAAAGAAAAAATTAAAAAAGGACAGTATTGAGGGGGAGAAATTATTTTTACATCCTATATCCAACAAGGGGTTAATATCCAAGATCTACAAATGACTCCAAAACAAGAAAACAAACAACCCAAAACAAGAGCTAAATAGGTACTTCTCTAAAGAAGACATGCATGTGGCCAATATATACATGGATAAATGTTTGTCATCATTTGCTGTCAGGAAAATGCCAATTATTATTATTATTTTTTAAAGATTTATTTATTTATGCATACCAGAACTAAGTTACAGGCAGAGGTGTGAGGGATGAGAGGACTCACCAGAGACAGAGTGCAGAACGGAACAGGCAGACTGACCCAAGCACACTACTGAGAGGAGCAGTGGGGAGATAGGAGAGGTCTGCTGCACCATGTAGCTAGTTCCCTGGCTGGGGATCGAATTTGTGCTGCAGTGGCTGCAGATAGCATCATAGGTTGCATCTTAACCCCTTGTACCACCAGGGAGGCCTGGAAAATATCAATTAAAACCACAATGAGATACCACCTCATATCTGTAACAATGACCCATTGAAGAGTGAGGAGGAAAAGGAACTCAGCTACATTGTGGGTGGGAATGGAGACTGCTCCTGTTGGCAGGCTAAATGAGAGATTCCATGGATGCTCAAACCTGATCAGTTGCATAAAGATAAAACATACTATAGTATGTAAGACCTTTAATAGAAAAGAATGATAATAGAATTAGTGTGCAATAAAGAATTAGTGTGCAATAGAGAAAGAGAAGAGAAAGAATATAGTTAAAATAGCTCCCAAACAAAACACCCAAAGTTACCCGTCCCCTCATGGGTAAAGCCCAGCCAAACAGGGTTGGCCCAAAGCAGGACTGCTGAGGCCCAAAATCCTGCCACAGTCTAAGGCACCTCTGGTGGGGACTCCCATGAAAGGGGCAAGAGGGGCCAGGAATTATGCTCAGTGAAATAAGTGAGAAGGAAAAAGAAAATTATCGGATGCTTTCACTTATGGAAGGAATACAGGAGAACCAAATGAGACCCCGAGGGGGTAAAATAATAATACAAAACAAAACAAAACAAAAACAGATAGTCATAAACCAGAGACATCCTGCAAGGGAGGAGGAGGGAGAGGAATCAAAGGGAGGGATGGAGGAGCACAGGGAACTGCAGTGATGGTGCAAGGGTGCATTCGCGAAGGAAATTCTATAGGGACTACACCTGAGGGAGGGGAATAAGAAAAAAGCAAACATTGTTTAAAAATGAACAATGATGTAAAAATATATGACAAGTTATAAAAAAGATTTAATATAAAGTCACAATAATCAAGACAGTATAACCTCGGTGAAAGAACAGACGAATAGGTTAGTGGACCAGAGAGCTGATAAACAGGCCCACACAAATAGAGTCTACTCATCACTGGCAAAGCAGCAAGGACAACACAATGAATAAAAGAGCCTTCTGAATAAATTGTTTTGGAACAACTGGATGCTCACATGCAAAACATTGAATCAATCTAGACACAGACTTTACACTCTTGACAAAAATTCACTCAAAATGGATCTAAGTTAAAATGCAAGCTAGAAAACTCCTAGAAGATAACGTAAGAGAAAAGCTAAATGACCTTGGGTGTGGTGATGTCTTTAGCTGCAACACTGAGGGCGCAATGCATGGAAGAAAGAATTGATATGCTCTTCATTAAAATTAAATTTTTCTGCTCTGTTAAAGAAACTGTCAAGAGAATGAAAAGTTAAGTCACAGACTGGGAGAAGATATGTGTGATAAAGAACTGTTACCCAAAATCTACAAGGAACTCTTAAAGCTCAATAAGAAGACAATCAGATTAAAAACTGGAACAAACAACTGCCAACAGGTTCATGAAAAGATGCTCCTCATCACCAATCATCAGAGAAATGCAGATCAAAATTTTCAATGAGATGTTACTTCCTACCTGTTACTATGGCTACTCTCAAAAAGACAAGAGATAGCAAGTGTCGGGTAGAATGTGGAGAAAAGGAATACCACTGTACTGTTGATGGGAATGTAAACTTGTAGCTACTCTGGAAAACAGTATGGAGACCCTGCAAAAAATTAAAAATAGTTGTCATGTGATCCATCAATCCCACTTCTGCGTTAATATTGGAAGGAAATGTAATCACTATCTTGATAGTTACTTCCCCATGTTCACTGCAGCATTATTATTTGTAATACCCAAGACACAGAAACAACCCAACTTCCATCGACAGATGAATGGATACAGAAGATGTGTTTCACACTGGAGTATTACTCAGCCATAAAAAGAGGGAAAGCCTGCCATTTTCAACAACACAGATTGATGGACCTTTGAGAGCATTATGCCATGTGACATAAGTCATACAAATGCTGTATGCTCACATAAATGGAATTCTTTAAAAAAAAAAGCCACACTCACAGAAACAGGGAATAGAATGATGGTTGCCATGTGATGGGAGTGGGGAGGGAGATATTGCTCAAAGTTTATGAGCTTCCAGTTATGAGTAAATTTTGGGTCTAGTATTTATCATGTTAACTATATTTAACACTACTGTATTATACACTCACTAGTCGTTAAGAGAGTAAATCTTAAATGTTCTCAACACACAAACACACAAATTGTAATTATGTGGGGTGATGGATGTGTTAACTAGCCTTATTGTAGTAATTCTTTCACAATATATACATGTATCAAATCATCACATTGTATACCTTAAACTTAATACGCCAATTATGTCTCAATAAAGTTGGAAAATAAATATAACAAAACAAAGCAAAATGAGCTTTGAAGGACAAGGACAACAAAATCAGTCCACTCTATGAGCTTATTGATCAGGAAGCTGCCTTAATAGGCTCACGAAAGGCAGGTCACTGAAGGCAGGTTTCTGTCCCTTCTCCCACTTCTGGTGGTAAATCTCCCTCCGTGGTAACCAACCTCCATTTCATCTTCCGGAGGCCACAACCATTGACTAGGAACAACACCTGGAAAATCTGGAATAGTTTCAGCAGCAGGAACAAGCACCAGGACCCTGAGATGAAGCCTCTGGTGGAGCCAAAGAGTGTGAGTCACACCTGGGCCATAACCTGAGGTGGCTTCTCCTCCCCCTGAGTGAGGGGCCCTCAGGAGCTTGTCAGCACCTCCCTCCCCACTCTGTGGACAGTTCCTGGTCCTAGGAACCCCACAGGCCCAAGAGAGAGGAGCCTCCAGAGGTCCTGAGTGTCCCTGAGTGTCATTCTTAGAGTCTACAGGATATTCAACTTTCAGTAACGTGCTGACCTTGAGGAAAAGACATCTTCATTACTTCTGTGGGGTTTGATTATCTAGGTTTTTAACTTCAGTAGGATTAGAGAATTGCAAGTTTGTCACATCAGTAAGCTCAATCTTGACATGAAATAGTGCCTAGAATCTCCAAGCATAAAATGTGGAATTCCCACCTGGCAAAACAATTAAGGAGTACTTACAAATAAGCCAGCCTAGGAAATTTCTAAGATTAATAAATTACACCAAGATCAAACTAAGGGAATCAAAAAAAGAAGAACTTCAAGGAGAAAATTTGAATTTCGTGGGGATCATAAATGTGCTGAATTAAATATTCCTTCATGGGTCCCAGGGGGTGATTATAATGAACTGGAAGCTTCTGTGGGTCAGGTCCTTTCAGTCATAATTTCACTGCTCCCAACAATAATCCCCCCAGGCACCTTCTGTCCTTGATAAAGTAGATGATGCTCAGGGAAACACCCCATGTCCCATCCCCCAGCCTGAAATCTGCTGAGCCAGAAGCCCCCGGACCCCGGCTCCCCTTTGGTCTCAGAGTCTGTGTCCCCCACCCCCGCGGGGCTGCCTCTCCAACCCCACAGCCCAGTGCTCCGGAGACACATGAGCCAGACAAACTCAGAGCAGCACTGGCTCCCTGAGGCCTGGGGCAGGGAGGGGACCTCCATGTTCAGCCCACTGTTCTCTCCCTCCCAGGGGGAACTTCACAAGGTCGCAGAGCAGAGGAAAAGGCAGGACTGCCGGCACCTCCATGTGAGTATTCTGTGGGGACTAGGCAGGGCCTAATACCCACACCTCAGGGGCCCAGGATCTAATTCCTGGTGATGGAGCCTGCGTCCTGCTCCCAGGGCTGGTGAAAATACCACACAGAGCTGCTCCGTGCACACAGCCAAAGGGAGTGGCCAGCAGAGGGCCTTATAGAATGACCTTGGTGAGACTCTAGCTCCACATCCAGCTACTGGAGGGACAATGAGTCATGGCGGCTTCTCCCTAAGCCTGAGGCAGGATCCTCATCAGCCCCCCAGAGGGGCAGCCCTGACCCTTCCCCCACGCGCCCTCCCCCACCCCCACCCCCGCAGACTCAGGGCCAGTGGGCATTTTCCTGTAGCCACATGACCTGAGGCTGGAAGTTGTGACTGTCCCTACAGGGCGTGTGCTGACACCAGGCACCTCACTTCTCCCTTCTCTGCTCAGCTCTGAGAAGTGACACTAAATAATGGAGGGGAAGCTCCAGACAGTCAGGGCTACGGGACATGTGAGGTCTTGAGCTGGAAAGACCTTCATAGTCATTCTCACTCTACCCGTGAGGGTGATCAATGGAAAGACCATCAGGCCAGTGATGGCAGAATCTGGACACAGCAGGGACCCTGACTCCCTGTCCCTGCTCATCCCCTGATGCCTAAGGGAAGACAGAGGTTGAGGGTCCCCAGAGAGAAGCTGGACACTCCCCTCCTCCTGCTCTTCCCTCATGGAAAATATAGGAAACAAGTGGAGAAATAATTTAGGCCACAGGAAAATATTTATCTATGAGTATATTTGTTATTCTGGGTTGTATATAATTTATAATATTTGACCATAGACTTTAAACCCTGATGAGTATTTCAATCTAAGTGCCAAGTAGCAGAAGATGTCTGTTTTGTCTGGAAGCACCTCAAATCTCCTCACTAAAATGTTGTTAATACAGAAGGAAAAAGAGGAAACAATGTTTGCTATCAAAAGGACACCGACTTGTAGGCATCCTGGGTGCTGAGCTGAAGTAACACACTGTTGTTATCGGTTGGGTTGGGGAGGATATCTGGACAGACACCCTGTGGACACGCACAGGAGCAGGAGGAAGCTCTCCAGGGTGAGACCTGTGAGCACACATGTGAGGAGCCTACATAGGGTCCACATTCAATGCACACGCTCCTGTTTTCTCCTGGGGGATCCGCATAAGATTGATAAATATTTGTGAATGAAACCATGAAAGATAAACACCTGTTTGGGGGAGCATCTGGGTTTAAAACAACATCAGGGGAATATTTAAGTTTCTCTAGTGAAGCCAATAACTTATATTTTTAAAAGAAATGATGATTTTATTTTGGCAAATAGTCATGGCTGTCATCCCAGAGAGAGACCTAAGGACAAGTAGGATTCTGTGAGCTGCAGGGTGAGCATCCACATTAGGCAGAAACGGCCTCTGTAGCCACAGACAGTGAGGATGGACATCAAGGGCAGAGATGCCTAGAGACCCTCTCCCCACCTGGACATTGCAGACACGGGGTAAGGTCACCTCCAGGGCCCCATTAGAGCTGCTCTTCTACCAGAGGGAGCAAGTGATCCACAGATCCCCCTCCTGAGACCTGCTTCTCTCCTGGGAAGGAGAAGCCACACTTTCCCCTTTGCCTCCAGAGTCACGTAAAAGTGCTCTGTGTGCCTTGTAGGAGGATAATGAATTCAAGCTTTTCAGTAATATTCATTACTAATAATGACATTTCTCAGCTTCCAGAGGAGGAAACTGAACAACAGGTCACTTCCGTGATGTGCTCGGAGTCTGCCCAGGGGCAGGACACAGGGCGCCCACACCCATCATCACTCTGACCTTCAGTCTCTTTCTCTCATGGCACTATTGGTCCTGGACTGGACGCTGCTCACCTGAAGCTCCTGGTCTCCGAGGACAGGGTGCCTGTCACTCTGCGTGCCTCTCTGCCAGGGCCGTGTGCTTGTCCAAGTGTTCTGGCCACCAACCACTATGTGCTGGTGAGAGGGCCCCCCTCTGGCACCCCCCACTGTGGGTGACACTATCCTATGGGGAGCTGCAGCCTGGGGTGTCTGGAGCGTCATGAGAATGAAGGGAAGAATCTCTACAAAAGATGGGGAGCTGTGCTGTGAGGGTCACCAGGGGACAGTTCCGGGTGCTCAGACCACAGAAACCAAACTGACCCTAGATAAAAGTCCCCAATGATAGAGGTGACCTTGGATTTAAAAAGGGCAAGTGACCATCACTAATATAGAAAAATAGGCTCTGGTTTTTGCTTTGCAGTATATTTTTATAGGAAAAAGTTCTCATTCCTTAGTCTCTGTTGGCCCAGCACAGCTGATCCTGTGAGCCTGACAGGACATGATTTCCCTTGACCTCTCATGAGAACCTGCTCAGAAGTGAGTTAATTACCAGAGTCAGGGGTCCTGTCACATTAGCCCCACATTGGCATCAGTGAAGGGACAGGCGTGTCAGCCTCCCTGCATCACACTGTGTGGGTCACAAGGATGGAAGGTCTGTGTTCCACATATGTCCCCGGATCTGCCTACTAATGCCAGGAGGAGCCGTGGCAGCTGCTTAGGTCCTAATCATCATCTATTTCCAGCCACAGCCCCTGCTCAGATTCCCCACAATCTAAATCAGCAGTTCTAAAACCTCAGTGTGCAGAAAATCTAGGATGACTGTAGCAAACACAGATTCCTGGACTTAACACCAAGAAAACCAGATGCAGAGCTTGAGAATTTTCTCTATGAGATGAGCTCCAGGTGTCTAGAGATCACACTTTAAGAAACATGGTCCACGAGCTGAGTTCTGAAATTCTTTTTTTTTTTAAAGATTTATTATGCATACAAGAACTGGGGTACAGGCCAGGTGTGTGTGGGGGTGATGGTGGTGAGAGGATTCACCAGAGACAGAGTGGGGAACAGAACAGGCAGATTGACCGAAGTACACTGCTGAGGGGAGCAGCGGGCGAGGCAGGAGAGATCTGCAGCACCATGAGTAGCTCCCTGGCTGGAGATTGAACTCACATTGCAGTGGCTGCAGACAGCTTTGTAAGTTGTGTTTTAACCCCTTGTGCCACCCGGGAGATCCCAGAATTCTGATATGCTATTATGTCAGCAAACAAGAGGGTATATTACCCAGCAATCCTACTCTTGGGCATCTATCCATGGGATATGGAACCATCAATGCAAATAACTATATGCTCTACAGTGCTCATTTACAATAACCAAGGCCACTGATAGAGGACTGGGTCAAGATATGGGCTACCAGTGCTGTGGGATGGTCTTCAGCCATAAGGAAAGGTGAACGAAGACATTTTCAGCAAAGTGGAGGAAGTTTGAGAGAACTACGTCTAGTAAAGTAAGCCAGAGTGACAAAGAGAAAGGCTGGACATTCACACAGCAGATGATTTGATAAAGTAACATACATAGAAAAACTAGTGGCCATTAACAAGCACCATGAGGGCTCTGAGGTTTAGAGCAAGGAAGGAGGTAAAGGCATAAGGGATCGAAGGGATAGTGGTGGGGAAAATAAAGATGGAATCACAAGGAAAACTGGAATGTTTCTGAACTCTATGAGCATATAAACACAATTTGTGGAACATAGGAAAAGCAGAGTTACAGGGAAATTTAGATCATTACATGGATAATAAGAGACTATGATGAACAACTTAAGCAATAAATTTGAAATGAAATGGATATATAACTTAAAGACCCAAATTACCAAACTGAATTAAGAAAAAAATAGGACCCTAATTAATCCTATTTGAATTAAAGTAATTAAATCTACAATTTAAAAAATATTGCACGAGGAAAGTCCCAGGCTTAGATGGCCTTACTGAGAATCCATCAAACATTTAAGTGTTAACACCAGACCTACATGAGCTGTTGGAGCTGTTGGAGAAGGGAGAAACACCTTCCAAATCATATTATCAGGCTATTAGAAACTTATGTCAAAACCAGATAAATTGTCAAAAGGTAACTTCAGACCATTGTGTCTCCTGCATCCTTAATGAAATATAAGAAAAATTTAAGTTAATACATTAGGATCACTAAGTATATTTTTGGTTTTTTTTTAAATGTTAAAAAATATTTATTTATTTATTTATTTATACAAGCATTGGGTACAGTCGGAAGAGCGGGAGGGTGAGAGAATTTACCAGAGCCAGAGCGGGAACAGAGCAGGCAGAGGGAAGAAACACACTGCTGAGGGGAGCAGCAGGCGCAGCAGGAGAGGTCTTCATGCCATGTGGGAGCTTCGCAGGTGGCCGGGGATAGGATCACTGAGTTTTATCTCAAGATTCAAGTTTGAATGAATTTATAGACATCAATTTACTCTATTATATTCATATAATAAAAAATGACTATGGGATCACTTCTATGAGAATTGGCATTTTCAGTATTTAAAACCTATTCATGATTTAAAAAAAAAATGTCAGAAACATAACACTTCTTCAAGTTGAAAAAGGCCATCTATGAAAAACCTACTGCCATTATACCTCATGGTGAAAACTGAATACTTCCTACTTAAAAGAAGGAATAGGAAGGGGATATTGATTCTCACATTCGATCGTACATTGTATAGAGATCAAATATAGAACATTAAGAAAGATAAATAAAAGCACTATGGATAATAAAGATGAAGTGTTTAAGTTGCAGCTGACATGATCATGTACATAGAAAATCCAAAGGCCAAAAAAAGTTTCTAGAACTAATAATTGAATATACCAAAATGTGGGGTAGGTCAAGGTCAACTGTATTTCTATGTACCAATGATGTAAAATTAGGAAAAATGGTAAGTATAAATCCATTTATAATGACATCAAAATGAAGTACTACCCCACAAAATGTGGGGTAGGTCAAGGTCAACTGTATTTCTATGTACCAATGATGTAAAATTAGGAAAAATGGTAAGTATAAATCCATTTATAATGACATCAAAATGAAGTACTTAGATATAAATTTGAAGAATTTGGAAAAGATTTGCACACTGAGATCTACTTAGTACCATTGAGAGAAAGCAAAGAATTATCACATAAATGGACAGATATTCAAAGATTGGGATACCCCATGTTGTTAAGACCTAATTCTTCCAAAATCTTTAGATTAAAAGCAATTCAATCCTGAATTTGAATGCTGATCAACATCTTGGTAGTTGTTTTTAAAAGACATTGACAAACTCTTTCCACAATTTCTATGGAAATATAAGGGACTTTGAAAAATTAAGATACTTTTTAAAAAGGAAAATCTTGGAGGAGGTGCAGCACCTGATTTCAAGACTTAGTATAAAGCTCAGGGGATCAGAATGAGGGTGGTGTTGGCACAGGGATGGTCTGGGCCAGTGGAGCACAAAAAGATCGTGAGAAAATGACATAAGCTTGTGAGAAAGGCAATCAAGGGGCCTCCCTGGTGGTGCAAGGGGTTAAGATGCAACCTGTGAAGCTGTCCTCAGCCACTGCAGCATGAGTTCGATTCCCAGCCAGGGAGCTACCCACATGGTGCAGCAGACCTCTCTTGACTCGCCTGCAGCTCCCCTCAGCAGTGTATTTCATTAGATCACCCTGTTCTTTTCCCCACTCTGTCTCTGGTGAATCCTCTTAGCCCCCACCCCTCTGGCCTGTACCCCAGTTGTTGCATGCATAAATAAATAAATCTTTTTAAAAAAGTAAAAGAGGGCCTCCCCAGTGGCGCAGCGGTTGAGTACTGGGTTGCGAAGCTGCCCGCGGCCTCTGCAGAGCTGGTTTGATCCCCGGCTGCTCCCCGGCCACCGGAGGAGGGTTCCACATGGCGCGCAGACCTCTCCTGCCACCCGCTGCTCCCCTCAGCAGTGTACTTCGGTCCTTCTGCCTGTTCTGCTCCCTGCTCTGACTCTGGTGAATTCTCTCACCCTCCCACGCTTCTGACTGTACCCAGTGATAGTATAAATAAATAAATAAATAAATAAATAAATAAATAAATAAATAAATACATCTAAAAAAAAGGTAAAAGGATAATTAAAAATAAAGGCAATCAAGGCAATTTGGTGAGGGGGCAATGTTGGAACTAAGCAGACACAGGAACAGATAGACACCCTTGCCACCCACTAACTGAAATGAAGCAGAAACCTAAAGATAAAGATTAAACTCTGTGGTCCAATAGTAGTATAATTTAAACACAGATGTCATTTTGTTACAGAGCAGCCCCGATATAACCTGGCTGTGGGTCCTCACCCGCGCTTAAAAGGGACTTACTAATACTCAAATGCAGGCACACACAAAAGGTTAATAAAAGGTTTATTTACAAGGGAAGGGGTAAACGAGGAAATGTACAACTCAGGGAGAAAATAGGGAAATAAAATCTTAAATGCATCCTACCCTATCCGCCGACCTGGAAACCCAATGGCACTCCGAGAGCTGGCAGATAGCAGTGCCCTGGTGGAGAGCCAAAAAAAAGGAGTTGTTCCCAAAGCCCACGTGTCTGGTTTTATACCAAACCTGGCTGCCTAACCCCACCCTCAGGCTCCCGCAACCTTCCCTTAGGTGGTGATGGGATTTGTAGTTCCCAGTGTCTTGATGGCTTTGGTCTGGAGTGGAGGTGGAGTCCACAATGCCTATATGAAATTAGCTTTAGGACATCGTTTTTCCCCTAACAATTCACCCCTTTCACTTTTTGCCACCATTTCCATGGTGATGAAGATCAATATATGGATGTTGGGATGCAGTCTCAGATGAAAATTTTTACTGGGTTCCAGTGTGAAAGAAAACCAGTCTCTCCAGGTATTGTCCATTGTGGAAAGCAAAAGACCTCCATTCCCGGAAAAACAGTTTATCAGTCCAAGCCAGAAAAAAAAAAAATCTGGAGGCATTAGCCAAAACAAAACAGCAAATATGTCAAAATCACAGGAAAAAAATCTTAAAATGGTTCAACTTATGTAAAACACAAATTCTCTCAACCTTGATCCCAAACTTTTTAACAGCATAGCAAAAGTTTGCAAACTAAATCTACTTTTAAACCATTTTACCTATTTTTGCATAAAATCACAGGGCAGAATAACTTAACAGCATTTTAGCTAACTTTGTTGGAATACTCCACATAGGATCAGAGAGAACCATTGGCATCCAGTCCATGTAGGCTTCAGGAACACAGTGGGTCTCATCACCCTCCACCTGGGCTTTCCTCTTCTCTAGGGTACCAGGACTTTTTCGTTGGCTGGGTTGTCCAGTCCTGCCAATGGAGGCAAGCTTCCTCACCTTCTTTGGAGGTCTCTGGAACCCTACAAACAAAGCAAACAGGTTCTCCTCTTCTTTGTTCAGCTCTGTTTCAACTTCCTGGAAGAACTCCACGCAAAGCCACACAATGAAACTCATGTCCAATTTTTTTTTTGTTTAAGCAGACAAAATCCCAATGGAAGTTATGTAAAAACAGACTCTGAGATAAGTAGCAAAAAATTACTACCACTATTTGTATGCTGTGTTGGTATCAAGGGGAGAGTGCCAGGGACCAGCCTCTGGCAAAATGTCCTGTCAGGGGTTCCTGAAAGGATGAGAGGCCTAGGTGACCTATAAGGGGCTGAAACTTAAGGGCTGAGGGGAAGGGGATGAGGTAGTGAGGAGACACTGACACTGGATGAGGTGCAAGTATCTTCTGCTGAGAGACATTTTTAGTAATCAGAAAAATTACATCATCATGTGCAAATCAGAAACAATTAGTGTATTATATTCCCATGGACTACAGCTCCTATGGGTCTCAGCTAGACGATAGCCTTCAAGGTTAATAGATAAAAAAAACAAACCTAACAGTAAAACTTATCATTTCAGCTAGACAATTAGCTAAGACAGTTGATAGTGGCCAGTGCTTCCCTATCAGCTAAAGCCTAAGCATCAAAAGACTATTCTATTGATATGGCCTTCAGCCGGAAACCAGCTGAGATTTTTCTACCTAGAAACTTAACACAGTTAACTTCATTAAAAAACTTTCCAAAGAAACTTCTAAAAAAGCAAAAGAAGGATTTACTATAATTGTTGTGCTGGATTGCTTGTCAGATATATACAATAAATTGTCTCCCATTGTCAAGTGAGCCAAATTGTTTAATATCTAATTTCTAAACAGATAATTTTCCATGCCATTTATTTGCAGTATACTGATGCGTATAATTTATTGCCTAACGTACTTTTTGAGAAATTTTGTCTCTCTTTATGACCAAGAACAAAAAATGAAGGAATATTAGATCTTCAGCCCCACGGTGTGAGGCACAAGGAATCTTCAGCCCCATGGTGTGAGGCTCTTTAGCTTCGGCCCCACAGTGTGAGGCTCTTTAGCTTCGGCCCCACTTTGACTTAGCTGCTTGCCAGTGTTTTATCTGGCTGGGGCATCAAGGCTCCCTGCAGCAGGAGAGAAAATGTGAACACAAGTTAGCTTTGCTGGGAAAAAAAAAACGCAACCTTGCCTCAGGTCCTGGTCACTCAAAACAAAAAACTTTGTGAATTCAGAACAAAATGCAAAAAATTACCAGTATTATGTCAAAGAAAACTTAGTAAAAATCAGGTGTATTCAGTCCTGTGTAGGAAATTTGTACTCTCAACAGTTCCATCAATAGGAATATGTTGAGGTCTTTTTTCCCTATTTTTCTAGAAACAATTTCTGTCAATAAACAATTGAAGTATACAATATTACAAGGCGCCAATCACCATTGACAATTTACATACATATCAGGTACTGAGGTTTTATACACATTTTAGAAAACCAGTGTTAACATTTTTGTACATGCCAAAGTTTTACCATTTTCCCAAGTGACAATGCATCCCTTCCAGTTTTACATCACAAGGTAAGCCAAATGGAACAAATTCATCTAACGACTTTCCCAGGAGGTAAGGGAAAAACTTTGTAGAGTGTCTCAGGAGCTCTACTGAGGTTCCACAAAATTTCCTTGCATCAGCCAAATGACAGGCTACCAAATTTGTACTTGAATTTAGATTTCTGGGAAGCTTTGCCATAAATATCAGAAAAACAGCAGAAACAACAATATTCAATCTCTATTGATAACGGAATTTTCAGGCCTAGTCTCCCAGCCAGGAACAGATCCCAGGCTGCAGGGGCAGTGCTGAGTCCCAGCCATTAGACCATCTCGGATTGGTGTCTCACGAAGCCGCAGCAGGAACTTTGTAGACGTTCAGGCAAGCAAGCGAGAAGAGGCAGGTTTGTTTAGAGAAAGAAAGTTTATTGAGGAGAAAAGGAACAGAAATAAAGTGGGACTCCCAGGCCATGAAACCAGCCAGAGAGGGGCAAGGAAGCCAAAGTGGAGTCGTGTCTCAGGGAATAAATACTTTCTTTCCCTCATTATTCTAAAGCTCCACCAATCCTTTTGTGATTGGTTAGTTCTCGGTTGTCTCACTTAATTTGCTACTGAGCAGGGGATCTTTACACTCCTTATCCAACAGGTTTATCTTTCCCCATTTGTTGCATCTTCTCCCTTCTTTGATAGATTTATCTTTATGGCCCAGTCTCCCAGATGAGCACCACTGCATTTCAGAAAACATTAAACATCAGCTATTGAAGAAAAACAGGCTGGTGCCCACCAGTCTTAGTGCTGACCCCTTCTCATCTCCTCCTTGCATAAATGAGTCTGCTGCCCTAATTAAACCACTCTCCATTTCCCCAAACTCCATCATCCTTTATAACCTTAAGGAAACCAATGCCATCATCAACAATGTTGTCCTTGGTCCTGGGATGTTTGTTTTTCCCAGCGGAATTAGTTGCATTCCTCCAGTAATCCTTATCTCTGAAGCCTTCCTAAACTCTTCAGAGGTCCCCTTCTGCACTGTCCCTAAAACTGCCTAATTCTCCATAACTTGCCCTTGGATTCACTATGAAGGCACCAGCTTAGGCTTAGTTCAGTAGTACAATGTTGACAATCAAACCATAACCTTTAGTTTTTTTCTCATAACTGGAGACTCTTTTTTTTTTTCAATGTCTGTGGGCACCATGTATACCAATTTGTCAACCTCTAGAGAACAAGACAGTTAGATACAAGGACATACAGACATACAACATATAGACAGTATTTTTTTTATGCCATGTGGAATATCTTATGTAACTACAGTTTTACTCCATAGGCTCAGAAAAAAATGTTAAAGTCCAAAAAATGTGGAATGTTGCTGGCAGAAATCAGTTTACAGTTTTTATTGTACAAACCTAAGACTTTGGAAATAGGAAGAAAACGTTTTATTAATCACAAAAGTTATATGATCTTGTTTATCACTTTAGGGTTTTTAGTGTTGAAGACTTTTTTTATTAGAAGCCAATCCTGGGGTATCCTGTACAGCAGCCGGAAAGAGCAAAAGCAACAGTTAACTTTTAAGCAAAAGGAGTCATCTGCCACCAAGCAGGTGATACTTGGGTTTCCTGGGACAGAAGCTGAAAGAGCAGATTCAACATCTAAGCACAGATTACACCTCCCCCACACTCGGGAGGGACAACAGAAACAACACAGCAACAACACAGGTTTGAAAACCTCATACAGTTACATCATGCACCATAAAGAGTGTTTTCCACAACAGACCTTCCTCAGTAGGAAGCAGAAACTTAGAATCTTGTTTTTGAACAAATCCAGGATTCAAAATGGCAAACATGTCCAAAACAAATTGTGTACACAAAATTCACAGCAGCAAATCCTTGGAGACTCAGACAAAATCTTTTTAATTTTTCTGATCCAGACTTTGCAAAATTTGAAGTTATCTCCAAGAATCCATCAAGGCTACCAGCAATTACCAGTTAGTTTTTGTTAACACCCAGGCATACATTTGCTAATTTAAACGCCATTGCTCCACAATTGGCTTGCAAAACCCCTCAGGCAGAGGTCAGGAAGTAGTGGAAGACAAAGCAACATATCACTGAAGAATCATTATTGCCTTTATAAATGCTGATGAGACAGCAGAGATCACAAAAAGAAAAAAAAAAAGTCCAAAGTCCTAGCAACCAGAACCTCTGAGTTTTACAGGATCCTGCCAAGTTGCCTCAGACGCCATCTTTGATCTGGCCACGTGGTCCAAGGTACTACCTAATCTTTTGAGTAAAACTGTTGCACAGAACAATTTGCACAAATCAAATGTCTTAGCAAGTCATTACAAGCAAATTACACACAGACACACAGATCTTCACAAAGCCCAAGCAGTTTTTTTTAACAGCAAATCTACATAAGAAACAAACACACTAGAGAAACCAAAAATCAAATTTGTACTTATGGTAGCCAGTGCCATAAGGAAGCCCAAGTCCCCCATGGGGCTGACTAACACAGATGGCTCTGTCCTAAATCATGTTGGGTGCCAAATCTGTTATAGGGCAGGGAGAGGGGCAGCCCAAACCCCGCAAACCTGCCTATTCTAAATAGTTTCGCCATCTGCCGCATCAAACCAAAACATGAGACTTTATTGGGAAGGAACTTTAATCCAATTAGGAAACAATACAGGAAAGGCAAAGAATATAGTTTCTAAATCAAGTACGCAAAGTTACCCGTCCCCTCTTGGGTAAAAGTCTACCCAAGCAGAATCGGCCCAGAACAAGGCCCCAAAGCCTGTCACAGATCTAAAGCATCTTTCAGTGGGGAACCACAGAAAAGGATCAGAAACAACCAGACAGGTCAGAAAGGAAAAGAGCGAAATCAAAATCAAGACAAAAACTGCCATTGTCACTTCCCCACGGGGCTCTCACCCACATCTGTGGCACACAAGTCAGGCACCTGGCCAGATAAAGTCCATCAGTTACTCCCTGAAACTTTTAGTTCACACTGAGACCTTGTCCCAACCTAATTTCAGCTAATTAAGAGGTCAGCTTTGGGCCTCCCCGGTGGCGCTGCGGTTGAGCGCTGGGTTGCGAAGCTGCCTGCAGCCTCTGCAGCGCCGGTTCGATCCCCGGCTGCTCCCCGGCCACCGGAGGAGGGTCCCACATGGCGCGCAGACCTCTCCTGCTGCCAGCTGCTCCCCTCAGCAGTGTACTTCGGTCCTTCTGCCTGCTCTGCTCCCCGCTCTGGCTCTGGTGAATTCTCTCACCCTCCCGCGCTTCTGACTGTACACAGTGCTTGTATAAATAAATAAATAAATAAACAAACAAATAAATAAATAAATCTTTAAAAAAAAAGAGGTCAGCTTTACATTTTTCACTTCAAGACATCATAAGAGCTTTTATTCCTTTGTAATGGATAACTTATACATAAAAATGTTTGTTATATATATATATATATATATACATATTTTAGGTGATGACAATAAAGTTAAGTTTTCCTACAATAAGAAGGAAAAATACACCAAAAGCTCATTAAGCAGTCAACAAATCTTCATTATTAAACTCAGTATATCCTTAGTCTTATAGGAGAAATATACCACCATTTAAATAATGATAAAAAGAACAGATTTAAAATAGAGATACCAGCTGTAGCTTTAGTTTCCCTTAGGACAGGAAGTTCTAACTGCAGAGTTACAAATGAAACAATTTCATATAGCTGAGGTTTCTCTTAGCTAAGACAAGGGAAGGAAAAATCAATTAAGATGCTCACCTGGGGAAGTCCAGGTATGAACAAAACCACATTTATCCACATTTGTCTCTGTTGACATAGACCAGGTCAGTAACTCCTTTTTACTCCTAGCTCCTTTCTTTCCCAAATTAAACACATTTAAACATACAATAAAGCTATTAACTTTTTAACATTATAAATTTAAGGCATATATGCTTTAATTAAACCATTACATTTTGAATTAGTTTTGTTTACCAAAAATTTTAGATCGCTATTTCAAAATTTGGTTTCATTTCTATTAGAATTTATATAGGCGCCATTTATAACAAATTTAACACAGCAACCCTCCAGATACAAAAGACACAAAGGCAAAGACACAGATACAGAGATCTCTTTCATTTAGAATTTTGGCCATTTGCACTAATTTTTTAGAGAGTTATTTTGCCAATATTTCTGACAATTATTAATTTACTTTCAAATATTTCTTTTTAACTAATTTTTTCAGATAAGTAATTATTTCCCAAGTTATGTTTGTAAGAATGCCCCTTAGGTTCTAAAGAAAGTGGTACAGAAAATTCCCTATCAGTTTCCTTGCTCTTTTTTTTTTTTTTCTTAAAGCAGGGTCTCCAGGACAGTCTGTCGGCTCCCATTCCCTCCTATTGTATTCAATGTTATAGCAAGAGAAGGAGGAGCACAGATGCTTTTCTGGCCTTCCCCTCTGAGATTTTGACAAGTCCAGCACAGGCAAAGCCCAATTTATCTCCGCAGCTGCAGCTGTGGAGATTTCATACACACACACTGAAGGTTATAACCATACCATCCCTCCCTTTCTGGGAGTTCCAAGGTTCCCTACCAAAACTGTTATAGGGCAGCCCCAATACAAAACAGGGTGCCTGACTGTGGGTCCTTACCCACGTGCTTAAAAGGACTTATCAATACTCTACTGCAGGCACATGTGAAAGGTTAACAAAATGTTTATTTACAAGGGAAGGGATGTTACTCTGGGCTGGTCAACCGTGGTTGTAACTTGGAAACCACGCTGGGCGCAAAACTGTTATAGGGCAGCCCCGATACAAAACGGGGTGCCTGACTGTTGGTCCTTACCCACGTGCTTAAAAGGACTTATCAATACTCTACTGCAGGCACATGTGGAAGGTTAATAAAAGGTTTATTTACAAGGGAAGGGGAAATGAGGAAATGTACAACTCAGGGAGAAAAGTGGGAGACAAAGTTTTAAATGTGTCCTACCCGATCCGCTGATCAGGAATCCCAAATGGCACTTTGAGAGCTGGCCGCAAGCCAGGAGCCATGAAGCCAGGAGGCGAGTGACAGAGCGAGAGACCCCAAGGCCCACGTGTTTAGTTTTTATAACCAACCTGGCTGCTTAACTCTACCCTCAGGTCCCAGCCACCTTCCCTTTGGTGGTGACGGGATTTATCTTTTTCAATGTCTTGATGGCTTTAGTCTGGAGTGGGGGTGGGGTCCACAAAGCCTGTATGGGATTAGCTCAGAACATTTTTTCCCCCTAACAAAACCAGGCCTCCCTGAGAGGTGATCAGCCTCCCCTTCTACCACTCTGGGTAGGCCAAATGGGAACCAGTATCCCGGGACCTTACCTGATCGGACGTCGGCACCAAGTCCTGGCCACACTCAGCCCTTTGGAAGTCTGGCCTGGAAGGCGACATGGGGCTGGGCAGGAGCAACCAAGTCAGAGACCACCGACATTCCTCAGCAGAGCGCACTTCCCCTTCCTTGGCTCTTTTTCCCATCCCCCACTCTGCTTCCTCCAGACCCGGTGGCTCAAAGGGTGGCTCAGAGGGCCAACGAGCTTGTTGTTTCCCGGACGGGGAACTAAAAAATGTTGCAGAAATAAATTCTAGCCTTTACCCAGGCAGGGGAAGGAATGGTGAGGTCAGGAGAAGCTTTATTACTCATGCATGAGGTCTCAGACCTGGGTAGTCCCATAAGGTCTGAACACTGGTCTAGAGACAAAGAGTTTCTTTTATACACAACCACTTTACATTGATAAAGTTGGTTAGTTAGCATACAAATTCTTGACACAGGAAAAGGGGCAGGACACAGATCTTCCAGGATGGCCTGCTGCCAGACCTTGTTTAGATATGCTTATTAAGGAAGCAAACTTATTATTTACTTTACATTTCCAGGTCTATGACTCTTTAACAGGGAAAGATTTCTTTTTCTTAGCAGTTCCCTTTCATTTTGACCCCAATCCCTCCTTTCTTGCCACTCCCCCATACTGTGTCTCTGGTTCATAGTTGTTTGTTGATTTTGATTTTTTCTTCTTAGAATTATTCTTTTTCCTGGTCCCTTGTTTAGGTTTTCTAGATCTCTGCTATAAATGTATAAATGAGACCATCCGGTATTTTTCTTTATCTTTCTGGCTTATTTTGCTGAGCTTGATCCCTTCCAGCTCCATCACTGTTGCTGCAAATTGCATGCATTTATCTTTTTTTTTAAAGATTTATTTATTTATTTATACAGGCACCGGGTACAATCAGAAGTGCGGGAGGGTGAGAGAATTCACCAGAGCCAGAGCGGGGAACAGAATAGGCAGAGTGACGAAGTATACTGCTGAGGGGAGCAGCAGGTGGCAGGAGAGGTGGTCTGCACGCCATGTGGGACCCTCGCCCGGTGGCTGGGGATCAAATTGGCACTGCAGAGGCTGCCGGCAGCTTTGCAATGCAGCGCTCAACTGCTGCGCCACCAGGGAGGCCCCAAGTGTGTATCTTTTTTGAATGCTGAGTAATATTCCATTGTGTATATGTACCACATCTTCTTGATTCAGTCATCTATTTTTGGGCATTTGGGTTGTTTCCAAAGCTTAGCTATTGTAAATAGTGCTGCTATTAACATAGCGGTGCAGGTTCTCTTTGGAATTCATGTTTCTGTGTCCTTTGGGTAAATACCTAGGAGTGGAATTGCTAGATCCTATGGAAGCTCTATCTTTAGTAGGTTGAGGAATCTCCACACAGCTTTCCACAGTGCACAACCACTATCTTTTGAAAGCAATGATATAGATTGAAAATAGTTATAGGGCCTCCCCTGGTGGCACAGCAGTTGAGCCTCTGCAGCACCAGTTCGATCCCCGGCCACCAGCGAGGGTCCCACATGGCGTGGCAGACCTCTCGCCCGCTGCTCCCCTCAGCAGTGTATTTCGTCAGTCTGCCTGTTCTGATCCCCACTCTGGTGAATTTTCTCACCCTCCCTCGCTTCTGACTGTACCCAGTGCTTGTATAAATAAATAAATAAATCTTTAAAAAATAGTTATAACTTAAGTTCTAGGAATAGATAGTGATAGTTGACTTAAAAAGTAATCTTGATGAAGGAAGTAATGAAGGAAAATATTACTAATTTTGCCCCCCCCCCAATTTTAACTTTTACAAAAAATACGCAAATTCAAAATATAACAAAGGAAAAGTTTCTACCACACATAATCGAACATAGGGCTTCTGCTTATTTTACGAAAAGCTCATCCTATCAGTAAGAAAGAGGTAAATGATTCTATTGAAAAATATATTATCAACAGTTAAATGACAATAAAAATGCAAATAGATATCAAATATGGGACTGCTCTCTCAGTTACATTCATAAAGAAATGCAAATCAAAATGATGATGCAGTGTAAATGATCATCTGTGTAACTCTGACACCAAATTAACGGACACAATCTAATATTTGTGAGGTTTGCCTGGAGGTCTTACGGGAAGGTAAATTTGAGCAACATTTTGGTGCACAATACCTGTCGAGATGTAAAATGTATTTCCTTGCCAGTCAATTTTATCTTATGGATATATTTTTAAGTACATTATATCTATCTCTCTATCCTCTATCTGTATCAATATTTGTATCATCCATCTAATCTTACCTATTTCTGTGCCTAAGGTTATTTATAGCAGCATTGTTTCTAAGGCAAAACAAAAAACAAAAAAGGGGGGGAGAGCTAAGTAAAACTCTACTGTCCATAAATAAGAGACTAGATAAATTAAAGTGTATACATATTATGGAATATTTTGTGGTTATTAACAGAATGAGATAGGTTAATACATGCTGACATGGCAACATCTGCAAGTCATAGCACTACTAAATAAAAAGCAAGATTCAAAGCCACATATACAGACACACAGAAACAGAGATGTGGGTATATATGTGCATGCATGTGTATATTGATAATAATTTCATGTGTGTATGAATTTGAAGATGTGTAGAATCATCTCTGTATATCAGAAGGAAGTTTAAGGGGAAAGCATCTGAAGGGAATGGAGTTTGGGGGTCAAGGTGCCCTTCATTCTGACTCAGTCCTTAGCAACAGGAGATCTGTGTTTGGGGAGATAGGTCCTTTTGGGCTGTGAGGCTGGTTTCAGTTGATCTGAAACTGAAGCACACATTACAGTATATTACATATTACAGTATAGCCTTTTTATAAGACACCAATTCAAGGGTTTCATTTAACTTTGGGGAGTATATACACCTGACAAAGCAAACCACACATACCCAGGTGAGTTTCATTGTCAAAACCATTGAAACTGGGGCCTCCCCAGTGGTACAGCGGGTTGAGCGAAGTGCTATGAAGCTGTCCACAGCCTCTGCAGCATGGGTTCAATTCCCAGCTGGCCAGGGAGATACCCACATGGCGTGGCAGACCTCTCCTGCCTCGCCCGCTGCCCCCCTCAGCAGTGTTTTCAGTCCGTCTGCCTGTTCTGTTCCCTGCTCTGTCTCTGGTGAATCTGCTCACCCTCCTGCACCTCTAAATAAATCTTTAAAAAAAAAAACATTAAAACTGGCTTGGATCCATCTGGTAGCAAGGTGGTGAAAATAGGTCCACACCTTGCTACTCACTGCTTAACTGAGCACCTCTACTTTTAGACTTCGTGGGGAGGGGTATAATTCTGCAACTTTGTCTCTTGGTTTCTGATGTGTGTCTCCTGTCTTGGCTTCTTGGAATCCAGATACACAGAAGGAAGCCTCCACAACCTGGGCCTTCCAGAACATGGTTTCTGAGATTCTACCAACAATGCCTAAGCATCCAAAGAGCATGTCCACAGGGCAGTCCACAAAGAGGATTTGGGAGACATTACTGCCTTGAAAAAATTAAGTTTGCAGAAGCATATTATTTAGTTTTGTCCAGTTTCCCTAAAATTCTCCAAAGAAAGTGCTTGTCTTCACTCTAGAATGGAAAGGAACTTTTTTTTTTCCCCAAGAAGTAAAACAGGAATAAGACAAAAAACATCTGGAGTCTGTTACTTTTATAATAGATGGAAAATGGGTTATCTTTGTTTTACGCTGACCCACAGAATGACAAAAACCAAGATTTATTTTTTTTATATGAAAGTTTCTTTTTTTTTTAAATTTTATTTTTTTATTTTTTTTTAAGATTTATTGATTATTTATACAAGCACTGGGTACAGTCATAAGTGTGGGAGGATGAGAGTAGAGAGCAGAACAGGCAGAATGACGAAGTACACTGCTGAGGGGAGCAGCGGGCGGCAGGAGAGGTCTGCGCGCCATGTGGGACCCTCGCCGGTGGCCGGGGATTGAACCGGCGCTGCAGAGCCTGCGGGAAGCTTCTCAGCCCAGTGCTCAACCACTGCGCCACCAGGGGAGGCCCTATATGAAAGTTTCGATTGCTGAAAAAAGTTTTAAAACTATTGCACTATAGTAAGTCATAAAGATATGATTTAGTTATAAAGTATATTCGTCTTTTTCCCATCCTTCCTTCCTCCCTTTCTCCCTCCTGTCTCTTCTTTGCTTGTCTCTTCTCCTTCCTTCCTACTCTTCACTGCCTTTCACTTGCTTGAGGACACATCACACATCTCCACATGGAAGACTGCCTGGGCGTTTCTCCCTCTTCCTTCCTGAGGGAACCCCAATTACGTTGAATAATACATTAACTCTAGGGAACATCTCATGATTGGCTCCAAGTGCATGAGTCCATTCCCTTACCAGAGGTGGGTTGAGGAGAAAATGTATGACCCAGTGTTGTCCAGTGTGCATAAGAGGAATTCTGCTGGTGCTACTTGGAAATATTCCCCTTCCTGTTAGGGAAGAAAGGTGTAAGAAGAGGCTTTTGCTTCTCTCTTCCTTTTGTGACTATTAAGCTGTCTCATGATGCCTGCAACTGGGCCAGCCATCCCGCCACATCTCAGGGTGCTCCCTTGGCCTAGAGCCATTGATAGCAGAGGGACAGGAAGAACATGGGACTGGAACAGTCCCAGCCTTCTCGAGCATTCTTAAGTAAACTAGAAATTTCCTAATGGTTGAAGTCAGGTTTTTCTGTGACTTGTAGCCACAAAAGCATTTCCCTGTACACCTGGGCTCTAAAATCAAGTGGAAAGCTCTATTACATTAAATAGAAAAGTAATCGTGTTAATTATGATGACAGAAATATGATCAAAGAGCTCCAGCTCCACCCAAGACTGATAGTAGCACTGTCGGAAGGGGCTGGGGAGAGTGCCCCATTCTGTCTCCTGGGAGGAGAGGCGGGTTTGGTGAGTCATCTGTGGTCACTGCTAAATAATCCTGAGCAAGTTTTTAATTTTTTTAAAGATTTATTTATTTATGCCTACAAGAACTAGGGTACAGGTCAGAGTTCTGGGGGGTGAGAAGATTCACCAGAGACAGAGCCGGGAACAGAACAGGCAGATTGACTGAAACACACTGCTGAGGGGAGTAGCTGGGAGACAGGAGAGGTCTGCTGTGCCATGTGGGTAGCTCCCTGGCCGGCTGGGCATTGAACTCGTGCTGCAGAGGCGACAGATCGCTTCATATCTTGTGTCTTAACCCCTTGTGCCACCAGGGAGGCCCTGAGCAAGTTTTTAAGTCCAAGTAGACCCGTTTTGCCGTTTTAGTGGCTTCCTGGAGTTTTCGTTAACATATTTTTGGAGAAGACAGGGCTATTTGCCTCTGTTTGAGTTTGATTTTACAACTTGTCCGGCAGCAGCCGGCCTGCACAGTGGGCTTGCCTCCCCCAGCTGCCCGCCCCACCTGCCACACCTGCGCCTTCCCCCCAGACCACGCATACGCGCAATGCAGTAGTGGCTGCTTTGCTCCCTCTGGCTTCCCCGACTATGGGGTGGAGTTAGGGCTGCTGGGACCTGGCCTCTCTAGACCCGGTGGGAGTCGTCATCTGTGCATTTATCTGGGGCCCCCTCGGGCAGGCAGAGGAGGAGGTGAGCCGAGGGCGAGGGGAGCTGAGGACATCTCCCTGAGGTTGGCTGACCGCGGAGGGCAGTGGCGGACCCAGGGCGGGAGGGCTGGATGTGGAGAACTGGGGGGCATTTGGGGTTCGTACTGGGCCTGGAGGAATAGAGGGGTCTGGGCTCGTTCCTGAGCGTGACCCTCCGTGTCCGCCTCCAGGGGCTGAAGCGCGGCCTCCTGCGCCGCCCCCCAACCCCACCCCTCCGGGTCTCCAGGTGTCCTTCAGAAGGAAGAAGAAATCCTCCTGCATCAGCGTCTGTTTAGGCTGGGCCGGTTGGAATGAAAGCCCCTGCCCAGGACAAGCACATCCTTAATGTCCGCGACAATTTCCCGAGAAGCTGAATTCAGATTTGTTGTTTGGCGTGTTTTGCACAGTATAACCCTGACCACTTCCTGGGTTCAGATCCTCACTTTCATTATCTACGAAATTACCTGCAGTGGAGACTTTGTATTTGGTTCACAGTTTGAGTCAGGGAGCAAGAGGCCTCCAGCTTCACTCTGGGGAATCAGAGCTTCTGGGCCTCTGGGCCCCCAACCCTAGCGCTTCAGGAGGGTTAGTTTCTTGGAAAGCTGCTGTGGGAATTGTGATCAGGCTGTGCTGACCCTGTGGTTTGCTATGGGAAGTCTGCACATTTCAATACTATTAACTATTCCCATCATAGCACAGAGTATCTTTCCATTTATTTCTGCTTTTCATTTATTTTACCAGCATTTTCTAGTTTTTCAGTGTACAGGTTTTACTTCATGGACAGTTTCCCTAGGTATTTCATTCTTTTTTGATGCAATTGTACAATTTTCCCATGGATGCTTTCTGATGGGTCATAATGAGGCTGTAGATACACAATTGAGTTTTGTGTCTATATTGATTGTGTGTTTTGTCACCTTACTGGTTTCATTTTTTCTAACCATTTGCCTTTTTTGGTGGGGTGATGCTTCCTGGCTGGGGATTGCACTCAGGCCACAGTGGCCTCCGACAGCTTCATAGCACCGAGATTAACCCCTGCACCCCCAGGAAGGGCCAAGTCTTCCTTTGTGAGATGCTCCTCATCCTCACTGACGGGATTCCTGGGTTGTGTCAAAGAACCCTGCCCTTTGGGCCACAGTGGTGGGGGGGGGAGGCAGAGCCGGGGGCTACAAGCCATGGGCCAGGGAGCGGTTCATGGAAGAGGCCTGCTCAGCAGGCTCTGTTTCGGGGCTGCATCCTGCGTGGTCCAGTCACTCGTGCTTCTTCCTATATGTCCATGTGACTGTCAATATTAAGACAATGGAAGGGCCTCCCTGTGGCACAGGGGTTAAGCACCACACTATGAAGAAATCTGCAGCTTCTGCAGCACAAGTTCCATCCCCTGGCTGGCCAGGGAGTAATCCATATGGCGCTGCAGACCTCTCCTGAGTCACTCACTGCTCCCCTCAGCGGTGCATGTCAGTCAACCTGCCTGTTCTGTTCCTCACTCTGTCTCTGGTGGGTCCTCTCACCCCCCACATCTCTGGCCTGTACTCAAGCTCTTGTATGCATAAATTAATAAATCTTTAAGAAAAAAAAGACAATGGAATAGTTGATTGTATTAAACACCATCTTTCATTCACTCAGCCCTTCAAATCAACAATGGATTCACGAAGCATCTGGTATGTGCCGAGATGTGTTCTAGCCTGTGGTTGAGTTAGACACGTGGGTCCTTCCTGCCATGGGGTGTAAATTCTAGAAGCTTCTCCTGAGGAGCTAGAATGTCAAAGCCCAGTGGCTACAGCTCCATGAGAACATAGAAAACCAGAGAAGAGCCGGATTGCAGCAGCTTAAATCACAGCCTCAGGTGTCCTTCCCCTGTGGGATGTGAAAAATCGTCCTCTTCAAGGAAAAAGCTCAGCCATCCTGGATGCCCCCTACAATATCCAGCACACGGTGGGCTCATTATGAAAGTGTCTTGAGCGATGGGGACAGTTGTGACCAGATCTTTGGGAAGAACCAACTTGTCCATTCATTCATTCATTCAGCAA
Source organism: Talpa europaea (assembly GCF_964194135.1). NCBI lineage: Eukaryota > Metazoa > Chordata > Mammalia > Eulipotyphla > Talpidae > Talpa > Talpa europaea. The sequence goes on along the minus strand of NC_140083.1, from coordinate 47,678,776 downwards.
CCCCAGAGTGGGCGGGTTTTATGCCAGGGCTCATAAAAAGTGTCTGGCTTGTCTAAAGCGATACTGAAAACAGCAAACCGCTTACAATTTACACAGTGGGTTATATTTAAAAGCATGGCTTCTTGTCATTTAAAAAAATGTCACCCACAGCTCACTTTTTCAAGTGTTTATAATTCCAATGAGTGTATAACACAGCCATTCTGTATTTGTGTGCATTTCTGTAATAGCCTTCTTGTTACCCCACCTCACAACATAAAAGTCAGGGCCTGACAATCACATCTCCCTGCCACCCCACATATACCTCTGTCACCCCGCATCAACCCTGCTTCCCCCAGCCTGAGAACCAGCTTTCTGCTGGGGGGCGGGACCCTGCAGACTATTCCAAGCTGCTCTTGGCCATTTCGTCAACGGAACCGACGTGCCCAGAACAGCCGGTGCAAGCAAAAGCGGCTGTTTCTAGCGGACCCGCGAGGTGGTGTCCGCCTCCACCAACATGACTCGTATCCCTCCATGGGCGCTGCCTCAGCCAAGCTCTTGGTCGCCTGGAGATGTTTTTTCAGTCAGGTTCCTTTAACCTACCCCAGTGCGGCCCCTGCATGCGCACCGCCACCACCACCCCCAGAGCCCCCTCCCTCCCCTCCCTGCCTAATGAGCCTCTAGCGCATGACACCCCTAGGCGTCCGCGGGCGCCCCTGAGGGGACCCCAGGAGAGCAGGGGCCCGCGTCTCTGGCCCCTGGACGTGCGGCCACGGGGGCGCGGCGAGCGTTTGCCGAATGACTAAATGTCGCTCCGTTCTCAGATTCTGAGCCCGCCCTGGGGCCCAGGAGCCGGCTCAGACGCCTGCCCGCCATGCAGAGCCTAGGGCCGACTAGCCGCGCGCTGCTGGAGCCCGAGCGCGCCCCAACGCCGCCGCCCAGCCACGGCAGGGCCCAGGAGCAGCTGGGCCCCCCGCCCGGGACTGGCGGGCCATGGAGGCGGGGGCCCGAGCGACGAAGGCGAGGAGAAAGGTGAGGAGGCCGCGGGGCGTGAAGTGGGCAGCATCCCCCACGGTCCAGTGCGCGAACATGGTGGGGGCCGTGTCGGGTCGCCTCGCTGTGGCGGGAGTCACCCCAAACCCAGTGGCTTCAAGCAGCGCCCTGCTCCTGCATCTGCCGGCCATCGGGGGGGGGGCCGGACCCTCGGGCCGCGGGGCGCACGGCGGGGTTCCCGGCCCCCCTGGCAGGTACTGGCCAAGCTCACCCACGGCTCCAGCCAGGAGCGCCCCCCGCGCCCGAGGCGACGAGGCGGGGTCCCGCGACACTGCTGCCTCGCGGGCGGGCGGGACCGGCAGCCCAGGGGGCTTTCGAGCCCTGAGGCGGGGTGGGAGCCGGGCGGGCGGCCGGGCCGCAGCGCTGCAGCGCTGGGGACTCGGCCGGAGCGCGGGGGGGGGGGGGGGGGGGGGGCGGGCCGCGGGGCGTCAGCGGGCAGCAAGGTGAGGGCCGCGTCCCCCGGGCTTCTGACGCCGCGGGTTCCCCGCGAGACCGCGGGGGGCGCGAAGGGGCAGTGTCTGCGCCCGCCGAGGTCTGGTTTGCTCGCTGGGAACCCTGGGGCGTCTGACGGAGGAACGGTCTCCCCTGTTTCAGACTCTGGCCGGGCGGCCCCGCTGGGCGCATTACAGCTTCCCCGGAACTGGGGCGACGTCTGGGGAGTTTTGGGGTTTGTTTTTGCGGGCGGTGGCGCGGGGTGGGGGTGTGTCTGCGTCTCTGAGGGACGCTGCCCCTGGTGGTCGGGGCGGCGGAGAGCGGGCGTCCTCACGGGCTGAGGCTCTGGCTCCGGAGGGAGGCGGGTAAGTGGACCCGAGAAGCAAGGTCCCCCCTATCCGCTGACCGACCTGCGGGCCGCGGCCGCTCGCGGGGCGCCGCCCCCCCACGAGGGCAGCGCCGTTTGCGCTGAGCGGGGCCGGGGCCATCAGCCGCGGGGGAGGCGGGGCCCATCTCAGGAGGAGCCAGGAGGCCCCCGCATCGCCGAGGTGAGCCCAGGCCTCCTTCTGCCCGTCTGATGTGCAGGGGGCACAGCGCGGCCGGGAGGGACTCTCCCCAGAGGTGAGGGGCAGACTCAAGGACACCCAGGCTCTGGCACTCCTCCAGGCCTGAAACTTCCGGGGCAGGGGTGGGGGCGGGGGGCAGCAAGGGAGGCGGGGGCCGAGCCCCGCCAGCCGCCTGGTCACTCAGGGCCTCTCTCTGTGTCCCCAGACCTGCCTGCTCTGGACGCCGCTTTCCCCCAGGCCTAGAACTCCATGGAGGAAGATGCCAGGCCCAGGCCAAGGACTCCCAGGTAAGGGGGCGCTCCCCCCTACGCATACGCCCCGCCCTGGTGAGACATAGGGCAAGTTAGGGTAATTAGGCAGTTTTAGGGACACTGTAGGAGGGGACCTTGGAGAATTGAGGAAGGCTTTAGAGATAAGGACAGCAAGAGGAGTGTAACTAATTCCACCTGGAAAAACAACATCCCAGGACCAAGGACAATAGTTAACGCTGGCCTTGTTTTTTTTCAGGTGGTAAAGGGAGACAGAGATTGGGGAAATAGAGAATGGTTTAATTTATGGACAACTTAAAAGGGCAGCTGTTTAACTTCAATGTAGAGATGCTCATCTGAGGACTGGGCCATAAAGATAAAGAAGTAACAAATGGGGAAAGAGAAAGCTGTTAGATAAGGAATGTGAAGATCCCCTGCTCAGTAGCAAATTAAGTAAAACAGCCAGAACTAACCAATCACAGAGAGACTGGTGGAGCTTTAGAATAATTAGGGAAAGAAGGTATATATTCCCTGGGACATGACTCCACTTTGGCTTTCTTGCCCCTCCCAGGCCTGGTTTCATGGTCTGGGAGTTCTACTTTGTTTTTGTTTTTTTTTTCTCCTCAATAAACTTTTTTTTTTTTTCTCTAAACAAACCTGCCTCTTCTCGCTTGTTTGCCTGAGTGTCTGCAAAGTTCCTGCTGAGGCTTCCTGAGACACCGACCTGTGGGGGTCTAGTGGCTGGGACTCAGAGCTGCCCCTGCAGCCTGGAATCTGTTCCTGGCTGGGAGACTAGGCCTGACAATTCTGGTATCACTGGGAACCCTGCCCCGTCTGCCCAAGGCTAGCCCAGGAGGCTCCCGAGGGATAGGACACTGGCTCCGGTCCCCCGTGGCTGATGCAGCAGCCTCTTTGTCCCCGCAGCCCTCACGCACGAGGGCACCGCACAGTACCCCCCAACCCCCCAGCCCTTCATCTCTGCACCGGCAGCCCTCACCTATCACCACCACCTGTCTGTCCACTCCCCCACCCCCCTCACCCCAACATCGTGCTCCCTGCCCACCCCCCTCCCCTTGTGGATCCAGTTTTCCTTAGTCAGGTGCCCACTCATCAAGGGCTCTCAGCCCACCCACTGCCCGCCCCCCACTCCCTGTGCATCCTTGCTGACTGTGGTGAGGCGCCACCAAGCACGTCCTCAAGACTGTCTTGGGGTCACAGTGATGGATTTTGTTACTAGAAAATCCTCCCACTCAGCCGTTCCCATGTTTGCCTTCATTTTTACCATGGTACCCTTCCCTTTTTGGTTCATTTGTAAGTGTTTGACGGGTTTAACTCTTGCTTTGTCCAAGGAAACAGCATCAGGATGTATTTATATCCATTTCCAGCTGTGAGATGTGTTTCCCATTATTAGGGCTTGGTTTGAAAAAAAATTTGTTTCTGCTCCTCGTGTCAATGTGGAGGTTGAATCCTTTGTGTTCTCTGTCTACAAATTATGCAGTATTCCAACAAGCCTTGCCAGCTTCCTGAATTTGGATGTCCCGTGTTTTTATGTCACACCGTCCTGTTTGTAGCTCACAATGACTGGACTTAAAAAAAGTTATGTTCTTGATTTCTGGCTCTGTGAAGGGACTGTGGCCTCTCCGCTGCTTTCCCAAGCTTTCTGGACGCCTTGGCTGTGGCCTGCTTCAGTCATGACTAGTGTATGTGTGTGTCTTGTGGACATTTTAGGCCGATTTTCCGCATGTAGAATTCCAAATTCAGCTTACTACATTGCGTGCGCCTTATTTTTAGTCCCCCCTGTCCCGACCCCACGAAGGTTATGGGAAAACCTGCGAGAATGAGTATTTTTCTAATCACGCCAGAAAACCCCAAATAAATGGTGAAACTGAGTCCCTTCATGTCGCTTGACCAGGATTCCAAGGCCTTTTCCTGGTTTGCCAGAGAACTGAGGACATGCAAATCTGAAATGGGGGGTTCTCTCTCCCTCGCGCTCCTGGGGAGTGCACCCCAACAAGAAGAGGCATCTAAAGGGAAAGGACACAAATCTGAATGGGGGCGCTGCATCCCTGTCCCCCTCAGACCCCGGTCCTGTCCCATCCTGTCCCATCCTGTCCCTGCCCGTCCCATCCCGTTCATAGCGCCACCTAGTGGCGGGTGAGAATGGGCCATTCCAGTCCACTGGACTGTGCGGCCGCGGGTCCCGGGCCAGCCAACTGGTCGACCTCAGCCAGGTGCAGCAGCAGGCGGGGCCCCTCCTCCCCCCGGAACCCAGCAGGGAGGAGGGACCACGACCCAGGCAGCCCCATCTGGAACCCAGGCCGAGCCACCTGGGCCCCAGACTTGGGACATGCACAATCCGCCCCTGAGGGGCAGCGCCAGCAATCCAGGATGAACGTCCCCATAACCAAAGCCTGGCCCAGAAGCTGCACCACCCTGGACTTACAGCCAGGTAGGGATGGGGCCAAGCAGACACCGCACCAGGTGGTGGCTCCCACTAAGAGCGGCATCTGACCCGAGCAAATGTGTGCCACACTTGGATTCTCCTCGCTTGAGTCCCAGGGGTGAACAAACTGCTCATTAGTGAGGCACAAAGGCACACAAAGGGATCAGGTTGGCAGGAACACACTTCCCTGGACTCAACCCTGGGCACCAGACATGGATGCAAGAGCACTACAGGGGACCCTCACCACACAGCCCAGGACCAACAACAGGCCCCTGCAAGAGCCCCCTTGTCCTGAGCAGATCACCACCCCACACTATAACTGGACTGAAGCCCAACCACCCTAGGTGGAGCCTCCAGGATGGCACACCCCAAGGTACAACAGCTCCATAGGGCAGAAGCACTGAGGGCCAAACACAGGCAGCTGAGGGCCAACATCTATGCTGCTACCCCAGGTCTCCTGGAAGCCCCCCAGGCACAGAGAGACCCAGGCTCTGGAACTGGCCCCCCTCAGACCCAGGGCCCCATCATTGCCACCAGGAGAGTCCCAACACAGAAGCCTCTGACCGCACAGAGCACACAGGCTTCCAACACAGGAGAGAAGCTACCAGCACAACCATGGCGACAAAACAGCCCACATTTCAGGCCCAAAACCCCAGCAGCCAGTGCCGGCCCCAAGCTGCTATGGGGGAGGACCCCACTCAAGCAGCACTGCTTGGGGAGGGGAACAACCACTTTGGGTCAAGTCATTGGGACTGACCTGCTCCAGCCACAAGCACAAACACTATAGGGCCCAACCTGGGATCTCCACTCCAGAACCGCCCCCACAGGGTACAACGGCACCAGGCTCCCAGTAAGCAGGCCCCTTGTGGGGACAGCACTACCAGCATCCCCAAGCCAGAGCCACACATCAGCCTGATGTCCGGAGGCCACACAGGGGACAGCCATCATAGGCCCCCCACAAGGCCTCTGGTTGCCCCTTCTGCCAAGCATGCTTGCTATACCCCCACAGGGCCAGGGTAGCTGGAGCACAGCTCACTGACAGATACTCCCCAGGGCCTAGGCCCCAAAAAAGTGGCACTTTATAGCACCAAAACTTAGAGAACAGCCCCATGTGCTGGGGGCCTGGCTCCAATTCACAGCAACCCAAACTGAGAACATTGAGGGAGGCTCCCCCAACTACAGCCAGGGGTGTCCAATGCCCCAGGACTAGCAAGTACTGGGCACCAGCCCAACTTGCATAGAGCCCCCAACACCAAAGAGGGCAGGCCACCACTAGTGCTAAGACCATAAAAGGGCCATGCAAACCTTTCACCTCTCAGGCAAGCAGCATGTCAGTGACCACATACTGTCCAGTCTCAGCCATAGACACGCCTTTTTGGGAAGTATTAGAGGGTCTCCGCAGGCTGTGTCCCAGGAAATAGATGTTAGGTGAGCAGATACTGGAAGAAATCAGGCCTTCAAGGGCAAGGCATGATGTCAGAAAAAAAAAAAGGAAAACAAGGCCACCGGACCCGGGGAGATGACTTCCTAAAGCCTGCACCGCCCCCCATACACGGTTCAGATAACACCCAACCCCAGCGCTTCTGTGGCCGCCACTTACGGGAGCCGGGAGCGGGGAGCGAGCCGTCCCAAGAGGCAACCTCTATCTATGTCCGCATACTGCTGCTCTAGAGAGGAGCAGGCGAGCGAGGAATGCACCGGGGACATTGCCAGTAAGACACGCACGGGGCTTCTGCGGAGAAGGGCACAGCATGCCAGAACGCACAGAATTCTTTTTCAGAAAAGGGCGGGGTTCACAGCGGCAGCGATGTGCGGGAGGGGATGTGGGACCCCGGACATGCCTTCCTTCTCGCGACCCCACATTCGTGGCCAGGGGAGCACAGCACCTCATCGAGCCAGCTCCCCACACTTGGTGCGGGAACACGGCCCCACAACCCAGTGGTGCATTTGTGTGAGCGTCGACATGAAATGCGGGCTCAGACCCCAGTCGGGCCCCACCCCGCGTGTGAGAGGACGACTCTCCATAGCCAGCAGGAATCGGGCTGCGCAGCAGTCTGGGAAAGAGCTGATAGGCCGGAGCCTGCACATGGCCGAGGCCATTCACCAGGGGACCCGGGTGCCCCATTCATAGGGCACCTGGGCGTGAAGACGCGCCATGAACGACGTGCCTGTCAGCGTGGACTACACAAGTGCACCCTGGAGACAACAGCCGGGTCCTGGGAAGCCTTAAGAGACTTTTGCGGGCAGCGCGCCTGATGAGCCGAGACCTGTGAAGAGCCACACCATTGCAGCTGCTGGGAGCCACCCTCAGAGGAGGGAACTCTTATTTCTTCTGTGGCGCAATTTCGTTTGGGCGATCCCTTCCGCAGACCAGTGAAAGAAACACCCATGTGAAACCGATAGGACCACAAAATTGCTCACGCTGGCAGAACACTCGAGGGCTCTAAGGCCCGGTGCACGGAAAGCCCCAGGAGCACACACGCGGGCGAGAGAACGCACCAGATTTCGCACAGAGAAAGGAACCACTGATAGTCTGGCAGCAACAATCGCCGATTTCAGGCCAAAAAAACTCGGCACCCAGGGGCGTGGCCGAGCCCTAGGCCCCAGTGGGCCCCTGGAGCAGCGGCCCGGCCCCTGCCACTGCCCCCCGTCCCCCTGCACGACCCCTCCCCCCCCCCCCGGGTCCCGGGTGGGTCTTCTGGTCGACCTTGGGCGCAGGGCGGTGCAGGACACTGCTGCGGGGCCATTTAGCTTCTGCCACCCGGACGGAGGCCTCTCCCCGCCGCGGCCCTCCCCGAGAGCGGCTCCAGCCCGATCCTGCGGGAGAACCGCGTCCTGCAGCTCCGGGATCCTGGGATTCGGCCCTGGGCTCGCGGCTCGGCCCCAAGTCCCCGGCTTCAACGCACGGCGCCCATCCCGGTTCCAGGCCCCTGGCCCTGGCCTTTCTGTGGGCTTTGGTCCGAAGCTAGCAACTTGCAGGTCCCGCCGCAGGCCCCGCGCCCGCGGCCCAGCGCTCGGCCCCTGCGGCTGCGCCTGTAGCACCAGGTTCTCGGCCTCCTCACCCTTGGCTGCTCCCTGGCTCCAGGTCCCCCAGGCTAACGTCCCCCGGCCCCGGCCCCCGCGACTTGGGCAAACAGCGGCGGCATCTCCGACCTTCGGGCATGGCAGGGGCAGGAGCGGGAATGGACCATGGTCGTCTCACACTGCCCTGCGCACCACCTCCAAGCTCTCTCCACCCGGAGTGGGACGCGGTAGTCGGGCCAACGGAGATGCAGTCCCAGGTCCCCGGGGGACCCGGCCGGCAGACGTGCACTCCACGCTGGGCAGCGTCCCGTGGGCTGCGGGGGTCTCTGGGCAGGCTGGGCGCCCCAGGCTCCGGGTGAGCTGCGGGGTTACTGGACGGGCTGGGCATCATGGGCTCCCAGGCTGGTGGGGGTTCCGGGCTCCCGGCGGGCCGGCGGTCCAGGGTGGGCTGGAGGTCCCGGGCGGCCTGGGGGTCTGGTCGGGCTGCGGGGGGCCGCGCGGACCCCACGAAAGCTGGTCGACCTGCGCAGCGCATAGCCCCAGCTTATCTCAGCGAGCGCGCTGACCACCTCCCCCACAAGGCTGCACTCACAATCTCCAGGCATTGGACGCCGCGCGCACAGCCTGTTCCACCGGCTCGTCCTGCCCGCGCGCTCCGGCCCCCCGGAACCGCGCGGGGGCCGCTGCAGCCAAATCCGCTCCCTTCGCGGGTGGGCTTTCGGGCGGCAGGCGCCGTCTACGCTGCCCCCCTCCCCCCGCGCCCGCCCGGCTCCGCCTCACGTGTGGCTCTGGCGGGTCCGGGCGGCCAAGCTCCCGGGGAGATGCCGAGACCAGGCGGCGGAGGCGAGGCGGTGGGTCCGCGTGCACGCGGGAGACGATCCAATGGCCCCAGCCCTGGGAAGCAGGGGAGAAGGCGGCGGGAAGTCCCTTCCCTGTGGGCAGGAATTGGGGAGCAGGTGTCTGGTGCCCTCCTGGGGGTTGGGGGCGCAGGTGTTGCCCTGAGGAGGTCAGGCCTCCTGCTGGGCGGCCGCTGGCAGTGGCCTCCGGCCCTCCCCTGGGGTCGCAGCTGTGCCCACGGTCCTGGGGCGGCTCCGCGGTGGGGCGGCTCCTCCAGGCCATCGCAGCGGGCTCAGGAGCGGCGGGGAAAGCGCGCGTGTGGCCCGGCCCAGCACACCCGGTCCGAGCGCGCAGGAGCCCGCGGCACAGGTCAGTATAAATCCAGTGTCCTGGTCAGGGTCATAGTTGATAGTTCAACTGTGGCTTTCCCTTTCTGTCTCCTCTGGAGCTCAAACCCTGGTTCCTTCAGTGGAGACCCCACAGGCAGCAGGAAAGACGCGGGCATCGAAACACTCATGTGACCTTTTGTGGTAACACCACAGTGGCCTTATTATAACAGCGCGTCGTCCATACCGTGATAAACAGGCTTTATCTCCGGAATATTCTTTCTTCCGGCCCCACTAGTGGACTCGGTCTGGGCGGCGGCGGCGGCTGCGCTCGTGTCCGTCAGTCCGTCTCGAGGGCGACCCTGGCCCGCCGGTGGCCTCGTCCCGTCAGTGGAGGCCCGCGGGGACCCTGGGGCTCGCCGGGAAGACGCTTCTCGGCGCAGACACCCCGCGGGCACCCAGGCGCAGGCCGCCCGCCGGGCACAGACGCCGCGCTCCCCGCGTGGGCCAGTCCCTGAAGGCGCCGCCCCGTCCCCAGGACAGACCCCGCGGTGGGCACAGCGGGCGAGGGAAGGCAGGGGCGGCGGGTTGAGAGCTCGCTGCGCATCGGGTCGGTTCCCAGGCACCCCCGGGCGCTTCTTCCCTCGGAGACCTCTGGCGCCCCCCTATTCTGCCCCCTCGGGGTCCCGCTGGCGGCGACAAGCGTGCGGGGCTGCGGACATCGGGGCGCAGGCGGGGCTGTCATCATCACCGGTGCTCGAACAGGGGAGCCCCTGACGTTTGCGGGGAAATCGCTTCCTCGTCCCAGTGGTGGGGGATCAGCCAAGCCCGCGAGGTGACCGGCGAGGGCTGGACGCGCAGCTGGGGCGCGCGCGGGCCGCGCCTGTCGGGCTGAGGGCACCTAGGGCCTCTGTGTGACCCGGGGTCGGCGCCTCCGCCTCTCTGGTCCTCGCGCCGGCCCCGCCCCCAGCCCGCCTCGGGCTTCTGGGAGTTGTAGTCTCGGCGCGCCTGTGGGCGCGGCGCCTTCTGGGAGTTGTAGTTCCCGGGCAAGGGCGCCTCCTGGATGCGTCTCCCCCCACTCCCTGGCCACGCGCCGGAACTGGGGTCTCCGGGCCGAGGAGAATCGGCCAGAACTCTCCGTGCCCGGCGGAGGCCGCCCCAAGCCCCCGGCGCGGGACCCGGACGGGGAGGGCGCGACTCCGCGAGTGCGCGTCTGTTCCCTCGGGGTGCAGAGGCCGGGCGACCGCCGCGCCATCCACTTCCCGCCCGTCCTCCCGTCCTCTCCCCAACGCCCACTGCGCCCCTCTGGAGGAGAGGGGTGCAGCCCGAGGGCGTGGGGACCCCAGCACAGGGGGCCCCACACCAGCCCGCGCCTGCAGCGTCCGAGCCCCTGTGCCATCTGACCCTTGCCCACGTGGCCGCCTCTGCCCAGCACCGCCCTGCCCGGGCCTGGGCCCCGGCCCTGGCTCCCCTCACCGCCCCGCCCCGCCCAGGCCAGGGCCCCGCCGCCCTGAGTGCGCCTGCGCTCGCCAGCTCCCCACGAAGCCGCTGCTCCCAGGACGAAGGGCACCGGCTTGGGTTTCCCTTTTCTGCCCTGCAGGTCCGGAACCGAGACTGCGGCGGTGCCGTCGGGAGCAGGACGCACGGGCTGCGGCCCCGCAGCGGAGCGACTGGCCATGCTGGCACCACTCGCGGGCTGGAGGGCGGAGACAGCGCGCTGGCGGAGTCTGGGAGCCCTGGAGGCGTGGGGGGGCGGGGGTCGGCCCTCCAGGCTCAGGGGCACCACACCCCGAAGGACCCGCCTTGCAGAAGCCGCTGCTTTCGGGGTGCCCCGCTGCCGCAGCACTGGGTGGCCCACTGGGCGCAGGTCCGCCGCGGCCTCCCTCGGAGTCATAATCACAGCAGGACCCCAACATCATCTCACCGGTCAAGGCCCCGTGGTGGGCAACTTGTGCAGTCAAAAAATAACCAGCCACCCCTCCCCAGGGCACAGAACCCCCACCAGGTACTAAGTCCCCCCAGAGCCCTCCCAGGAGCCCCCCAGGCACCATTGTCTGTGGTCCCCTGGCCGCCTCTGCCCTATTTCCCAGTAAGTCCCGGTAAGCAAGGGTTCTTGTGAATATTCACTCCTTTGCCTGAATGTGCCCCCACAGGGGTGGCCCCTGGGGATCCCGTTCATTCTCTTACAACCTACACATGGGGCACCCGAGGTGCCCACAGTCTGGGCACAACATCAACTGATGAACTGCCCTGTGTCTAGGACAACAGGTCTACACAAAAATCCCACGTTTAAAAAAACGAGATTTTCCAATTATACTGAGAAGTGTAAAGTGTGGTGCATTCCCTAATCCAACACCTTTGAAATTTTAAACATCACCAAGAAAAACAAGAGTTTACTAGGCTTTATAACAGATAACTGATTTTAAAGTAGGTCATGGAAATGTCTGTTTCCAAATTTATTTTGAAATAAATTATAAGATCTGACCTCCCTTCGGTGGTAAATACCTTTGCTTGCGTGTCTAAGCAAAATCATCTCCTAAACAACCGCATCATCACAACAGAATGAATCTCTTCTTATCCCTGTACAATCCATACTCAGGTTTCCTTGTTCCACCCCTAAAAGTTTGAAAAACATGATTTATTTGAAAATAAGTTAAGCACCAGGAATATGCGGGTATGTATAACTGGAGGAGGAGAGTCCAGACCGGGGAGGCCACTCAGCTCAGCTCAGCTCTGCTCAGCCAAGGAACCAGGGACTGTTGGACTCTTTGCTTCCGTTCTAGCATTACTTGCCCTGGCCCTGGCACACAGTAGGTCCTCAGAAAACATCAGGGGAAATGAGTAAGTGGGGAAAGCCCTGGCCTGGCCCTGGTGCCCAGCAGGTCAGGAATCGTGGGGTCTGAATCTCCCCTGTACTCTGGATGTCACCCGGGCTTCAGCACAGTGGGCCCTCAGGAAGAATGAGTCCTGGGGTGAAAGGATGCAGGTGAGCATCCACAGCACTAGTCCTGGGGGCCCTCTAAGTCAGAAGGCAAGCGTTCTGGTTCTTTCCTGCGCCCGGCCACTGGCACACAGTAGTCTGCTGGGAGGGCCCCAAGGAGCCGCACCAGGACCGTGCACGCAGCTGCGAGGCTCGAAATGAGAGGAGGGTCCTGCCTGGTACCCCCAGCCGAGCCGAGCCTAGAGGACACCGCTGGGCGCAGAGGGCGGCCCTGTCCCCAGAGGCGTGCGCGCAAAGCAGGGGGAGCGACCCCAGGGGAGGGCCTGAGGCCACCATTGGCGGCCGCCCGTCAGGAGGCCTGACATCAGGGCCACTTCTGCAACCCCAGCCCCCAGGCGGGCGCAAGACACCCGCTTCCCAATTCCTGGCGACTGGGAAGGGACTCCCCGCCGCCTCCTCCCCTGCTTCCCAGGCCCGAGGCCACTGGGTCGTGTCCCGCGTCCTCGCGTGGCTAGTGCTGGTGCGCGCCGACCCCACCGCGGGGGGGGGGGGGCTTGGCGCCCCCTGACGGCCACGTAGACTGCGCCTGCGCACCCCCCACAGCCACCCAGGAAGGGGGTGGATTTGGCGGCAGCACCTGGCGCGCAGTTCCAGTCGGGCGGGTCGGGCCGGTCGGGCGGGCTGTGCGCTAGGCGTCCGACGCCTGGGGATTGTGAGCACAGCTGTACAGGGGGCGGGCAGCGAGCTCGCTGGGGCGGGCAGGGGCTGCGGGCAGCGCGGGTCGACCAGCTCTCCGCGGGGGGCCGCGCCTTCTCCCGCAGCCCGCCGGGACCTGCGCAGCCAGCGCGGGGCGCACCTTTGCGGGCGGGTCCCGGAGAGGCAGCGGTTGTCCCGAGCCCGGGGCTGCATCTCAGTCGGCCTGACTGCCGCGTCCCGCCCCGGGGGAGGGGAGCCCCGGGGGTGCTCAGGGGGTGTGAGGGACCACCGGGGTCCAGCCCCGCTGCCGTGCCTGGAGGTCAGAGATGCCGCCGCTGTTCACCCCAAGTCTCCCGCAGGAGCCACGGGGTCAGGGGCCGCGAATCAATCGGGGTCCGTGACCCCGGAGTCGGGCGGGGGGCTGGGGGCCGAGTGCTGCGGGTGGGGGCGGCGCCTGAACGGGAGCAGGGGCCGCAAGCCTGGGGTGTCTGCAGCCGGAGCCGGCACAGCATCCGCGAGTGAGGGGGGCCGGGGGGCTGAGCCCCCCCCCCCCCCCCGTGAACTTGGCGCAGCTGGCCGGGCCAGGACGGCTGAGCCAGGCCGAGGACCTGGGGCGGGCGCTTTCGCTGGGGGCGGGCGCCGGGGTTGCGGGGGGGCCGGGCAAGACCCGCGAGGTGCGAGCTTTGCGCCGAAGCCCGAGGAAAGACCGGGGCCGTGAATCTGGGCCAGCGCGTGGGCTGAAACCAGGGGCCCGAGGCCGGATCCCAGGATCCCGGAGACGCAGGACACGGGTCTCCGGCGGCGTCGGGCCGGAGCCGCCCTCTGGGAGGGCCTTGGCGCGCACCGGGGCGGTGGGAAAGGGGTCGCGGGGGGGGGGGGGGTTGGAGGGGGACGGGGTTCTGGCCGCAGCTCCAGAGGCCCACGGGGACCTGTGGCTCCGCCCCGCCCCTGGGCGCTGAGGTTTTTCTGGCCCAAAGTCGGCGCTTTTTGCCGCCAGAGTATCAGTGGCTGCTCTCTCTGGGCGGAACCCCGCGCGTGCCCTCGCCAGTGTTGCGTTTTCCGGCGTCTCCGTAAACCCGCGCCCTCGCCATGGCGCCTCAGAGCTCCGCACCGCGCGCCTCAGCAGCGCCAGCTCACGGTGTAAACACAGCCGCTGCCCCACAAGGTCTCCCAGCGGGTGCTGCCTCTGCCCAGTGGCGGGATGAGTGTGCCAAGCGGGCAACAGGCTCTGTGGCCAGACCGGTGTTCAGCCTCTGAGAAGCCGCGGAGTCTGCAATAAGCATCTCCATCTTGGAGTAGCTGGGGGTGCTGCCTGGCAGGGCTGTGAGTTTCCTGCACGTTCCCCAAGACCTGATCAAGGTAGTGGTGCTTCACGCAGAATGCAAACACTGGACCCACAATGCATCCCACACCTCGAGCTGGTGAGGGAGGCACTCCCAGTGGGGTTGAAGTCTTGTTTCAAGACTAAGATAACACTTAGCCCCCCAACTGCTATGGTGAGCTCTGGGGCCTGCACCAGCCCTTCCTGTGAGGGGCGCCTTGTCAGATATGGAACCCTGTGCCCACAAGGTGGGCTCAAGCACAAACAGACGTGCAGAGAAAACGCCCCCGGCCTGAGGCTGCTACTGGGTCAGACCTTGTGCCATCACCCATGGTGGCTGCTCCCCATGCTGTGAATGTGGAGCTCTGGGGCTGGGAGGAGGCGGGTGTCCTGGCAGGTGCATGTTTTCTGTGGCAATGCCTCCATGTGCTCCAGGGCCCTCAGCCCTTGCCTGTGGCCTCTGCTGTGTGCCCCAATGGCTCAGGACTTGCTCCTCTTCTGTGCTCCTGTTTGCTTGTCTACAGGGCCTGGACCCCAGTGTGTCTTGCTGTTCTGATGCCCTGAAAGGAGCAGCGGGTGCTGCCCTGGCCTTATGTCCCTGTGGCCCCCACTGCTGTGGTGCTAGCCTCAGACCAAGTTGGGGTTGATGGAGTGTCCACAGCTGCACACCTCAGTAGTGTGGCTCCTCAGGGAGCTTGCCCTCCCCTCCTGGAGGGTCAGTCATGCAGTTGCCAATGTCATGAGCTGACCCCGCTGTGCATATACAGCCTCAGAGTTGGGCCCTCCGGACCTCTGTGGCCCTCTTGTCTTGGTCTTCTCTGGCCATGCTCTGTGCTGCCCTGGCCACCACCAGGCACCTGGCTCTTGGCTTACACTGTGCCAGGGTCTCTGGGCTCCCTCCCAAGGCCACTATCCACCTGGGATGCAGTGAAGAGGGCCCTTGTGTTCTACAACTGATGCTCACCAAGCACTCAAGCTGTAGGGGGACCTGAGGTGAGTCTTGTGCTTGGGGTCAGTCTTTTTGGCCCTCAGGCTGTGGGTACCTGTGGCTGCTAGCTGGGCAGCTCATGGTTGGTGTAGCTGGTGGATACTGCCTGGTACCCTCACGCGGGGAGCTACAGGACATAGGGGCAGGACGCCAAGACGGGACAGGAAGGGGCGGGGTGGGACAGGACACTATGCCACACGGATACAGTGACCCTATTCAGATTTGTGTCCTTTCCCTTTAGATGTCCCTTTTTGTTGGAGTGACTGCACCCCAGGAGCACAATGGGGAGAGACACCCCACCATTTCAAACCTGCATGTCCTCATTTCTCTAGCATAGCATTAAAAGGCCTTGGAATCCTAGTCAAGTGACATGAAGGGACTCACTTTCACCTGTTATTTGGGGTTTCTTGTGTGAATCCCATATTCTCGGCAGAGTGACGCTCTATTTCCATGTCCAGTCACAGCTGCTGAGCTCAGAGAGCAAAAATTAGAAAAACAGACTCATCCTCGCAGGTTTTCCCCATAACCTTCATGGGGTTGGGACAGGGGCGGGCCAAAATAAGGTGTGCGCAGTGTCATAAGCCAACTTTGGGATTCTACAAATGGAAAATCAGCCTCAAATGTCCATGACACACACACACACTGGTCATGATCCAGGCAGGCCGTAGCCAAGGCTTCAAGAATGCTTGGGAAAGCGGTGGAGAGGCCACATTCCCACAGAGCCAGAAATCAAGAAAATGACATTTTGAGTCAGTCCAGCCATTATGAGTTAGAAACAGGACAGTGTGACATAAAATACATGGGGCATCCAACTTCAGGAAGCTGCCGACGCTGGTTCTACCACTGGATAATTTGTAGTCAGAGAACACAAAGGATTCAACCTCCACATTGACATAAGGAGTAGAAACACATTTGTTCAAACCCAAGAGCTAATAATGGGAAACATCACAAAGCTGGAAGGAAATGGATATAAATCCATCCTGATTCTGTTTCTTTGGAGAAGCGAGAGTCAACTAATCCAACACTTACCAATCGACCAAAAAGGGAAGGGTAACATGGTAAAATGAAGGCAAACATGGGAACAGCTGAGTGGGAGGATTTTCTAGCAACAAAATCCATCATGAGGATGAATAAAAAACAACAGATACACGGGAGCCAAGAGTCAGTGTGGCAGCCTCTGCCGCTGAACGCCAGTGAACTTACTGGAAAGAGGGAGGCTTTCACTCAGACACATCCAAGTGAGTAAGACCCCCTTCCCCTGTGCGCTGGACTGGACAGTCAATGACGGGTAAGATCGGGGGCAGACTGAAGAAGGCACTGGCCAGCCTCATGTCTGTGACTCCTGACCACCTAAGACAGGTGCAGTCCCCGAGGGGCTTCATCATGATAAACTTTGGCGTTCAGATCAAACAAGGCCTACAAGCCTATAAGCCTAATTTAGGCAACAAGCCTGCAGTAAATAACCCCTCCTTTGATGGAAACAAGGCTTCCAAGAGTGTCACCTGCAAACAAGCCTGATGGAATTACCTACAAAGCAGTTTAACCATTAACTAGATAGTCATTGTTTCAAAAATAGTAACAACTTAGCAACCTGTCTATAATCATACTACTTTTTCACTTACTTTGCTTTTTCTTTGTATGTGTGCAATCAGTTTCAGGAAATGCATGATAAAGAAAATAGTGTGTGGCAATAGTAGTTTTAAAATAATCATAATACTTCTCACATGAGACAACACCATAAAAATCAAAATGCTTACGTAGAGAATATATTGCTCGTGATCACTAAAAGTAAAAGGTGCCAGTAGATAAATATCAATGCTTTTTGATCATTGTGGTTTTGGGATACGAATCAAGAAAAGCTAGCTTAAAGAATGTTATTCTGTGTAAACAAAACTGATTGTGTAGATTCAGTACCTTGAAATTGTTTGATGTGCCATGCCATGGAACATCGATCACATGAACATGAATAACAAAGTAGATGTCTTATGCCTTACAAAGTATTTTATGCTGAAAAAGAATTAAATTGTATGAAATCATCTATTGTTAGAAAAGGTATAAAAGTCTATGATGATTTTGAGCAAATTACATTCAGATCTTCACTCTTGAAGTGTGTCTGTCTGTCATTTATGTGTCTGTCTGTCATTTATGCGCCGATTCCTTGAGCATCCTCACAGTTTCTCAATCCTGAGACAGTCCTGCAAGTCTACCGCTGCGCTGGTCCGCGGCAAGTCAGCCCTCACTTGGCTCCAGGACGTGATCCCTCAACAGAGGCCTCTTTCCAAATGTCAAGGAACCGACTCTTTACAAGCAGATAAAAGGGTGAGTGAGTCCTCACATGACCCCGAACTCAACAGACAAGAGACTCCTCCGGAAACAAGACGTGGGGTTCAGTATCTGGAGAAATATCCTATGCCCCAAGGACACAGGCCAGGAAGCTACTAGCACTGTCCACCCCAAGAGCTACCTCCGTCTACCTTCTGTGAGGTCTGGCTGCACCTCCAGCTGGGGCCACCTGCGAATCCCTGCCCCCCTCCCAGTGGGACAGAAAACGTTTGCATGGAGGATGACTTTGTTCAGGGACACGGGTGCAAAGCCTCCCCAGAAGGTTAAATGCAACAGAAGTAATGTCCCGGGTGTTGAGAGGGCACTTGGTCAGCCTCAGTGGCCTGTCCTGCTGCTTGCCCAGTCACTTCCTCCCTGACGCGCAGAACCCTTGGCAGCAGTGGCACCATGGTCAGAGGAAAAGCGCCAAGGGCATCTCGGTCAACACCAGGAACAAGGAGAGCACACACACCACCAGGACGATGGCTGTCTGCTGGGGTGCTCTGGGCCACTCCAGGAAGCCCTGAGACAGAAGAGGGGGTGGCAAAGGCTGGGGGGGCTCCCCTGCTTGCCGGACAAGGATTAGGCCCAGGAATGGCTCGGCCTGGCACGTGCCTAGCTGTTGTGATGCCAGGAGGATGCGACCAGGTGACAGATAAATACACAAGCCGTGTCCAGGGTGCCTGGCAGAGGGCACGGTCACAGGGTCCTGCCACACCCATGCTGCCTGGGCGGAGCCAAGGGTCACCCTATCGCCGGCATCCTGGCAGAGGGAAGGGGAGACTGTCCCTGAGAGGCGGCTCCACGTGTTCCCCACTAGCAAGGCTTGCTGTGCTAGAGGCCGGTCTGACCCCAGGTTTCTCCACTAAACCCTTTCCTGAGCTCCATCTGGCTCCCACCTCTCCCCGGGGATGGCCTCTTGCCATTTACGGAGCCCTATAGCCCAAAATCCCTCCACCCCACCCCAAAAGCTCCCCGCAACGTCCTGTCATCTCTGCTTCAGGCCCTTCCAGGCTGCTCTCCACCTGTCGCTTCCTCCCCCACCCCCCCCAAGGCTGCCCAGCTCCCCTGCTCTCTGCCAGGAAGGCCTCTCCCCAAGTCACCAGAGCGCAGGAAACTCGCTTGAGCTCCGTGTGGCCTGACAGAGCCTGTCCAGGCGACTCAGCTGGAAGCTGGGGGCGGGTGAGTCTTGGCTCCCCGTGGGGAGAGAGGGGTCCTGCTTTCCCACCACTGGCGTTGTGGCCCCGCGCCCCCGCCCTGTCCCCCGCCCCGTCCTGGCCCCTCCCACTGCCCGCGGATCCCAGCAAAGACTCCCCCCTCCCCAGCCAGACCCAGTCAGGGTTCTGCAGAGCCAGCTACGCAGCCACCGCGGGTGCGCAGGTTCGGGGAGGCGAGGGGCAGGAGGGGAGAGAGGCCAGGGCAGCAGGGGAGGGTGCGCCGTCCCCTCTGGGTCCCGGGGAGCATGCGCCCTCCGGGGCGGAGCGGGCGCAAGGACTGCAGGGCCTTCTGGTCCAAGGCTTCTTTTGGGTGGTTGTGGTCCCTGCGCTCGGGCATGGCGCCAGGACCGCGCGTGGACGCCCGCAGGGGCCAGACATAGCCACCCGAGGCGGCTGCCGGGTCAGGGGCCCGCTTCGCCCATTGTTACTACTGCGCCCTCCCGTGGGCCTGTCGTCCCTCTGTGCCTCAGTTTCCAGTCCTGATGGGGGGGAGCCATCGTGGCCACCGCTCGCCAGAACCTGACGTGCTCCGGTCACCGCCCTTCGCATCTCCCAGTTCAGCCAGATTCCCACAAAGCCATCCATGGCGGGGAAAGCCCCCCTTTCCCTTGTGACCCCGAAGTGCAGAGCGTGCTCCCTCCCGCGTCCCCGTCCCTCTCCCCTCCTGGCGCCCAGCCCAGCGGTTTTCACCAAAGCCTCCCGGGCCTGCTGCCCCCAACAGGGCTCGGGTCTGGGGCCTTGGACCCTAAGCTCTGATTTCTTGGGCTTCCCCCACCCTCCCAGGTGCTCCTGTTCCTGTGCCACCACCTATGTCCCAGCCTTGCATTTAGGGGCTTGGTCCTTCCAGACTTTTTCGAATAGTTTGAGGCAAGGATATAACTTTTTTTTTTCGCAAATGGATAAATACTTGAGCCATCCCAGTGACTCAGCCAAGCAGCACAACTGACTGACCGGCAGGGTCCATGCCCACAGCCCCTGTGGGCATCTTGGTGAGCCCCAATAGCTGAAGGGCAGATGCCACTCAAGGAGAAGGGAACGAGACCTAAAGGCCATCCCTGCCCTGCCTGGGGGAAATGCGCCAGGAAAGTGGGAGTCTAAGACCGGAGCTTAAGGGTGCACCGTCGTACTGTCAGACCCAAACCCCTTTGTTGACAGGTGTCTCCATACCTGGACCTGCCAGGTCTGCGCAGTGTGGAGCCAGGAGGAGCCTCCAGGGATGTTGTGTCCGGAATGTTCTAGAAGGAGAGACAGTAAAATAAGAAGGTCCGTTAGGAGGCTGCTGCAACAAGCCAGGTGAGAAAGGACACACCTGCAACGAGGTGGTGGCCAGGATGCAGCTCAGTGGACAGATTCGGACTCGCCTTGGAGATGCCCCCATGGAGGACATGGCAGTGGGGAGTGGAGGGCAGGGGCTGTGGGAAGCATTTGCACTTTTGAGTCCCAGCATCTGCATGTCCTGTAGGGCCCTATGTGGGGTGGAGATATATTTTTTAAAGATTTATTTATGCATCCAAGAGCTGGGGTACAGGCTAGAGGTGTGGGGGTGAGAGGATTCACCAGAGACAAAGTAAGGAACAGAACAGGCAGACTGACTGAAATGCACTGCTGAGGGGAACAGTGGGCAGCTCAGGAGAGGTCTGCCATGTGGATTACCTCCCTGGCTGGCCGGGGGATGGAACTTGTGCTGCTGAGGCTGCAGATTGCCTCATAGTGCTTAACCCCTGGCACCACAGGGAGGCCCTTGCATTGTCTTAATATTGACAGTCACATGACATATCGGAGGGAGTGTGAGTGACGGCATGGCACAGGATGCAGCCCTGACACGGAGCTTGCTGAGCAGGGCTCTACCATGAGCCACTCCCTGGGCCGCGGCGTGCGGCCTCTGGCTCTGCCCCCCTCCACCCCACTGTGGCCCAAAGGGCAGGGTTCTGTGACACAACCTGGGAATCCCGTCAGTGAGCAGTAGCCCACAAAGGAAGACTCTGTCCTTCCTGGGGGTGCAGGGATTTGCCTCGGTGCTATGAAGCTGTCGGAGGCCACTGTGGCCTGAGTGCAATCCCCGGCCGAGAAGCATCACGCCACCCAAAAAGGCAAACAGTTAGAAAAGATAAATCCAGTAAGGTGACAACACAAAATCAATACATACACAAAACTCAGTTGTGTGTCTACACCCTCATTAAGACCCATCAGAAAGCATCCATAGGAAAATTGTACAATTGCATCCAAAAAGAATGAAATACCTGGGAAAAGAGTTAATGAAGAAAAAACCTATACTCTGAAAAACTAGAAAATGCTGGTAAAAGAAATGAAAAGCAGAAATAAAGGGAAAGCTATTCTGTGCTGTGATGGGAATAGTTAATAGTATTGAAATGTGTAGACTTCCCAGAGCAAACCACAGTGTCAGCACAGCCTGATCACAATTCCCACAGCAGCTTTCCCAGAAACTAACCCTCCTGAAGCGCTGGGGCAGGGGGCAGAGGCCCAGGCACGCCAGCTCCCCTCAGTGAGGCTGGAGGCGTCTTGCTCTCTGACTCAAACTGAACCAAACACAAAGTCTCCACTGGAGGTAATTTCGTAGATATGAAAGTGAGGATCTGAACCCAGGAAGCGGGTGGGGTTATTCTGGGCAAACGACGCCAAACAACAAATCTGAATTCAGCTTCTCCAGAGAGAGAGACGCTGACATGGAGGATGTGCTTGTCCTGGGCAGGGGCTCAGATGCTGATGCAGGAGGATTTCATCTTCTTTCTGAAGGATGCCTAGAGAGCCCCAAATGCTGAGCGCCCTCCTCACATCCTCTCTCCCCACCTTCAGGGCCACAGAGGTGGGGGGTGGTCCTCAGACCTGGCCTTGGGGGCAGCTTTGCTTCCTGCCTACTAGACCCAGGCAGGAGGGGGATGTTGTTGTGCCCAGTGTAGGTAAATGCAGCCCCCAAGGACACACAGTCAGCCAATGCAGGAACACAAAGGAGTTTATTTTTGGCTAGAGTCCAGGCTCACGACTCACACCAACACAGCAGCAAAGATCGAGAGCCCCAAACAAAGGGAGCGGGGATCTTTTATAGGGCTACAAGCAAATTTAAAAAATTAAATCATGTTGGCAACCATTCATTAGTTATACATGTGCATTTCCTAACAACGGTGGGCACACGGTTTATTTTATGGCTGGTTTGACCCCATTAGTGGTCCCCATTAGTGTTCGGCTCCACTGTGGCTGGCCGTCTGAGATAAGAGATAAGGCCAGAGTGGGGTAAGGGTCGAAACCTTCTCTGGAATGCAAGTTATTCAGTCTTGAGTAAGCAAAACTTAAAATGCTAAAATGGTGGTTATACACAAGATGGAGGAACGGTGGCTGGGTCTCACAGACATCAGCCCCAGAAAACACTACCTGCTCCCCAAACTCCATGATAAACCCGCTGTGATAACCACACCCAGGCCAGCAGTGCAGAGGAGCCCAAGAGCCCCAGGTGCCATCCAGGCCACAGAAGCACCTGGAGGGGTCAGATTGGGAAGGGGTGCCACAGGAGGCCAAGCTTCAGCCCCAGGCCTTGTCCCAACATAACTCCAGCTAATGAGCAGGTCACAGTGGGTTGGGGCAGGCGGGCTGCGGCAGGAGGCACAGGCGGGTCTGTTGCAGGCTCCGAGACTCCCAGACTTTCACCGACAGTGTCCGTCACAGCCAGACCCTAAAATATCCACAAGTCATTAAAACAGCAAACAAGGTTGCTTGAATTTCTGGGAAAGATTTTTTTTAATCATTGTTAAAAATCCCCTTACCTGAAGCTGACATAAAAGCAAGGCTTGGGGCCTTTCTGATTGCGCAGGGGTTAAGCACAGCACTGTGAAGCCACCTGCAGCATCTGCTGCACGAGTTCCATCTGCTGGAGGGCAAGAATGGAAAGACTGGAAAGGAGGCCTCATGAGACTAAAACCCACCTCACGCAAGGAGGTGGGGGTCGGGGGAATAATAGGACCATTAACCCAGCTGTGGAGGTCGGACCCTTAGGCACCAGTGCCTTGTCACAAGGCAGGAGACCTGAGCAGGATCCAAAGCCCTAGGGAGTGGCACACAGGCCTGAGGGGAAGGATATGGAGATTGGGCCCACCCTGGAATCTCTGGTCCCTTTCTAGTGTTGCCTGTTACCCAACATAGGCAACAAGCAGCCACTCTATGGAGGAGTGACCCTCCCAAAGAGAAAAGGACTGTATCAGGGCAGTCTCTGCACAGGCTATGGGCAGCCGTCCGTCTGCCCACCCGTGACTATGCAGGTACCCCTTCTCACCAACTCTCTCCCTCTGCAGGGCACCAGCCTCCTGCATGCCATGACCTATCAAGGCCGCCCACCTGCAACGATGCAGGCCACTCTCAGCAAAACCTGTCCTTTTCCCTTTCCCTAATAAACCTGCCCTTTAAATACAACTAGTGTCTCTGTCTCATGGAGAACATGGCTGGGGAACTTGCCAGGTGCTGCTGAAACGGGAGCTCTGGGGACACTTTTCCCAGAGTGACCCCCAGGACCCACACGCCATCTACAACCTACAACATTTTGGCGACCACGAAGGGACTCGTCACGTCATCTGTTGCCAACATCACATCCCCAGGCGGGAAGGTGACCCACAGGGTGCCGCAGACCTCTCCTGTCTCCCCGCTGCTCCCCTCAGCAGTGGATTGCAGTCAGTCCACCTGTTCTGTTCCACGCTGTCTCTGCTGAATCTCCTTACCCCTACCCCCGCACCTCTGGCTGCACCCCAGCTCTTGTGTTCATAAGTAAATAAATACGTAAAAAAAAATAAGTAAAATAAAATAAAAGCATGACTAAAATGACATTTACCTGCAGATCCTGAGATGGACCCTATTGCGAACATGAAAAAGCAGCTGCTATTCAAAATACATTGTGAGAAAAATGAAGGCTCTCGGCTCCACATAGAATGTTTCTTGTTGTACATTATGGTGCAGCACAATACACTGTGGCCCAGACTCTGACATCCCTGAGTCTGTTCCGTGGTTTGGTGTAATATTCAGCCTTGAGCCGGGAGCCTGTGTTTATCTTTGGGGCTCAGACAGGTCTCGTGGGGACTTCACAAACTTGGGTTTTGTTTCCTGAACTGAGGCTGGCCTCTCTCTGCCTTTGGATTGGTGAGCTCTATAGAGGATCTTCTACTGCCACTTTTACTTTAGTTTTCTGGTTCTATTTCCCTGATTAGCTTTTCTTTTTCTATTTTCATTTTTCTTTTTCTTTTTTTGCAGTTTCTTCTCTTTAAATTATACAGGGGATCACTTGTTAACATTTCTTTCAGGGAAGATCTAGTGTTAGTGGACCACTTCTTCAGCTTTTGTTTGTTTGGGAAGAACATTTTTACTCTCTCGTCTCTGTAGGAGAATCCTGCAGGTTAGGATATTTGTGACTCATATATTTTAACTCTATTCTAAATATGTTATTTCATCCTCTCCTTGCCCTATAGTCCTCTAGAAATGTGAGTTGGGTCCATCCCCACATATGCAGAAACTTGTGAAGAGGTGCTGGGATCTGGACCTCGTCCTGGCGTGGTTACCTGAGCATTCTGAAAGGATAACTCATAAAACTAGAGCCATAGATATCATCTATGTGGCTTTCCATGAAAACCAGCATCAGGTTCATCATCACGTCACTCTAACTATAGACCAGAGAGAGAGAGATTGGAGAAAGATGACAATTTCAATAGAAAGCAGTCCAATAAATCCAGAAAAGAAAATAATTATTATATAAGGAAAAGAGAGTCAAGATCACCCATTTTCTGGGGCACAAGGACCATAGGGAAAGCTCTTGGTATGGGGACATTGCAAGAGTCTTGCATGTCGTTGGAGTGCTATACAAGAAATCCCAGGTCCAGACATGCAAATGAGCCCTCTTACTTTCCTTTTACTTTGTGAATTGAAAGTGTTTATTATTGTAAAATAATCTCCTTTGTACTCACTGAGTATTTCTGCTGGGAGAAAGATGAAAAGAATAGGTCAGGGGTTACCAGCAAACATTTCCATTTTAAAGCCATTCAGTGACTCCTACAGGACTGCCGCCATATAAGGCAAAGTGTGGCATTTACTCTGTGAAGCTAATTCACTTCATGCATGTTTGCTTGGGGCATTATTTCATTTCCCTGGACTTTCCTATAAGATTCAGAATAGAGAATATTATTCATTGTATGCAAAAAAAATATAATAGGTCTTTATAACGTAGTAGAATAAAAATTATATTTTAGGGTATCATCACTGTGAATGGTACATGAATCTCATAGTCTAAAATACATTTACCTTATTCACAAAAATTCATGCACTCTACATGGACATAGAATATTTAATTGAATTCTTCCCCGTTTAGTGAGATGAGCTCCATAGACTGACCTCATTTTAGTGGATTTAGTTCATCCTATTGTTTCCAATATGAGTTACTTTGTATTTGGGGGCTTTATATGTACCTAGTTGGCCAGAAAACTGAGCAGGCAAAATATAAGCAGACCAAAAATACCACAAAAACAGCAACAAAAACACCCTCTGGTATTCAGAACAACTGAATAACAACATTTCTCTATATCAAAGACAAGAAGCTACCTATAAATCGTTTTTCAACTCTAATACTGTGATAGCTGAAATGAATGAGGCAAAAGTACCTTTCCCAGTTCCCACGCAGTTCTGAGTGATCATGTGACTAGTTCTTCCCAATAGAAAGTGAACAGATGTGACAGATGTCACCTGTGGACATGTTAAGAAACTCATGTTCCTTCTCAATGACCTCTTAGTCCACACCCAAAGAATTGATGTGATAGACTATGATATTTTCGAGGATACCTGATCTGTTAGCCAGAGGTTGCTAGTATTCTTACAAGACCTCGCAAGAAAAAACTGGTTCCATCAGAATTGTTTTCTTAGAAAGAATCATTTTATAATAAAACAATGTTTTATTTTGTTGAACTGTTGCATTTGGATTTAATGATCACCACAATCTTGTGGATCTTCACTAATCTTTATGATGAATATACTCTCTGCTATTGCTTACAGATCTTTAATATTTCCAGAGATCTCAGTCCATGTATCTCCCTAGAAGCTCCCTAATTTCACCTATTTTCATTCGAGTGCACATACTTTGTGGGTATTTCAATGTGTTATCAACTTTACTGTGGAATATAGTTCGTCATATAGATTGGTACGAAATGAAATTGTTACTGAAATGATAACCATGACATTGACAATGCATGTAGAGATGTAGTGATTTTACCACTTCTTGAAAGTAGAACTACATCCCCTTAAATTTAGCCAGTATTATTTGCTGTGCCCATGAACATTCTCTGACAGGTGTGATGAGACCGAACTTCCTGCCTTCCTTATTCAGACAGTAAAAGTTGTTTCATGGAACACGTGTTTTAGATGAAAAGGAACAGGTAGGAAATAAAACTATAATGCAAATCTAGTTTCATAGCAGGATAGTTGACAGCAGCATGTCTTCAGGAAAAAAAAAACAGTCAATATTTTCTGTGAGGATAGATGGAAATGAGATTAAAGTACAGCTGGATTTTATCTGATGCTCTGTAACAGTACACATTTATCTCAGATGTAAAAGAAGTATCTGGATGAGTTTGACAACTTAGACTATTCAGTAATCACAAATTCTATCAATTTTTTTGTATATAAATATTGATAAATTTCATAAAGCTAATGTGGCATTTCAGAAATACGAATGCCTTACTAAATATTGTTTGTAATTATTCAGGTTTGCTCAATGATGCCTATGTGATGACTTATCTAAAACCTTACCAAAATGATATACACAATTCATGACCTTTTTACTAGACTGAGAAAGATACACCCCCCCTTATCTCAATAACTGTATGATGCTGTATGCACTGTAGGCACTCAGATTCTTCTAGAAATGTCCTAACTATGTTTATATATGAGCTTGATCAGTGTATTTGAAATGTTATTTGAAGAAAATAGATCATATAAATAATATTATAATATATTTTACATTAAACTATTAACTGTTCTTCCATAAACATTCAGTTAATCTTATGTATCAAATAAATCACATACCCAAATATTTTCTTTTGTTTTATGAATGTCAGGCTGAATTTTATGTTCATTTTTATTATGTTCCTATGCATAATGTGAAAGTTTCTGCCAAGACGCAGAGGTCATTCATATGAGCAAAGAGTTTTTTTGGTGGGGGGGGAGCAAGAGGTTAGACATTTTAGTTATTTAAAAAACACAAGAAACTCTTAGTGTCATCCTGCAAATACTGTGAAAGCTAGCAACAAGGATTATATTCATATCCATTACTCTAAGGACAAAGAATGAAATTTAGCCTGGCCTGCAGACCCTGGATCATCTGCACTGCATCCAATTTTCTTAAAATAAACAGAAAGATATACCCAGCTCATGGGTTGGAGGAATCAGCATTGCCAAAATGGCCATCCAAACCAAAGCAATTTAAAGATTCAACGCAATCCCAAAAATATCCCAATGGTGTTCTTCAAAGACATAGAACAAAGATTACTGAAGTTCATCAGAAATCACAAAAGACCCCAAATTAGTCAAAGCTTTCCTGATATCAAAGGGGGGGAATGAAGGTATCCCACTTCTAATTTCCAACTATACTATAAAGCCATAGTAGTGAAAGCGGCATGGTAATGGAACAAAACCAGACACACAGACTAATGGAATAGAATTGAGAGCCCAGATTTTAAAAAAATGCGCGTTTATGGACAGGTAATATACAAGACAGGAGCAAAGTACATACACTGGAACAAGGAAAGTTTCTCCAATATATGGTGCTGAAAAACAGGAACTGCCACAAGTGAAATAAAGAAACTAGACCATTATCTCACACAACACATGAAAATCAACTCAAAATGGATAACAGACTTGGCTATGAGACCTGAAACCAAAAAAAAAACAAAACAAAAAAACAAAAAAACAAAAAAAAAACAAAAAACAAAACAAAGAATAGGACAGAAAAGAATAAAATTCCTAGGTACAAAAAACTTGCCCCAAGTTTATAGCCGTCCCCAGTGTCTGGACCAAAGGCATGATGTCATTTTCCATCTCCTCCTAGAGCTCAGATCCTGATGCTGGTAGCAGAGACTCCAAAGTCAACAAGAAAGATGGTGGCAGCAACATAGCGAGTTCCACTTTTGTGGAAGTGCAGCCGTGGGCTGACTTCCGGGCAGGCTTGCCAACCCTACAAGGCCAGAAGCATCCTCAATTATTTGGGTGCTAAGACTCCAATGAAGCAATGAGGAAGGAAAAACACCTCTGGGAATAACCAGAGCCATGTCAAGGAGCCGTAGGAATGCCAACATCAGGGTTCTCCACCACCGAGTAGGAGTAACATCTCTACAGTGTCATTAATGGCAATCACTCACTTCAGTCACGTGTGTGCACTGCAGGGCCTCAGGTCACCTACAGCATGTGCTCAGTAAATGAGATTCCTTTCTCCTTCCCTGAGGAGCCCAACTTCTCCTTGCAACAGGGGTTTGCAAGGAAGGAGGTAACATCACTTTAACACATTAAAACAGTTAAGAGGCTTATCTTATCTACAAAATGCCCAGTTCCCAGGGAAATGAGTCACTGTGGCTGATGCAGCCCCTGCAATAGGAGGAATGCTCTTGGCACCAAGGATCATAGAGAAAAGATCTCAACAGCTCAGGAAAGGGCCCTTCTGGGTCTCAGATGATTCCCCATGAAGAACTTTGCACCCCCTGTTGGTGACAGTGTCTGGCTGTGTTTCTCGGGTGGGTCCTTTAGTGACACAGAGAGGGTCACTGCTGTCAATACACTGACTCCGTTATTAATAACCCATTTTAGAAAACCAATGACTTGCAGCCAGAGTGTGGCAGGCCATGTGGCTCCTGGTCACTCAAGGCTCAGGAAAGCCTGATTCTACTCAAGGGAGAGTCTAAAGTCGGCTCATGGGCCTCCCTGGTGGCCCAAGGGGTTAAGAAGCAACCTATGATGAGATCTGCAGCATCTGCAGCCTGTGTTTGATCCCCAGGCAGCCAGGGAGCTACCCACATGGCACAGTAGACCCCTCCTGACTAGCCAGGAGCTCCCCTCAGCAGTGTATTTCAGTCAATCTGCCTGTTATGTTCCCCGCTCTGTCTCTGGTGAATCTACCCTGCATACCACTGGCCTGTGGTTCTTTTTTTTTTTTTTTAATACAAGCACTGGGTCCAGTCAGAGGCGCGGAGGAGGGGGGGGGGCGGTGAGAGAATTTGCCAGAGCCAGAGCCAGAGCCAGAGCGGAGAGCAGAACAGGCAGAAGGACCGAAGTACACTGCTGAGGGGAGCAGCGGGCGCAGCAGGAGAGGTCTGCGTGCGATGTGGGACCCTCGCTGGTGGCCACGGATGGGGGATCGAACCGGCGAACCGGAACAGCAGAGGATGCTGGCAGCTTCGCAGCCCTGCGATCAACCGCTGTGCCAGGAGGGGAGGCCCCCTGTGGTTCTTGTATGCATAAATAAATCTTTAAAATATAAAAAAAATACAAAGTTGACTCATGAGACAGTTTCCAGGTGAGAAATCTCCCATCCAGGCTCTGAACCGTCAAATCAGCTGCACGGCAGGGAAGTGACGCCTCAGCCAGACGTGGGCCCAGACCCCGAGAGAAAAGCAGAGCCCCAGGCCCACGCAGCCCACTGGTCAGAGAGTCTGCACCCCGGGAGACTGGACGCGACTTGGCCTCCTGCTAGACCTGGGGCGGGAGGGGGATGGTCCCGGGAAAGTGGAAAACCCATTCCCCAAACTGCACTGTAGACTGCGGGGATGAAAACGCACAGGCTGGCGTGAGGAGGGAGGCCCAGGACCAGCCGGGGCGCCCTCACGGGCAGCAGTCGGAAGCAAACGCCTCGGGAAGCGGCGGGGCCATGCGCAGGAGGGACCCGGACCCCTGCATCCTGCCGGCCCCAAAATGAACCCCAAAAGTCCCAGTTCTCCACATCCAGCCCGCGCAGTGGGCCTGCCCCGAGCCCTCGCGCCTTCCCTCCCTAGGCCTCACCCGTCTGCTCCCCGCCTCCGGCTCCCCAGGTCAAAGGGCAGTGGCACCCCCAAGGGGCTCCTGAACCACCCGCCTCAGCTCAGCCGGAACCTCACCCGGTGTCAGCAGAGCTAGGGGCCGGGCCTGCGAAAGCGCGCACGCTCGGTGCTGGCACAGGTGCAGCCAGGTGCGCTGGGCGGGGCGGGGCGCGCAGGGGCTCCAGAGGCCACGCCCACCCGGCTGCAGGCGCTGGCGGGAGGGTTGGCAAATAGACACGGAGATGCAGACAAATGTCTCCTCCTCGCCCAATATACTGTGACCCTAAACTATCTGCTAGTCATTAAAAGGGTAAACAAGGTTGCTTGAATTTCTGGGAAAGTTTTTTTTTTTTTAAATCATTCTTAAAAATCCTCTTATCTGGGCCTCCCCGGTGGCGCAGCGGTTGAGCCCTGGGTTGCAAAGCTGCCCGCAGCCTCTGCAGCACTGGTTGGATCCCCGGCCGCTGGCGCAAGGGTCCCACATGGCACGCAGACCTCTCCTGCCACCCGCTGCTCCCCTCAGCAGTGTACTTCCTCAGCCTTCCTGTTCTCCTCCCCGCTCTGGCTCTGTTGAATTCTCTCACCCTCCTGCGCTTCTGACTGTACCCAGTGCTTGTATAAATAAATAAATAAATCTTAAAAAAAAAATCCCCTTATCTGAAGCTGACATAAAAGCATGACTAGGGGCCTCCCTGCGGTGTAGGGGTTAAGCACAGCACTGCGAAGCCATCTACAGCCTCTGGAGCCCAAGTTCCATGCCCAGCCAGGAAGGTGACCCACAGGACCCCCGCAGACCTCTCCTGTTTCCCCGCTGCTCCCCTCAGCAGTGGATTTTAGTCAGTCCACATGTTCTGTTCCGCACTCTGTCTCTGGTGAATTCCCTTACCTCCACCCCCGCACCTCTGGCCTGCACCCCAGCTCTTGTATTCATAAGTAAATAAATCTGTAAAAAAATAAATAAAATAAAGCATGATTAAAACGTCATATACTGCAGATCCTGAAATGGATCCTATTGCAAACAATAAA
The DNA here is from genome assembly GCF_964194135.1 of Talpa europaea. Lineage (NCBI taxonomy): Eukaryota > Metazoa > Chordata > Mammalia > Eulipotyphla > Talpidae > Talpa > Talpa europaea. The sequence continues at coordinate 47,648,321 of NC_140083.1, read as the reverse complement.
AAGCAGCTGTTATTGGACCTCCCTGGTGGCACAAGGGGTTTAAGCACCACATTATGAAGCAATACGCAACCTGCTGCAAGAGGTCGATCACTCTGCCAGCCAGGGAGCATTCCACATGACGCAGCAGACCCCTCCTGACTGGCCCACTGCTCCCCTCAGCAGTGCACTTCAATTGGTCTGCCTGTTCTGTTCCCCGCCCTGTCTCTGGTGAATCCTCTCATCCTCCCCCCCGCCCCCCCCCCCCCGCATCTCTGGCCTGTGCCCCAGCTCTCATACACATAAATAAATAAATCTTTTTTTTAAAAAAGCAGCTGTTAACAAAATGCATTATGAGAAAAATGAAGGCTCTCGGATCCACATATAACGCTTCTCTTTGCAAATCATGGTGCTGTACAATACAGTGTGGCCCAGACTTTGACACCACTGAGTCTGTTCTGTGGTTTGGTGGTTAGGGTTTGGAGTCAGGCCGGGCTGCAGAGACTGAGGGTGATGTACGCCCCTGTTATCAACAGTGATGAATGAATGAGTCAAAAAAAAAAAAAAAAAAGAACACACCCCTGCCAAACTGCAATTACAAACATGTCTCAAAGTTAGTTTCCTACCTTGGAAGAACCGATGGAGGACACAATGAAAAACATGTAATGGGGGTGCCCTGAGACCAGAACCTGACTCACACAAGGACGTGGGGGTAGAGGGAAGTAACAACCATTAACCCAGTGTAGAATTCAAGGTCCTCAGGCACAGTGCCTTGTCACAAGGCATAAGGCCCAAGCAGGATGCTCCAGGGAGTGGTGCACAGGCCTGAGGGTAAACATAGGGAGATTGGTCCATCCTGTAACCCATGGCCCTTTTCTAGTTTTGCCAAGTTATCCAACATCAGCAACAAACAGGCCACTCCACAAAGGAGGAACGCCTCCCAAAGAGAAAAGGACCATACCCATGCAGTCTCTGCCCTGGTGAGGGGCAGCCGACCCTCTACCTACCAGTGACTCTGCAGGTGCTTTTGTAACAGGCTGGTCTCCAGGAATGGGGAGGTTCCAGGTTTCCCGCCCCACCCAAAAGGAGGGTGGAGCAGAGCAGGAAGAAGAAGCTGCAGAGGAGACTGAGGAAGGAAGGAAGCAAGATGCAGCCAGAAGTAGACCTGGAGGAGGCACATGGAGCTAAGAGACACGTGGAGAAAGTGCACCTGCCTTTTGGTCGTGTACTGGGTGACACAGATGTGGGTGAGATACCCGTGGGGAGGGGACAATGGTGGTTTTTGTCTTGATTTTGCTCTTTTCCTCCCATACTTGTCTGGTTGTTTCTGATGCTTTTCTGTCGGTACCACTGGAAGGTGCTTTAGACTTGTGACAGCTTTGGAGCCTTGCTCTGGGCCAATTCTGCTTTGATGGACTTTTACCCACAAGGCGATGGGTGACTTTGGGTGCTTGATATAGAAACTATGTTCTTTTTCTTTTCTGTATTGTTCAGTAATTGTATTAAAGCTCCTTCCCACTAAAGTCTCATTTGTGTTGATGCGGCGGATGGCAGAACCCAGGCAGGTTTGTGGGGTCTGGGGTGCCCCTCTCCCTGCCTTGTAACACTTCCTGTCACCAAAACTCTCCCTCGGCAGGTCAGCAGCCTCCTGCCTGGCCGTGCCCTGAACCTGCCAGGACTTCTCCTCACTGACCCTCCTCAGCAGAGGCCGCTCCCCTCAGGGCCCCTGCCTGCTACCTCACACCACGCATAAAAACCAACTCAAAACAGATTAAAGAACTGGACATGAGGGCCTCCCCTTGTGGTGCAGCAGTTGAGCGCTGGGCTGCGAAGCTGCGCACAGCCTCTGCAGCACCGGTTGGATCCCCAGCTGCCGGCAATGGTCCCACATGTCATGGTGCCACAGACTTCTCCTGCTGCACCCTCTGCTCCCCTCAGCAGTGTATTTTGTCTGTCTGCCTGTTCTGTTCCCCGCTCTGGCTCTGGTGAATTCTCTCACCTTCCCGTGCTTCTGACTGTACCCAGTGCTTGAATAAATAAATCTTTTTTTTTATTTTTTTAATAATAAATTTTATTTTTATATTCCCTTACAATTGCAACCCCCTTATTTTGACCCCAATCCCTCCCCTCCCCACCCACCATCGCCCATAGTGTGTCTCTGGTTCATAGTTGTTTGTTGATTTTGATTTTCACTTTCTTATAGTTATTCAGTTTCTTGGTTCCTTATTTAAGTTTTCTAGATTCCTGCTATGAGTGAGATCATCCGGTATTTTTCTTTTTCTATTTGGCTTATTTCGCTGAGCATGATCCCTTCCAGCGCCATCCATGTTGCTGCAAATTGCATATGTTTATCTTTTTTGAATGCTGAATAATATTCCATGGTGTATATGTACCACATCTTCTTGATCCAGTCATCTATTTTTGGGCATTTCGGTTGTTCCCAAAGCTTAGCTATTGTAAACAGTGCTGCTATAAACATAGGGGTGCAGGTGCTCTTTGGAATTGATGTTTCTGTGTCCTCTGGGTAAATACCTAGGAGTGGAATTGCTGGATCATATGGAAGCTCTATGTTTAGTAGGTCCAGAAATCTCCACACAGCTCTCCATAGTGGTTGGACCAGTTTGCACTCCCACTAGCAGTGCAGGAGAGTTCCTTTTTCTCCACACCCTCGCCAACATTTGTTGTTGCTAGTTTTTTTAAATATGTGCCATTCTCACTGGTGTAAGATGGTATCTCATGGTAGTTTTGATTTGCATTTCCCTGATTACAAGTGATGTTGAACATTTTTTCATATGCCTGTTGGCCATTTGCATTTCCTCTTCAGAGAAGTTTCTTTTTAGCTCTTCTGCCCATTTTTTTGACTGGCTTATTTTCTTTGTTTTTGTTGAGTCCCATCGGCTCTTTGTAGATTTTTGGGATCAGTCCTTTATCATTAGTGTTGTGTGCAAAAATGTTCTCCCAGTCGGTCGGGTTTCTCTTTGTTTTTGTTAATGTCTCTTTTGCTGTGCAGAAGCTCTTTAATTTGATGTAGTCCCAGCTGTTTATCTTTGCCTTCACTATCACTGCTTTGGGTGATGTGTCTGTAAATATCTTTGATGTGCATATCATGTAGTATTTCCCTTATATTTCCTTCTATGTATTTTATGGTTTCAGGTCTTATGTCTAGTTCTTTAATCCATTTTGAGTTGGTTTTTGTGTATGGTGTGAGGTAGTAGTCAAGCTTCATTCTTTTGCATGTAGCGACCCAGTTTTCCCAGCACCATTTATTGAACAAACTTTCTTTGCTCCAATGCATATTATTTGCTCCTTTGTCAAAGATTAGTTGACCATAAATCTGTGGGTTTATTTCTGGATTTTCTATTTGATTCCATTGGTCTGTGTGTCTGTTCTTGTTCCAATACCATGCAGTTTTGATGATTATGGCTTTGTAGTATAGTTTGAAGTCTGGGAGTGTGATGCCTCCATTCCCTTCTTTTTTTTCAGGAGAGCTTTGTCTTGAATAAATTAATCTTTACAAAAAAATTAACTGGACATGACCTGAAACCATAAAATATATAGAAGGGAATAGAGGTGAAACACTACATGACATGTACCTCAGTGACATCCTTAAAGACACATCACTCAAAGCAGTGATAATGAAGGAAAGGATACATAGCGGGATGACATCAAGTAAAGGCCTTCTGTACAGTGAAAGAGACATGAACCCAAACAAAGACACAACACACTGATGGGGAGAAAATTTTTGTACAGAACAGTAATGATAAGGGACTGATCACAAAAATCTACAAAGGGCCTCCCCTGTGGCTCAGCGATTGAGTGCTGGGATGCAAAGCTGCCAGCAGCCTCTGCAGCGCCGGTAGGATCCCAGGAAGCCAGCGAGGGTCCCACATAGTGCGCAGACCTCTCCTGCCACGCCCACTGCTCTCCTCAGCAGTGTACTTCGGTCCTTCTGCCTGTTCTGCTCCCTGCTCTCTCTCTCTGGTGAATTCTCTCACCCTCTGGCACTTCTGACTGTACCCAGTGCTTGTATAAATAAATAAATAAATAAATAAATAAATAAACAAACAAACAAACAAATAAAGAAATAAATCTTTTTAGAAAAATCTACAAAGAGCTGACAAGACTCAACAACAACAACAAAAAAAAACAGAGTAAATCACCCCGTCAAAAAAATGGGCAGATGAGCTAAAAAGAAACTTCTCCAAAGAGAAAATGGCCAACAGGCATATGAAAAAATATTCAGCATCACTTGCAATCAAGGAAATGCAAATCAAAACTACAATGAGATACCATCTGACACCAGTGAGAATGGCACATATTAAAAAACTAGCAACAACCAATGTTGGTGAGGATGTGGAGAAAAAGGAACTCTCCTGCACTGCTGGTGGGAGTGAAAACTGGGGCATCCACTATGGAGAACTGTGTGGAGGTTCCTCAATCTCCTGAAAATGGAGCTTCCATATGGCCCAGAAATTCCACTCCTAGACAAAAGACACAAAAACATGAATTCAAAAGGACACCTGCACCCCTATGGTTAATGCACCAGTATTTACAGTAGGAAAACCTGGAGGCAACACAAATGCCCCAAAATAAATGACTGGATCAGGAAGATGTGGTATATATATACACAATTGAATATTACTCAGCCATCAAAAAGATAAACTCATGCCATTTACAGCAACATAGATGGAGCTGGAAGGGATCATGCTTAGCGAAAAAAGGCAGAAAGAAAAAGAAAAATACTGGATTATCTCACTCATAGCAGGAATCTAGAAAACCCAAATATGGGACCAGGAAAAAGACTAATTATAATAAAGTAAAAACAAAATCAACAGGCAACTATAACCAGAGACACACTGGGGGGTGGTGGGGAGAAGGGAGTAGGATCAAAACAAGGGTGTGGGAATTTTACGGGGACTATAACCAAGATGAAAATGCATACATTGGGGCCTCCTTTGGTGGCGCAGCAGTTGAGCACTGGGCTGCGAAGCTGCCCGCAACCACTGTAGTGCCTGTTCAATCCCCGGCCACCAGCGAGGGTCCCTCATGGTGCGACAGACCTCTCCTGCCGGGCCCAGTGTTCCCCTCAGTAGTGTGTTTCGTCAGTCTGCCTGTTCTGTTCCCCGCTCTGGCTCTGGTGAATTCTCTCACGCTCCCATGCTTCTGACTGTACCCAGTGCTTGTATAAATAAATAAATAAATCTTTAAAAAAAGAAAGTGCATACATTTTGCAAAAAATCAACCTGCTGCACCACCAGGGAGGCCCTAAATACTTATATTTTTAATGGAAATAGTAATTTTAAGGAAATGTTTTCAAATGTTTTCAAAATCAGATAAAAAATCTTTGTGTAAGAATGTTCACTAACATTTTATTTACAGTACAATGATTTGAAACTAAATAAAAACCGCCAATATATACAAAATTAAATGTAAAAACTGGATACAATAACAGTAAATTGTTTTTAATGACATGGAAAGTACTTATTATTAGTGTTAAACATTGAAAGTGGAAAATTCTAGCAATGATGTCATTCCACCACAGAAGGAAAATATTAATGACACATCCTCTCCTTACCCCTTACATGAGTAGAACAAAATGTAAACAACAGCATCTAGTGCACTGTGACACAGCAGTGAGAATAAACAGTCTAGCTGCATCCAAAATGTGGACTTGCCTTGCCTTCACACTGTTCAGTGAAATCTGAGACAGAAACAACATGATTAATTTAAATATTAAATATCACACAAAATTAAAATCACATTTTAATGATACATGCAATGATGCATACCAGGATATGTAGTGAAAAGCAAAGAAAAAAATGAATGACAGCCATATAGGGGCTTCCTTATGGACAAAGATCATGCTATGATGTGATTTTACATTCCTTGACCTATTTAATGGAAACTCATTTTATAATTCTCAAGCTACAACCTATCTTCTACACAGGCATTCTATTTCACAAGTGCAAATATTGGGGAAAAAACTAGGAAGGAAACGTGCTAAGTCATAAGAGTACTTTTTGATACTGTTCATCCTGTTTTATTCTACTCTTCACATTTTCTAAAATATACACAACTCCCTATCATTATGAGGGCCAGTAACAGAAGCTGATGAAAACTCCATTGGTAAAATGACCTCCTTGCTCCTTGGCAGGGGAAAGTAATTTTTTAAAATGCTGAAGAATTCCATGTGGTTACAGAAAAACATTTTAGGATGAAACATGGCCTCCCGCTGGTCATGCAGGCGAGGACAGAGTTGCAGCATTGGGAGTTCATGTCAAGGTCACGTCATTTTTTTTTTAGTGAGAGGGTTTGGCTTTCTAGCCTGAACCTGTGCTCCGGCTAGCTTTTCATCCCAAATAAACATCCTTTGCCCTTTTTCCTTCATTTTTAAATTTAGAAATTTATTCTGTTTAATCCACAGCTGTAATATAGCTTTAATTAAAAATAAAGCAGTGAAAACAAGACACTACTTCAAAGTCTGGGCCCTTCCAGCTTCCAAATGCAAGAGTCCTGAAAGTTGTCTACACCAACTGGAGGAGCAGGATAAAATAATGAATGGAGCCATGATATGTCATAAAACAAAATAGGGAGCAACGCATCCAGGAGGCGCCCTTGCCCGGGAACTACAACTCCCAGAAGGCGCCGCGCCCACAGGCGCGCCGAGACTACAACTCCCAGAAGCCCGAGGCGGGCTGGGGGCGGGGCGTGCCTGCGGGGGCGGGGCCTGGGGCGGGGCCGGCGCGAGGACCAGAGAGACGGAGGCGCTGACCCCGGGTCACACAGAGGCCCTAGGTGCCCTCAGCCCGACAGGCGCGGCCCGCGCGCGCCCCAGCTGCGCGTCCAGCCCTCGCTGGTCACCTCGCGGGCTTGGCTGATCCCCCACCGCTGGGACGAGGAAGCGATTTCCCCGCAAACGTCGGGGGCTCCCCAGTTCGAGCACCGGTGATGATGACAGCCCCGCCCGCGCCCCGATGTCCGCAGCCCCGCACGCTTGTCTCGCCGCCAGCGGGACCCCGAGGGAGCAGAACAGGGGGGCGCCAGAGGTCTCCGGGCGAAGAAGCGCCCGGGGGTGCCCGGGAACCGACCAGATGTGCAGCGAGCTCTCGCCCCGCCACCCCCGCCTTCCTGCACCCGCAGCGCCTGCCGCGGGGTCTGTCCTGGGGACGGGGCGGCGCCTTCAGGGACTGGCCCACGCGGGGATCGTGGCGTCTGCACTGATAAGCGTCTTTCCCGGCGAGCCCCAGGGTCCCCGCGGGCCTCCACTGATGGGACGAGGCCACTGGCTGGCCGGGGTCGCCCTCGAGAAGGACTGACGGACACGAGCGCAGCCGCCGCCGCTGCCCAGACGGAGTCCACTAGTGGGGCCGGAGCCTGAGCAAGTGCGCGGGAACCCCAGACTCAGGAGGGGGCGAGGTGAGCAGGGAAGAGCCCGGGTGGGACCCCCCCAGGCTCAGGAGGCCGGGCAGGAGGGGTGAGGGGTGCAGGGAAGGGCTGCGGGCGCGCGCGGGCTCTCGGCACAGTCACCAGGCCATGTTGGGGCGCGGAGGGGCACAGGGGCCTGATAAACTGCGCAGCTGGTGCCCCATACGCACCAGGGCCTGGCGGGTCAGGCTCCTCGGCCAGGTGGGTGCTTCGTCGGGAACAAAGGAGCAGCCGTGCCCTCAGCCCAGTTTTCCGGGGCCAATAATGGGGCCCGGAAGGCAGGGGAGCCCCTCCCCAGAGCCCCGCCCTGGCGCGGGGTCCTGGACGCTGAGGGCCGCACTGGGCAGGACGCTCTTCCCGGACACAGCCCCGTGGGCGCAAAAGGGCCATGACCCCCTGAAACCGGCGCCCCCCGCGGCCTCCCCAGGGCCAGGCCCGCGGCCGTCGGGAGACGGGACGTTGGGGCGCGAGCTCTCGGGAAGGGAACGGGGTGTCCTAGGGCGCCCGGAGGCAGACGCCGGGTGGGACGCGCAGGAGGCCTGGGCGCCGCGGCATCGGGAGCCCGAGTCCGGGTCGGAGGTGGTGCCGGCGGCATTTCCGGGGATGGAGGCGGCCGCGGGACACCGGTCGGGGCCACCACGTTTAGGGCCACGCGGGAGGAGTCGGTGGCTTCCCCGCCCGAGCCCGCCCGTCTCCTGCGCCCCTAGTCTGCCGCCTCCGCCTCCTGGCTCCGTCTGTGCTGGGACAGGACAGCGGTGGCCAGGACGGGGCAGTGGCACCAGGTTGCTGGGGGGTGCGGGGGCGCCGGGGATCGTAGGGGGTGGAGAGGGAGGGGCCGCTCCGCCAAACTCCTTCCGGACTTCGACTGCCAAGCCACTGGCCCGCAGCCCCCAGCCTGATCTCCCGCCGGCAGGTGGGTCCCCAGGGCGCCCGGGGCTGCGAGAGCCCACGGGGAGGCCCTGTCACTGCGGCTCCGTGGCCCTCCCGGCACGGCTCCCCCGGTACGGCTCCCCCGCGGCCTCCGGGGTGGAGGCTGAAGTGGAGGTGGGGACACGGGCAGGACCGGCTGGAGGGACCCCGGGGCCACAGGTGCAGGTGACCCCTTGGACTCACTTCCTGCCTGGGGGGGAAGACTGAACCCCGCCTGTGTGGGGCCCCCACACGGAAGGAACCGGCGCTGGGTGTGCGGCTGGAGCAGGAGACGCGAGAAAGGCTGCGGGGAGGGGGGGCTCCCCCAACCACGTACCCCCCAGCCACCCACCACATCCCCCAAGTCACCCTCTGCGTCTCCCCTTCTCCCCATCCTCTCCCCTCACTGGCGGCTCCCCAAGGCCAACAGGGCCCCCCATCATGCCCCTCTCCCCTCTCGGGCAGCACGCAGGTCCTGGACCTGGAGACTCAGGAGGGGGCAGGGCCCGCAGGCAGCGGGGCCGAGGCGAGAGCAGAGGCGCTTTCCAGCGGTGCTCACCGTGGCAAGGAGAGCGGAGCAGGCGGGGACACTGCTTCCTTCTCGGTGCCGTGGACTTTCTGGCCGGGCCGCAGTGGGGCGGCGAGGTGGGGACTGGGCCTCGCGCAGGGGCCTCGGGCCGGCGTGGAAGGGCTGGACGCTAGGGCTCCGGGCCTTATGTTGGGCCCAGAGGAGCACATGGGCGGGCCCGTCCCTGAGCGTGACCCCCGCAGCCGCAGGCTCGCTCCAGGATCCTCGGGATCCTGAGGGCGCCCCCGGGGCTGGCTCCCCTCTGTCCTGCGGGCTGTTTTCTCTCCCGCAGGGTTAGGGGCACGTTGTAAGCATTCCAGGCTGAGCCTCCTCCTGCCCCAGGCCCGGGGTGGGGTGGCAGAGCTGGTGCCCAGGTGTGGCAGCTGGGGTGGGGGGGGGTTACTGTATCATTAACATGTGATTTTAATTTTGTGTGATGTTAAATATTTAAATTAATCATGTTGTTTCTTTCTCGGATGTCACTCAGCTTTGTGAAGGCAAGAGGAGTCCACATTTTGGATGCGTCTGGACTGTTGACTCTCCCTGCGTTGTCCCAGTGTTCTCCCTGCAGGTGTTCACATTGTGTTCTCCTCATGCATGAGGGGTAAGGAGAGGGTGTGTCATTAATATGTTTCTTCTGTGGTGGGATCACAGCATTGCCAGGTTTCTCCACTTTCAACATTTAACACTAATAGAAGGACTTTCCACGTCATTAAAGACTGTTCAGTGTTACTGTATCTAGCTTTTACATTTAATTTTGTGTATATTGGGGGTTTTAATTGGATAGTTTCAAATTATTTTACTGTAAATAAAGTGTTATTGAACATTTTTACACATACAGATTTATCTTAATTATGAAATCATTTCCTTAGGTCATTTCCAAAAATAAAATTTCTATTTCCATTGAAAATGTAAGTATTTTAGGGCCTCCCCAGTGGTGCAGGGGGTTGAGCACAGCCTGTGGAGCTGTCTGCAGCAGCGCAGTGCCGGGTCGATACTGCTGGCTTCGGAGCAACCCACATGGCGTGCTGACCCCTCCCATCTCCCCGCTGCGCCCCTCAGCAGTGTGTGTCGTCAGTCTGCCTGTTCTGCTTCCCGCTCTGTCTCTGGTGAATCCTCTCCCCCTCTCGCACATCTGGCCTGTTCCCCAGCTGTAACATAATTAAATCTTTAAAATATGTAAATATTTTAAATTCAAAGTTCCTTGCAGAGGTGCTGTGAACTTATTTCTCAGGAATGGTGAGGAAAGATTTCCTCTACTGCCATCATTTGTTCTGTCCTGTCCTGCTCAAGACTCCCAGCCTCCCCCTGCGTTGCAGCGCGGGCCTCACTTCTCTCGGCTCCTGCCATTGTCTGGCGCAGCCAGCGGTGCTTTCAGGCCTCCAGCAGGTCCTTTATCAGCCCTTTGCTGTAGTGACCCTTCAAGTGCGCCCTCGGCACTTACGTCATCACTCTGAGACTCCCAGGATGCACCAGGCAGAACATGAGAGGCCGCGCCAAGAGCGTCTCCCAAGGGCAAATTAAAGGAGCAGAGGAGGGGATGTCGCCGCCCTGTGCACTGGCGTAGTATCATGGGAAAATTGCGGCCCAAAACGCCAGCCTGAACGGAAGTGGCTGCGTCAAGAACGGCTCCTTGGTGCGAAATAAAGCAGCTGGAGGAACGAGTGTCGCCGCCTTGTGGACTGGGGTGGTATCATGGGAAAATCGAGGCCAGAAAGCCAGCAGGACCTGAAGTGGCGCGCAAAGAGCGGCTCCCTGTGGTGTATTGAAGGCGCGGGTGGAGTGGATGGAGCTGGTGGTGCCGCCTTGTGACCCAGAGGGATAATTTGGGGGAAACTCAGAATGATGATGGCAGTGGGATGGGTAAGGCAAAGCACCAGGAGGGATGAGAATGGTGGAGAGTAAAGCAGGAAGCGAGAGGAACGAGGTAGTGTGGCCAAGCACGGAATAATGCATGGACTGGACTGTGAGTTGTGAGTTTCAGGGAATAGAAAGGGCGGTGAGGACCATGCGAAAAAATAACAGGGGAGGGCGCCGCCTGGTGGCCATCAATAGCGAGACAGCAAATCCCTGACAAGTGACCAAAGGGAGGAAAGGCCCAGGTGGCCAAGCTCAGGTACCAAGAGGTGGGCCTGTGGGGCAGAGTCGAGTGATGGTGCAGGGAACAGCCATGACAGCCCACAGGAAGGGGCGGGCCCGCGCAGAGGCAGGAGCAGCAGAGCATGGTGGGATTATGTGTCCAGAGCCTTGAAGAGGAAAACCGTATAGACTAAAATGTTAGTGAGACTAGGAAATCTGTCCTTACTATTCCTGAGAAGTAAGTTCACAACCCCTCTGCAGGGAACTTTGAATTTAAAATACTTGAATGTTTAACGTAAACAGTAATTTTATTTTTGGAAATGACCTAAGGAAATGTTTTCAAATTCAGAGAACACTTTATGTACAGTAAAATGATTGGAAACTATCTAAATTAAAAAAAAACAATAGATAAGAAATTAAATGTAAAGACTGGATAGATACAGTAACACTAAATAGTTTTTAATGCTGTGGACAGTACTTATAGTGCAGTGTTAAATGATGAAGTAGAATATAAAATTTTAGTGATGATGTAAGCACTCTCCTTAACACGTATGTGTGAGTATAACACAGTGTAAACAACTGTACATCGAGTGGAATATTACACAGCAGTGCAAATAAAACCCTCAAAGCTGCATCCAAAATGTGGACTAGTCTTGCCTTCATACTGTTGAGTGACATTCAAGACAGAAACAGAACAGGATTTAATTTATTTAAATATTAAATACCAGACAAAATTAAAATCAGGTTTAATGATACATGCAGTGATACATACCAGGATATGTAGTGAAGAGCCAAGAAAAAAATGAGTGACAGCCATATAGGGACTTCCTTATGGAGGAAGATTATGTGATGATGTGACTTTACATTCCTTGACCTATTTAATGGAAGCTCATTTTATAATTCTCAAGCTACTGCCCACCTTCTACACAGGCAAGTGCCAATATTGGGGAAAAACTAGGAAGGAAATGTACTAAGTCATAAGAATACTTTTTGATACTGTTCATCCTATTTTATTCTACTCCTCACATTTTCTATAAAATGCACAACTCCCTATCATTATCAGGACCAGTAACAGAAGCTGATGGAAACTCCATTGGTAAAATGACTTCCTTGCTCCTTGGCAGGGGAAAGTAAATTTTTAAAAGACTGAAGAATTCCATGTGGTTACAGAAAAACATTTTAGGATGAAACATGGTCTCCTGCTAGTCACACAGGCAAGGGCAGAGCAGCAGTGTTGGGAGTTCATGTCAAGGTCACCTCATTATTTTTTTTTAGTGAGGGTGTTTGGGTTTCTAGCCTGAACCTGTGTTCCGGCTAGCTTTTCAACCCAAATAAACAACTTTTGCCCCTATTCTTCATTTTTAAATTAAGAAATTTATTCTGTTTAATCCACAGCTGTATATAGCTTCAATTAAATATAAAGTGAAAACAAGACACTACTTCAAAGTCTGAGCCCTTCCAGCTTCCAAATACAAGAAAGTTGTCTACACCTATGAGAGGAGCAGGACAAAATAATGAATGGGGCCAGGATATTTCATAAAACAAAATTTTGTATAACTTAAAGTGTCTCCCTGTGACTAGTTCATTGCCTTTACAACAAAAAGGGAAAAAAAAAGAATAGAAGAGAGGGACCTCCCTGTGGGCGCGAGGGGTTAGGATGCTGCACTATAAAGCTATCACCAGCAACTGCAGCATGAGTATGATCCCTGTCCAGGGAACTGACCCACATGGTGCAGCAGACATCTGCTGTCTCCCCACTGCTCCCTCAGCAGTATGTTTCAGTCAGTCTGCCTGTTCTGCCCCCCACTCTGTCTCTGGTGAAAACCCTCAAACACAACCCCCATCTCTGGCTTACAACCCAGTTCTTGTGTACATAAATAACCTTTTAAGATTTATTTATTTATGCACACAAGAACTGGGGTACAGGCCAGAGATGTGGGGTTGAGAGGATTCACCAGAGACAGAGTGGGGAACAAAACAGGAGATCTACTGAAATACACTGCTGAGGAGAGCAGCGGGCGTGACACGAGAGGTCTGCTGTGCCATGTGGGACCCTCTCTGGCCAGCCGGGCTCGAACCGGCACTGCAGAGGCTGTGAACAGCTTCACAGCACTGTGCTCAACCGCCTATGCCACCAAGGGAGGCCCTGTTCTAAATACAATTCTTAACACTCCTCGCTTTATTTGCATTTAGAGTTAGGACCTTCTACCTTTTGATTTTTAGATTGTAAGAGGTTATGGAAAAATTTCATCTTTATTTATCCCGCAGGCCCAGAGGTGATCTTTTTCCAAAGTCTGAGCCCTGAGCCATTGGGCAACAGAGCACCCATGGCCCCAGCAGGGGCACATTTGCAACTTGAAGCAAGCAGGGAGTAGAGAAGCAAGAGACTTCCAAGAGCTCACCTGGTCATCTTGGGGGCACAGGTCAGGCTCCTGGCTCCAGGCCTTGTCCTAACATAACTCCAGCTAATCAGCAGGGCACAGTGGGCTGGGGCAGGCGGGCTGGGGCAGGAGGCACAGGCGGGTCTGTTGCAGGCTCTGGGGCTCCCAGCCTTTCACCGACAGTGTCCACCACAGCCAGACCCTAAAATAGCCACGTCATTAAAACAGCAAACAAGGTTGCTTGAATTTCTGGGAAAAAATTTTTTCTAATCGTTGTTAAAAATCCCTTACCTGAAGCTGACATAAAAGCAAGGATTGGGGCCTCTCTGATGGCGCAGGGGTTAAGCACAGCACTGTGAAGCCACTTGCAGCCTCTGCTACATGAGTTCCACTTGATGGAGGGCAAGAATGGAAAGACTGGAAAGGCCTCAGGCTACTAAAAACCTGACTCACGTAAGGAGGTGGGGGTCAAGGGGAATAACAGGACCATTAACCCAGCTGTGGAGGTCGGACCCTTAGGCACCAGTGCCTTGTCACAAGGCAGGAGACCTGAGCAGGATCCGAAGCTCTAGGGAGTGGTGCACAGTCCTGAGGGGAAGGATATGGAGATTGGGCCCACCCTGGAATCTCTGGTCCCTTTCTAGTGTTGCCTGTTACCCAACATCAGCAACAAGCAGCTACTCCACAGAGGCGTGACCCTTCCAAGGAGAAAAGGACTATATCAGGGCAGTCTCTGCACAGGCTCAGGGCAGCCATACATCTGTCCACCCATGACTATGCAGGTGCCTCTTCTCACCAACTCTCCCTCTGCAGGGCAGCAGCCTCCTACCTGCTGTGACCTGTCAAGGTCGCCTGCCTGCAACCATGCAGGCCTCTCTCAGCAAAACCTGCCCCTTTCCCTAATAAATCTGCCCTGTTTTTTGTTTTGTTTTTTGTGGGACCCTCGCCAGTGGCCGGGAATGAACCTGCGCTGCAGAGGCTGCGGGCAGCCCCACAGCCCAGCGCTCAACTGCTGCGCCAGCAGGGGAGGCCCTATATCTTCCCTTTAATGTAACTAGTGTCTCTGTCTCGTGGAGAAACATGGCTGGGGAACTTGCTGTGTCCCGCTGAAATGGGAGCTCTGGGGGCACCTTTCCCAGAGTGACCCCCAGGACCCGCATGCACTATACAACCTACAACATTTTGGCGACCACAAAGGGACTCGTCACGTCATCTGGTGCCAACATCACATCCCCAGCCGGGAAGGGCGCCGCAGACCTCTCCTGTCTCCCCGCTGCTCCTCTCAGCAGTGGATTTCAGTCAGTCCACCTGTTCTGTTCCCCACGCTGTCTCTGGTGAATCCCCTTATTCCCACCCCCGCACCTCTGGCGGCACCCCAGCTCTTGTGTTCATAAGTAATCTGTTTAAAAAACAAGTAAAAACAGTCCTTCCTGGTGGCACAGGTGTTGAGCACCACACTGTGAAGCTGTCCGCAGCCTCTACAGTGCCAGTTCAATCCTGGCCAGCTGGCGAGACTCCCACATGGCGCAGCAGACCTCTCCTGTCTTGCCTGCAGCTCCCTTCAGCAGTGTATATTTCGTCAGTCTGCCTGTTCTGTTCCCTGCTCTGTCTACAGTGAATCCTGTCACCCTCCAGTGCATCTGGCCTGTACCCTGATTCTTGTATAAAAATAAATAAATCTTTAAAAAATAAATAAAATAAAAGCATGACTAGAGCATCATTTACCTGCAGATCCGGAAATGGATCCTATTGCAAACATTACAAAGCAACTGCTATTCAAAATACATTGTGAGAAAAATGAAGGCTCTCGGCTTCACATAGAATGTTTCTCGTTGCACAGCATGGTGCAGCACAATACACTGTGGCCCAGACTCTTGACATCCCTGAGTCTGTTTTGTGGTTTGGTGTAATATTCAGCCTTGAGCCTGGAGGAGCCTGTGTTTATTTTGGGGGCTCAGACGGGTCTCCTGGTGACTGTGCAATCTTGGGTTTTGTTTCCTGAACTGAGGCTGGCCTCTCTTTGCCTTTGGATTGGTGAGCTCTATAGAGGATCTTCTACTGCCACTTTCATTTTAGTTTTCTGGTTCTATTTCCCTGCTCAGCATTTTCTTTTTTTCTTTTTTTTTTCTTTTCTCTTTAAATTATACAGGGGATCTCTTTTTAACATTTCTTTCAGGGAAGATTTGTTAGTGTGGACCACTTCTTCAGCTTTTGTTTGTCTGGGAAGATCATTTTTACTCTCTTGTCTCTGTAGGAGAATCCTGCAGGTTAGGATATCTGTGACCCGTATGTTTTATCTCTATTCTGAATATGTTATTTCATCCTCTCCTTGCACTACAGTCTTCCAGAAATGTAAGTTGGGTCCATCCCCACATATGCACGGTCCATGACAGAAACTTGTTAAGAGGTGCTGGTGCAGTTACCTGAGCATTCTGAAAGGATAACTCTATACAAGACTTTCCATGAAAACCAGCATCAGGAACATCATTGGTACACTCTACCTATAGACTAGAGAGAGAGAGAGAGAGAGAGAAATTGGAGAAAGATGAAAATTTCCATAGAAAGCAGTCCAATAAATCCAGAAAAGAAAAAAATTATTATATAAGGAAAAGAGAGCCAAGATCACCCATTTTCTGGGGCACAAGGACCATAGGGAAAGCTTTTGGTATGGGGACCTGGCAAGAGTCTTGTGTATTGTTGGAGTGCTATGCAAGAAATCCCAGGTCCAGACATGCAAATGAGTCCTCTTAATTTCCTTTTGCTTTGTGAAATGAATGTGTATGTTATTGTAAACGTGTATATTATTGTAAAATAGTGGCGCAGCGGTTGAGCGCTGGTTTGCGAAGCTGCCCACAGCCTCCGCAGTGCTGGTTCGATCCTGGGCCACCGGGAGTGTCCCACATGGTGCGCAGACCTCTCCTGCCGCCCGCTGCTCCCCTCAGCAGTGTACTTCCTCAGCCTTCCTGTTCTCCTCCCCGCTCTAGCTCTGGTGAATTCTCTCACCCTCCCATGCTTCTGACTGTACCCAGTGCTTGTATACATAAATAAACAAATCTTTAAAAAAAAATAATCTCCTTTGTATCACTGAGTATTTCTGCTGGGAGAAAAAGATGAATATGTCAGGAGCTACCAGCAAACATTTCCATTTTAAAGCCATTTCAGTGACTCATACAGGGCTGCCACCATATAAGGCCAAATGTGGCATTTACTCTATGATGCTAATTAATTTCATGCATGTTTTCCTGGGGCATTATTTCATTTCCCTGGATGTTCCCATAGGATTCAGAATTGAGAATATTATTCATTGTACACAAAAATATAAAGGGTCTTTGTAATGCAGTCAAATATAAATGACATTTTAGGGTATCATCACTGTGAATGTGACATGAATCTCACAGTCAAAAATCTGTTCACCTTATTAATTCAAGCATTAATTCAAGCATTCACCTTAATTCAAGCATTTTCTACATGGATATAGAATATTGAGTTCAATTCTTTCCTCTGTTTAGTGAGATGAGTTCTATATACTGACCTTGTTTTTGCAGATCTATTTCATTCTATTATTCCCAATATGAGTTAATTTGCATTTGGGGCTTTATATGTACTTAGTTGGCCAGAAAATTGAGCAGGCAAAATATAAGGAGACCAAAAAACCCCACAAAACCTGCAACAAAAACACCCTCTTACGTTCAGAACAATTGAATAGCAGTATTTCTCTATATTAAAGACAAGAAAATACCTATAAATCCTTTTTCAATTCTATAATAGTTATAGCCTGAAATTAGTGATGCAAAAGTAGTGTTCCCAGTTCCTGTGCAGTTATGAGTGATCATGTGACTCGTTCTTCCCAATACAAAGTGAACAAATGTGACAGATGTTACCTCTGGACATGATAAGAAGCTCATGTTCCTTCTCAATGACCTCTTAGTCCACATCCAAAGAATTGATGTAATATACTGTGATATTATCTAGGATAGTTGATCTGTGAGCCAGAGGTTGCTAGTATTCTTATAAGACCAAGCAAGAAAAAAATGGTTCAAGAGAAATGTTCTAAGAAAGAATTCATACGAAGTAATTTTTTATTCTGTTGAACTGTTGCATTTGGATTTTAATGATCACCACAATCTTGTGGGTCTTCACTAATCTTTACAATATATATACTCTCTGCTATTGCTTACAAATCTTTAAGATTTCCAGAGATCCCAGTCTATGTATCTCCCTAGGAGCTTCTGTAACTTCACCTACATTTCAAACAAGTGCACACACTTTGTGGGTATTTCAATGTGTTAAATACTTTACTGGGGAGGGGGCAGAATGTCATACATATTGGTACGAAATGAAATTGTTACTGGAATGATAACTGTGACATTAACAATGCATGTCAATAAGTAGTGATTTTACCACTTCTAAAAACAGAAATACATCCCCTTAAATTTAGCCAATATTATTTGTTGCGCCCATGAACATTATCCAACAGGTTTGATGACACCACACTTCCTGCCTTCATATTCAGACAGTGAAAGCTGTTTCATGGTACAAGTGTTTTAGATGAAAAGTAACAGGTAGGAAATAAAAGTGTAATGCAAATCTAGACCCATAGTTGAATAGTTGACAGCTGCATGTCTGCAAGAAAAAAAAAGAGTCAATATTTTCTGTGAGGATAGATTGAAATGGGATTAAAGTACAGCTGGATTTTATCTGATACTCCGTAACAGTACACATTTCTCTCAGACGTAAAAGAAGTATCTGCATGAGTCTGACAACTTAGACTATTCAGTAATCACAAATTCTATCACTTTTCTTTGTATATAAATATTGATAATTTTCATATATCTAATGTGGCATTTCAGAAATAAGAACGTGTTGCTCGGTGCTGTTGAATAGATTCAGGTTTGCTCAATGATGCCTGTGTGATGACTTCTTACCAAAATGATTCCTTACCAAAATGATGTACACAATTCATTATATTTTTACTAGACTGAGAAAGATATGACCCCGTGATCTCAAGAACTGTGAATTTTGAATGGTACTACACTCAGATTCTTCTAGAAATTTCCTAATTATGTTTATGTATTACCTTGATCAATATGTTTTCAATGTTATTCAGAAGAAAATAGACCTTTTATTTACATATATATATATATAAAAAACACACTTTTCAAGAAACTATTAACTGTTCTTCCATCAACATTCAGTTAATCTTATTTATTAAATAAATTAAATCCCCAAATACCTTTTTTTTTTGTTTTATGTTTGTCAGGCAGAATCGTATGTTCATTTTTACTATATTCCTATGCATAATGTGAAACTCACTGGCAGAATGTAGAGGTAATTCATATGAGGAAAAGTTTTCTCTGTGGGGAGAGCATGGGGTGAGACATTCTTATTTAAAATACACAAGAAACTCTTAGTGTTATCCTGCAAATGCTGTGAAAGATAAAAACAAGGATTATGTTGCTATCCATTACTCTAAGGACAAAGACTGAAATTTAGCCTGGCCCACAGACCCTGGATCATCTGTACTCCATCTCCCTTCCTTTAAATAAACAGAAAGATATACCCACCTCATGGGTTGGAGGAGTCAGCATTGTCAAAATGGCCATCCAACTCAAAGCAATTTAGAGATTCAATGCAATCCCAATAAAAATCCCAATGGTGTTCTTCAAAGAAATAGAACAAAGATTAATGAAGTTCATCAGAAAACACAAAAGACCCCAAATAGCCAAAGCTTTCCTGATATCAAAGGGGGGAAATGATGGCATTACACTTCTAATTTCAAACTATATGCTAAAGCCAGCATAGTTAAAGCAGCATGGTAATGGAACAAAACCAGACACCGAGACTAATGGAACAGAATTGAGAGCTCAGAAATAAAACCACATTTATGGACAATTAACATACAAGACAGGAGCAAAGTCCATACACTGGAACAAGGAAAGCCTCTTCAATAAAGGGTGCTGGAAAAGTGGACTGCCGCATGCAAAATGATGAAACTAGATCATTACCTCACAGCACACATGAAAATCAATTCAAAATGGATAAAAGACTCGGATATAAGACCTGAAACCATCAAACATATAGAGAAAAACCTATGTAAAATGCTCCCTAACATCAATCTCAGAAACATGAAGGAGAGAGGAAACAACGGATACTATATCAAACTAAAAGTTTTCTGTATGGCAAAAAAGACAGTGACCCAAACAAAGAGACACCATCTGAATGGGAGAACACACTTGCACACCCTACCTCTGATGAAGAATTCATATCAAAGATCGCAAAGTACCTATATAAATCAACAAAATGAAAACAACCGAATCAAAAATGGGAAAAGGATCTAAACAGGCATTTCCCTAAAGGAGACATGCAGATGGCCAATAGGCACATGAAAAAATTCTCTTTCTCATTTATCTTCAGGGCAATGCAAACCAAACCATGACGAGACACCACCTCACACCTGTGAGAATGGCCCACAGTTAAAAAAGACACAAACAACAAGTGCTGCAGACGATGTGGAGAAAAGGACCCTCTTACGCTGTTGGTGGGCATGTGAACTAGTCCAGCCACTATGGAAAGAAGTGTGGAGATGCCTGAAAAGACTGAAAATGGATCTTCCACATGACCTAGCAGATCCACACCTCGGTACCTACTCAAACAGCACAAAAGAGGGGCCTTCCTGGTGTTGCAAGGGGTTAATCTCAGCACTGTGAAGCTGTCAGCAGCCACTGCAGCACAAGTCACCCTGGCCAAGGAGGTGACCCACTAGGCAAGGCGGACCTCTCCTCTCTCCCCGCTGGTCCCCTCCACTCCCCTCAGCATTGTACTTGAGTAGACCCAGCCGTTCTGCTCCCCTCTCTGTCTTGGTTTGTACTGTCACTTGTGACTTCCACACCTCTGGCCTGCACCCCAGCTGCTGTATGCATAAATAAATAAATCTTACAAAAAAAAAAACAAAGAGCACAAATGCACTAATCTGAAAGGAAACCTGTGCTCCTATGCTCACTGCAGCACTATTTACACTAGACAAGATGTAGAAACAACCTATATGCTGCAGGACAGATGGGGGTTACAGGATGGTGTCTGTAGACACAACAGGACACTACTCTGTGATAGAAAAATGATAAACTCAAGCCGATTGCAGCAACATGGATGAAGCTGAAGGGATGACTCTAAGCAAAGTGAGCAAGGAGGAGAAAGACAAACACCGGATGGTCTCACTTACATGTGGAGTCTAGACAAACCAAACACAGAATCAGACAGAGACAAACTGTAAATGGACCCTTCACAACACACTGTGATCTGAGACTCTCAGGACTGTTGGGGGAGGGGGAAGAAAGGGCAACAGTATAGAAGTGGGGGCAGGAGGAGTGAAGGAAGGTGGGGCTAGCAAGGAAGGGAGGACAGGAGGAAACTTTTCAAAGAGGAAATGGATCATCCTCTAGGATCAGTCACGTACTGGGTCACAAGACAAACAGCAAAAAGCACATGAAGACTGAAATCATACCAGGGTGTTCTCTGACCATAATGGCCTCAAGCGAGAAGTCAACTATGCAATGAGCATGGAACCCCCACTCTACATGGAATGGAACAACATGCAACTGAGTGACCACTGCATTCATGATGACATCAAAGAAAAAATTTAAAAGGGCTTTGAATGACTGAAAATAAGGAAATAACTTTTCAGAAGGTCTGGGGAACAGCAAAAGCAGTATTAAGAGGAAAGTATAGAATAATTCAGGCCCACATCAAGAAACAAGAAAAACAAACAAAAAAACAACCTGATCTCCCATCTCAAAGAACCAGAAAAAGAACAAAAAAAACCCAAAAGGCAGTAGGAGAAGGGAAATAACAAAAAATAAAGCAGAACTAACCGGAATAGAAATAAAAGACAGTCCAACAGATCCATGAAACCAAAAGCTCGTTCTCTGAAAACATTAAGTAAAATGTACTAACCTCCAGAAAGACTCACAAAGTAAAAAGGGAGAACAATCAAATAAACAGGACCAAAAATGAAAGAGAAGAAATCAAAACAGACACGGCAGACAGGAACTGTGGTCAGGAAAAAGACACATCCTGGGTCACACAAATACACAATCCGAGATCATGACACACGTCTATATGCAGACAAGGTCAGCCATCTGGATGAGATGGACAAATTCTGAAGCTAACAAACAGTGGCACCCAGCATCTGGGAGGTGGCCCACCCGTGTATGAAGACAACTTGGAAGTGGGCTTGGTGTCCTCTACTTGGGGGAAAACCATCAGTGGGTTGGAGGTGAGGAGGGTGGGACATACTTCCTGAGAAACTCTGGCCAAAAAACAAGGTATACAGAGAAATGGAAGTGGCAGTACTGACATAGAGCATGACTGGCCGGGATCCCCAATATCCGACATTATCTTAAAGATCAAGGACCAGGGAAATAAGCACAGGCCAGGGCTGCATGGTGCCTGGGGACCGGCTACTTGGATGAGCTGCCCTTCTGGTGAAACACTGACTCATGGCAACAGGAGCACCCCGACTGACCTGGCTCCTCCCGGGCTACAGGATTTCTTCAACATGAAGAGGTGACAAGTACTTGGTCTTTCCTTTATTAAAATAATTTACTTTCTGCTCCCTGGCATTACTAATAAAATATCTTAAATGGAAAAAAAAAAGATCAAATGTCAGCATCAAGTAACAGGAAAAAAAATCAGTTTTGGGCCTCCTTGGTGGCCTAGGAGTTAAGCCTCAGCGCTCCCACTGCAACCACCCACCGCCATGGCCTGAGTTCTGTCCCTGGCCAGGGAGCTGACTTCATGGTGCAGCTGACCTCTCCCGTCTGACCACTGTTCCCCTCAGCAGTGTATTTCAACGGATCCCCTTTTTTGCTCCCCACTCTGGGGAGTCCTCTCACCCCCAACTCTGGCCTACACCCCAATTCTGTACGCATTAATAAATAAAACTACATCTTAAAAAAACTCAAGCTTGAAGGGGAGTTAGGATTTCGGGGGGAATATACTCACTGGGCAGCAGGCTGAGCACCCAGCAGGGCCCGGCCGCCAGGCCCAGCAGAGGAAGGTGAGGGGCACGCGGCTTCCCCTCTTCACCAGGTAAGGCCCGTGGAAGACATCAAATCAGGGGAGCTTATGGGTTAGATTTCAACCTGCAGTTTACCAGAGGCTGAGCTGACACCGCAGGCATATGCATCAGGTTCCTGTGTGAGCCCGTGGGGGCCCCTGGGAGGACATTCGGGCTCTACAAGGCGCCTCTTTGACAGGAGGACTGTATTTACTGGGCATTTCTGGAATCAGATGGGGGGCTCTGGCAGGAGGGTGGAGGTTGCCTTTTTGCAAGACACATTCCGGGAATACAGGGACACCCCATCTGGGTGGAGGCTCCGGATTCTCAGCTGTGTGAGCTGCCCAACGTCTCCATCCCTCTCAGAGGTGGTGGCTCCTCGCGCAGCGCCACCCCCTCCCTGGCTGCTGGGCTTCCCGTGCCCCCAGCGCTGACCCCCACCCTCTGCCCTGTCTGCAGTTGAAGATGTTATTGAGAAGGGGCCGAGGCCATGTTGGCGGCCACTGTTTTCCTGGGTCTCCCCGGGGGTGCGAGGGGGAGTCCATGCTGGCCCAGATGTGCTTCCTCCCACTCACTGGCCTTTATCACAGGTGTCCACCAGGAGCCGCAGGACAGCAGGGATCACTGTCCCTCTGTCCAGGGTTCTGGCGTGCCCGTGGAGCCCCCAATGGGCGCCAGCAGAGGTCACGGGCTGGCCTGAAGCAAGGGTGACCCAGGTGGGGAGCCTTGCCCGTGCGGGGATCCAGGCGAGGCCCAAGCCAGCAGACCCATCCCCCGAGCTCCTCTCAGCCCCCTCCCAGCTCAGCGCCTTCAGGGGGCACGGCAGGAGCCTGTAGCCCCTTTTGCTGTCAGGGCGCTGTGTGTCCCTGCCATCGCGCCAGCCAGGAGACGCAGGCGCGGCCAGAAGCTTGGGGGACAAGGTGGCCCCGCGTCCTGGGTCTCCAGGGTCTGGTGGCTCCGCCTCCCCCGCGCCCCAGCCCCCGCCAGCAGCCCAGGTCAGGGTCAGGGCGCCGGGTGCACAGAGCCCCCCCTGCCGCCGTGGACCATGCCACCGGCTCCGGGGCCCCACACTTCTCTGGGAAGGGACACAGCCCGCCCCGTCCACGGGGAGACTCGCACACGCAGGGCGTGGGGTGACGGAGCCACCCCCCGACGGGACGCCCCCGCACCCCTCCGCCAGCCTCGCCCTCTGGCTCCCGCCCTGCCCAGTGCTGCAGTCACACTCTCCAGACACAGATTCATGCCTCCCTGCCAGGGGGGCGCCCCACTGCTTCTCTACCTTTGTTCCCCCAGGACCCTCCAGCATCCCTCTGCCCCGTTCATGGGCGCCCCTCTAAGGACTGCACCTCGTCACATGGACACGCGGGGATCCTCACCCGCTCCCGAGGGTCTCCGTGCTGGGCAACAGGATCACACATAAAGATTTTTATTCCTAATTCAGCATTTCCTCAGGTCATTTCCCGAAAATATAGAATTACTACAACAGGCAGCAGAGACTGCCTAAGCCCACAGTTCTCCGTGGAATGGTGGAGCAGCTATTCTTTCCTCAGGAGTGAATGAGAGTCCATCCTTCCCCTCACCCTTGCCAACATTTCATTCTGTCTACCAGTCAGTCTTCATCAAGATTCTGATGCTACCTTTGCAGTAGAACCAAGGACACAAAAAGCTCCATTATGTATTAGCAATAAATAATTTAGACTCTCAAAAAGGAACATTAGCTTGGCAGTACTAGCAAATGAAAAAAATTAAACTATCTCAAGTTTAGGAAGTAAAATAAAAAGGGAAAGAAATAAAAAGCAGATGTTTTCCCTAATCATCAGGAAATTTTAATGCCACAGGTAACTATCTGTTGATGCACTATATGTATACATACCCCTCTCTCTCTCTCTCTCTCTCTCTCTCTCGAACACGCACGTGCGCGCACACGCACACACACACACACACACACACACACACACACACCCTTTCCTCTGTCTCCAACAATCAGTTTTCACCCTATTCCAGTCACTACTGCCACCACAGAGAATGTCTCTATGATAGAAGATGTAGGATTGGAGGAAGGTACTTCTGGATCCTTGTAGCACCCCAAACAAGGGAGGAAAGACAAGACACATGGGACTAATGAAAAAAACTTGTGTTGAGTCAGCACACTCTGGAGACAACATGAGCAAACAGCAGGAAGAGCAACTGGAAGGACTAGGAAGTGGCCACTCCAGGGGAGAGGCGTCAGCAGTGCCCACCTGATCTGTTGAGTGGAAGAATCAAGGCACACACTCACTTTCATAGCATAGCAAAGAGCTTCTGCACGGCAGGCAAGCACACTTCGAAAAGATGTCATTGAGAGAGTAAATAATATGATTGTCAGATGCTATTCTGATAGGAAAAGGCCTAGGCAGCCACAACTCGAGCTGCCTCATGCTTACAGCTCTGTGATCCCAAGGTGTCAGAGGAACATGGCTGAGGGCCACTCCTTGGCAAGCTGGCCTGGTCTGCTGCTCACCAGGCATCTACTTAGACACTCACCCAAGTTTCCTTGGGGTTCTGAGTTCAACACAGGAAGGTACTTAAGACAAGACACTGGCTTCTCAGTGCCCTTTTTTTGTTCATGAGCACACAGGCCGCAGCAGTTTTGGCAGCCTGGGGTGTCAGCCACAACCTTCTTCATACCTAATCAGTGAAACCTGCAAGTTTTCATTACAGACATTTAAGTGAACCATACACGATGAGCACTCGTTCTAACCCTTGATGATTTTCCTGCAATCCTAACTAAGGTACCGTCTACAGATTCTTTAATATCGGTGGTTCACACAGGGCCACATGAGACTTACTCATTTCGGCAGAAACACCCAGATACACTGCAAACAGAAAAAACTATCTTCCTTGAATATGGACGTAGCATTTGTATGTTAGGGATGCTCAGACCTCAGGCTGCTTAGCTTGTACAAAAATTTTTGATCCATAAACAATAATCTTTGAATTGTAAAGATTCTTCCTGTTCTCTTCCAGGACTTAAGGAAAACAGGCACCTGCCACTGCAACTGTCACCATCTTTCCGTGTACACTAATGATGAATAAGCACCCTACAAGTTGTTCTATAAAATTCATTACCTGCAGACCCAAGTGAAAGGCTACTTTTAGTATTGTTACATGTATGACCTTAGCTTATTTTCCACAATATGGAAACCATGAAAACTCAACACCAAATATTGGGAACAGACAGCAGAGGAGGTTCACTTGAAACCCACCAAAACAAAGTGGCCACTGAGGATTTCCAAGCAATAGCACATACATTATCCTGGACTCAGAAAGAAAATAATGCCACAGTCACCCACACAGAGTCAGCACTCCAATTATTCCAGATGATTCTGAATATTAGCTATTATAATATTCTAAATTATTTAATGTAAAATTAAATGATCACTACATCTTCCATTCTATCAAAGATGCCAATTTTTCATTTGGCCTCAAATAGTAAAGTCTGCATCTAAAGAATACGACCAATTCCACAGGTCTCAGAGATAACATTTACAAGCCCCCGAGACAATACCGACCATCAGATCCATAATGAAAATATTTTTCGTGCACCTTCCAAACTAACTTTTGAACATCTATATTAGTATTCTATAACATTAAATGAGCTCAACAAATAATTATGCTTATTCAACATCAAAACAAACTTTGAAGGCCTCCCTGGTAGACTAGGGCTTAAGTCTCACCACTATTACCACAATGGCTCACAATATGACCTAAGTTCAATCCCCAGTCAGGGAGCTGACCCACAGAGGGCACAGCAGACCTCTCCTGTATTACCTGCTGCTCCCCTGAGCAGTGTATTTCAGTAGATCCATCTGTTCTGCTCCCCACTCTGCCATTGGTAAATCCTCTCATCACCCCACACTGCTGGCCTGCACGCCAAGTCTTCTACACAAAAATAAATCTTTAAACAAAAATAAAAACAAACTTTGAATTAGAAATTGGTAGAGTTCTTGTATGCATAAATAAATAAAAAAGCATAAATAAAAAAATTAAAAAATATACGAATGCTGTAAGAATTATATAAAATAAAATATTAAAAAAATAAATCTAGGGCCACCCTGGTGGCACACAGGGTTAAGCACCGCACTATGAGGGGGTCCACAGCCTTTGCAGCATGAGTTTAATTCCTGGCCAGCCAGAGGGCAGCCCACCTGGCAAGGCAGACCTCTCTTGTCTCACTCGCTGCTACCTTCAGCTGTGTATTTCAATTGGTCTGCCTGTTCTGTTCTCCGCTCTGTCTCTCGTGATCCTCCTACCCCCTGCTTCTCTGGCCTGTGCCCCAGATCTTTTCTGCATAAATAAATGTTTAAAAAAATAAATAACAATACACCAATGATTCAAAACAATAAAGCACAGCAGTGGTACCATGATCCCAAATGTCAACAGTAATGTCCAGTTTGGGGAGCAAAATGATCAGAGTGTGGTGGCAGGGAGTACTGGCTACCTCACTGCAGACACATGGATTTACAGCCTGGGGAAGAACTTAGGCAGAAGCCAAGTCATATGTGCTTCCTCTGTAGTTGTTCAATAGCATAATAAAAACTAAACTCCCTATTTTCTACTTACAACTGAGATTCAACCAATGATAGCTATAAGTTTTTGACATTTTTAAAAGACCACAATAAATTTTAAAGAGGCTATGTGTATAGCCCAGTCCCTGGCAGACTGCAGGCATTTAGCTAACCCTTGTTCACTATCTTGAGTGTTCAAAGTACTTTCTATCATGGAAAAGAATACACACCCTCCCGTGCTGACATCACTGCTGAAAAAAATAGTTACGTATAGACATCATCATTAAATTGAAGTCCACTTATCCAGATGTGTATACTTTATTAAAACCCAAAGGATTGTTCTCAGAAGTGTCTATAAAGGCACACCCCATCCTGCTTGATTTGCTTTATCAGATACTGCTTTTCACAAATTGAAGATGTGTGGCAACCTGGACTGGGCTAAGTCCAGCAGCACCATTTCCCAAAAAACATACTCACCTCATGTCTCAGTGATATCTAATTAGGCTATTTTCTCGTTAGACAAAATACTACTGCATACTTAATAGACGACAATATAGAGCAAACAATTTTCATTCACACCAGGAAACAAACAAAAAAGTAATGACTTTATTTATGCAATATTCGGTTTGTTGTGGTATTCTGGAAATGAACCAACAATATCTTCGAGGTGTGCCTGCACCACCTTTTATTTGGTGCAGTGTAAGTACACCTATTATAGCAAAGAAATTTATTTTGCTAAGGCTGCTGTTTGGAGCTGGCCCTACCCCCACTATGGCAAACCTAATGAAGATAGGAGGTGATCACAGCTGGTGCTGGGATAGAGAAACACTTGTCACAATATGTTTAAGAACATGTATCACGATGAAATAGACCTATTTTTATCTCCAGAGAATTGTTTTGTATTTTGTTTATATCCAAAGGACAATTTAAAAGTGAAGGCAAGTACAGGACAGTGCACAGACACCAGCAGGCAGAGAGAACTGCAAACGCAAAAGGTCTGTGAAAAGAAACACCTGCACAGTCACAGGCAGGCGGGAGCGCTGCCTCGCTCTCCAGGGCATTTTGTTAAAGTAGGACATACATTTTCACACTCAACTTCACATTCAGTTCATTGGAATGACAAACATAATCGAGATCATTTCAAAGAATGGATGTGTGCTCTTCAATACTGAAAATTATTAAGAGCAATGTGCAAGAATCAAAACTTTAGAACTACATAAACTTTTTAAAATCTAATCACAAAATGACACAAGTTCACTGAAAAACTTGTCAACAGAGGAAACATGAATAGCAAAACAATCACCATGAATACCTACATCCTGAGGACGCCAGTCACTGCTTCTAGTGTGTTTCCCACTTCTATAGATGAGATAGATCAAACCATTAACAATCAAAGGGAGTGGTCTTATCCTGAATAATACTGCAGGCACTGCTGAGGCATTGCTTTCTTATCACTTGTTCTAGATCTCCAGGAATTCCCTCTGGTAGGTACAGCAGCTAAGCCTGCTGTATGGGAATAATTACAAAAAAAAGGCTATTTGGAAATGCAGACTCTTATGAGTAGCAATCACATTTGGGATTAGAGCTATTTCTAAAACTATTAAGGAAATCATGTGCAACATTAAAGACAGCATCTGCATGTAACACAATGATACATTAAACTTTTATTTTAATCTGAGGCTCTTTCCTTATGAAGGAGGAAGCCCAACACCCATGGAGCTGCTCTTAGGATGGACAGGGTTGCCCACACTCCTCCCCTCCCGCTGGCCTTCAGGGGGTTTACAGTTTAGCCTCATTTGACAATCTCTGATTTGGCTGAAAATATGTAGACCAAAAATCCCTGATTTTTGTCCTTATTTGTATGATCTTAACACAAGTTCTTTGTCTCCTTTGGACCTTAGGCTTCTCAACTACAGAGTAGGAGTGTCTCTACAGTGCCATCAGTGAGATCACATAACTAAAGTAATGAACTTGTTGCACAGGGTCAGGTAATTTCTAGCAGGTGCTCAATAAACATTGATTTCTTTCCCCTTCCCTGACCTGTTCAACTTCTCTCCAAAGCAAGCATAAAAGGATTTATGATCGAGGAGGTAATATCAGCTTAACAGATTATAAATATTAAAAAGATTATCGACAAAATGTCCACTTCCCAGGTGAATGATTGTGGATTATTCACGCTCTAATACAGGAGGGATCCTCTTAGGGCCAGGTATCAGTAGAGAAAAGACCTTAAGAGCTTAGGAATGGGCCCTTCAGTGTCTCAGATGATTCCCCATGAAGGACCTTCCATCCCCATTGGTGATAGCATCCAGCTGCTGTGGGAATCTTGGGGGTGTCCTTTAGTGATAAAGAGATGGTCACAGGTTTCAATACACTGAAATGGTGACTACAAACCCATTTTTGAAAACCAGACATTGTAGCCAGAGTGTGGCAGCCGAGTGGCTCTTGGTCACTCAAGGCTCAGGAAAGCCTGGTTCTATTCAAGGGGAGTCTGAAGTCGCCTCATGAGGCAGTTTCTAGGTGTCAAAGTTCCCTCTTCCAGGCTCTGAATGGCCACATCAGCTGGACAACAGGTAAGTGATGCCTCACCCTTCAGACGTGGGCCCAGGCCCAGCACGGGGAGCATCTCAGACCCCGTGAGAACTGCAGAGCCCCAGGCACCACGCAACCCACTGGGTCAGAACCTGCACCCTGGGAGACTGGGACTCGCCTCTGCCCTCCTGCCTGCTGGACCTGGCGTGGGGAGGGGGATGTCAGCCCCAGAAAAGTTTACAATACATTCTCCAAATTATATCCTAAGTCCACAGAGATAAAACACACAGATCAATGGAACAGAACCGAGAGCCAAGAAAAACCCATCCGGGGGTTGATCAGTGCAGCAGGGAGGCGCTGGGAGCAAACACGGGGGATTCAGGGGCGCCGCGCACCCACAGGGTCACACTCAGGAATGTCCCCCCAATGACCCGCGCAGAGCTCTCCACAGCCCGCCCGCCCAGCCCCGGGTCCCCTGACTCACCGCTCGGCCGTCAGCCGCGGGCAGGGAGACGTCCTCGCCCTCCCCTGACCTGCTCAGCTTCTCCCCGCACTTGCCCGCCTCCTGTGCTTCGCCCCCGGGGCTTCTCCTGCCTCGGCCAGCGGGCCCGCTCTCCGGGGTGGGCGCTCCTGGAGGCCGCGGCTCCGCCACTTCCGCTCCCGACGCGTTCCCGCTTCAGTGCGCCCGGACGGGATGTCACGCGCAGGGGGCGGGGCAAGGCCGAGGACGGAGAGGCTCGCGGTGGGGGGGGCTAGGGGCGGGGCAGCGGCGAGCGCGGCCTTGTGGCGCGGAGGGGCGGGGCGGCCGAGGAGGGACCCTGGCGAGCGGAGACGCCAGGGCCGGCGGGAGGCGCAGGGGCCACCGGGTCGCTGCTGAGGGGCGAGTCAGCCGGGCGAGGAGGGGAAGCAGCCCGGAGAGCCGTGGGGGGCCGCTCAGAGGGGGAGCAGGAACAGGAGTGTGTGACGTCAGAGCCCTGAAGATGGGGAGATAGAATGACATGGACGCAAGAACCTTCTGAAATAGGGATTCTCGCTCATTTGGAGAAGAGAACAAGTCGGTATCGCCCTTCTGCGGGGACTCTGGATTTAGATATTAGAATTTGGGATATATCTGTGTGTGTGTGTGTGTGTGTGTGTGTATTAAAAGAAATAGTTCAATTTTTAAAAAAGATTTATTTATTTATTTATTTATTTATTTATTTATACAAGCAGTGGGTACAGTCAGAAGCGGGGGAGGGTGAGAGTATTCACCAGAACCAGAGCAGGGAGTAGCGTTAGGGAGAAATGATGTCCTGAGCTAATCCCATACAGGCTTTGTGGACTCCACTCCCAGTCCAGACTAAAGCCATCAAGACATTGGGAAAGACAAATCCCATCACCACCAAAGAGAGGGTGGCTGGGACCTGAGGTTGGAGTTGGGCAGCCAGGTTGGATATAAAAACCAAACACGTGGGCCTTGGGGGGCTCAGGGTCGCTCACCTCCTGGCTTCATGGCTCCTGGCTTGCAGCCAGCTCTCAGAGCGCCATTTGGGATTCCTGATCGGCAGATCGGGCAGGACTCATTTAAAACTTTGTCTCCCACTTTTCTCCCTGAGCTGTACATTTCCTCATTTCCCCTTCCCTTATAAATAAACCTTTTATTAACCTTTCGTGTGTGCCTGCAGTAGAGCGTTGATAAGTCCTTTTAAGCGCACAGGTGAGGACCCACAGTCAGGCACCCCGTTTTGTATCGGGGTTGCTCTACAACAGTCTGGCGCCCACCGTGGTTTCCAAGTTACACCCGTGGTTGACCAGCCCAAAGTAACATTCCTTGCATTGGTCACCATAAGCGCACTAGTTCTGCAGGACTCACAGTATAATATTTGTCTCAAGTCCTGAAAGTCTGTTTTTACCCTGTGCGTACAGCCCTTGTGGGTGCATTTTTGACTCAAATATGGCCTCAACCATGAGCCTATACAGTTTCATCCCTAGCCTGAGTTTTTTCAGTTTCCTTCTGGACTTAAATTTAAGTAGCCTTCTTCCATTAAATATCACCACCAGTTTCATTAATGTAAATAATTTGATGAAGCCTGGTGTATGGCACGTGATTTTACTATTGTATATATACATGGGTGGTTTACAAGCCATCCCTTTACAGTCTGTGCTTCTGGGTGTTTTTTTTGGTAATATGTGTAAGCGCAATTTGCTACATTCTTGTTTCTGTGAGAGGTAGATGTTCTACTTTACATACTGAGAATGTGCAACAACACATTCAGGCTCTTAGCCATGCAACAACAAATTCAGGCTTTTAACGTGACCATACAACAACAAAATCAGGCCTTTGATTTAACTATTAAGTGCATGAGGGATGAGAACCATAACATCTTTGAGTCAGTTTATAAAAGCATACAAGATCAAGCCTTTAAAAGTATCCAGGACAGGATAGAGGCCGCCCTCCATAAATTGGATATATGGCGGAGGCTTGGCTGATGACACAGAGAAAGGATAAGCCTTCCCCTTTCCATGAGGACTGCCAGCGGGCAGAGTTAGAAGAGGAGGAGCATCATATTTTAAATACTTTAAATACATCAGGACAAAATCCTCTTCCATGTGACAAGGCCCCTCCCGTGCAGACTCCTGAGGCTTCACAACCTCCACTGCCCTCTGGGGAGGACACCAAAATGGCGTCTCCTCTCCACACTAGACTCGGCACCCATTTTGGCAGGAAGGATCACCCTGAGGCAGGGCAGTTTCCCCTTTGCCAGATGCCAATGGGTGGCTTAAATGAACATGGGAGATCTGCTGGGTACTTTTGGTCGCACCATCCTTTCAATACTGTGGACCTCCTAAATTGGAGGAGCTCTGTTCCCTCGTACTGGCAGGCTCCTAAGAGGATGGCAAACTTGTTTGCCTCTATCTTTGTCTCCCACCGCCCTAACTGGGCAGATATACAGTCCATGCTGCATACTTTATTAACTCTGGATGAGCAGAGAATGGTATTCAGGAAAGCCAGGGAGGAGTCTGACCGTCTCCACCAACAGGATAGGCAGTCCCCAGAGCCAGAGGTTGTTGTCCCAGAGAAAGATCCTGGATGGGACCCTAATAATGGAGGAACGGCAATGTTGGAGCTGTATAAAAAATGTTTATTGGTAGGACTGCAGCAGGGGATCCCCAAACGAGAACTTTTACAAAATATTGCAACTCGAGCAAGGAACTAATGAGGATCTGTCAGAGTTCCTTGAGAGGATTATTCAAACTTACACTAACCACACAGATATAAACCCAGATGCCCCAGAAAATGCTCGTCTGATCACTATGGCTTTCATTACCCATAGTGCCCCAGACATAAAGAAAAAGTTAGCTAAGGTGGATGGCATCACAGAGATGAGTCCGTCCCAGGTAGTGGACTTGGCATTTAGGGTTTATAATAATAGAGAGGACAGGAGACCGAAACCTGCGACTGTTTTCTTACAAAGAGAACACAGAACAGGGTTTCAGGGAAACAATAATGGACAGAGACGTGAACCCCTAGGAAGAAATCAGTGTGCTTTCTGTAGGGAAGAGGGACATTGGAAGTACAATTGTCCCAGATTACAGGGAAGCGGCAGATGCAATAATTATAGAAGGCAGGGTAGAAGACAGAGAACCCCACAATATGATGATTCACGTAGGGGTTACAGGAGCGAATATGGGAGTACACAAAACCAGGAACCAAGGAGAGAGGAAAGAAGACAAATGTTAGCACAGAGTAGAGGCTCAGATGATGATAGGGAATACAGACAGAGAAGGAATCAAGAGCCCAGTACAGAGGGAAGGAGACAAATGGCAGCACAGGGTAGAGCCTCAGGTGAAGATAGGAGGGAATATAGACAGAGTAGAAGGAATCTAGAGCCCAGTGCAGAGGAGAGGAGGCAAATGATAGTTCATAGAGAAGGTTCAGATGCAGAATAGGGATGCCCAAAGGCTCCACTAGATCTAAAGAAAGCCCCAGGAGGAACTGACCCAGAGACGAAGTCCCATTGATCTTGTGAACCCATTGAGGACTTGAGATATTTGTTTAAAAAACATACAAAAACTTGAATATTACTGACTTCTTTTCCAGTTATTGTTGCAGGATACCCAAGGACTCACTTTTTCTGAAGAAACCCTGAGAAAACTAACATGCTCTAACCAATCTTCTTCCTTTCAAAGTTTAGGAGACGCGAAATAACATCTAGGATCATGCATATGCTGCCAGTATTTTTTTTACACAGAAAGGCATTCAATCTTGATTTTGGTATTTCCTTTTAACTTTTGTTTTTAACTTTGAGATTTTTTTCTTTTCTCTGCTTGTTTTTGTTACTTTGGCCTATGAGTGAAACTGCAGTTGTATGAGATATCCCACGCGTGATAAATGGTAACTAAAGAGCTCTTTGTGTCTATATGTTGTATGTCTGTATGTCCTTTCCTTGTGTCCTTGTCTTGACCTGCAGTGGTTGAAAAATTGATACACATGGTGCCCATAGACGTTGGAAAAAAAAAAAAAAAACAGAGTCTCCAGTTCTGAGAAAAACTAAAGGTTATGGTTTGATTGTCAACATTGTGCTACTGAACTAAGCTGGTGCCTTCATAGAGATTGAATATTGTTTCTATTATTTTTCTGATACTTATGGCAAAGCTTCCCAGAAATCTAAATTCAAGTACAAATTTGGTAGCCTGTCATTTGGCTGATGCCAGTAAATTTTGTGGAACCTCAGTAGAGCTCCTGAGACACTCCACAAAGTTTCTCCCTTTCCTCCTGGGAAAGGCATTGGATGAATTTGTTCTACTTGGCTAACCTAGTAGAGTAAAACTAGAAGGGAAGCATTGTCATTTGGGAAAAAGGGTAACACCATGACCTGATATGGATGTAAATTGTCAATGATGATTGCCACCTTGTAATATTGTATACTTGAATTGTTTAATATCTACAGAAATTGTTTCTGGAAATATAGGGAGAAAAGGTCTCAACAGATTCCTATTGATGGAACTGTTGACAGTAAAACTTTCCTACTAAGGACTGAATAGACTTGGAAATACACCTGATATTTACTAAGTTTTCTTTGACATAATACTGATGATTTTTTTTTTTTTTGCATTTTGTTCGAAATCCACAAAGTTTTCTTGTTTTGGTGACCAGGATCTGCAGCAAAGTTGCAATTTTTTTTCTAACAAAGCTAACTTGTGTTTGCATTTTCTCTCCCCTTGATACCAACACAGCATAAAAATAGTGGTAGTAATATTTTACTACTTATCTCAGAGTCTGTTTTTGCATAACTTCCATAGGGATTTTGTTTGCTTAAACTGAAAAAATTGGACATAAGTTTCATTGTGTGGCTTTGTGTGGAGTTCTTTCAGAAAGTTGAAACAGAGTTGAACCAAGAAGAGGAGAACCTGTTTGCTTTGTTCGTAGGGTTCCAGAGATCTCCAAAGAAGGTGAGGAAGCTTGCCTCCATTGACAGGACTGGACAGCCCAGACAACGAAAAGTCCCTGGTACCCTCAAGAAGAGGAAAGCCCAGGTGGAGTCTGATGAGACCAACTTTTTCCAGAAGCCTACATGGACCGGATGTCAACAGTTCGCTCTGAATCCTATATGGAGTATCCCAACGAAGCCAGCCAAAAATGCTGCTTAGTTATTCTGCCCTGTGATTTTATGCAAAAATAGGCAATATGGTTTAAAAGTAGATTTAGTTTGCAAACTTTTGCTATGCTGTTCGAAAAAAAAAATTGGGATCAAGGTTGAGAGAATTTGTTTTTACAAAGTTGAACCAATTTAAGATTTTTTTTCCTGTGATTTTGATATATTTGCTGTCTTGTTCTGGCTAATGCCTCCAGATGTTTTCTTTCGGCTTGGACTGATGAACTGTTTTTCCAGGACTGGAGGACATTTGCTTTCCACAATGGACAATAACTGGAGGGACTGGTTTTCTTTCACACTGGAACCCTGGAAAATATTCATCTGAGACTATATCCCAGCATCCATATGTTTGATCTTCATCACCATGGAAATGGTGGCAAAAAGTGAAAGGGGAGAATTGTTAGGGGGAAAGGATGTCCTGAGCTAATCCTATACAGGCTTTGTGGACTCTACTCCCACTCCAGACTAAAGCCATCAGGACATTGAGAAAGACAAATCCCATCACCACCAGAGGGAGAGTGGCTGGGACCTGAGGGTGGAGTTGGGCAGCCAGGTTGGATATAAAAACCAAACACGTGGGCCTTGGGATGGCTCACTTTCGCTTGCCTCCTGGCTACACAGCTCCTGGCTCGCGGCCAGCTCTCAGAGCGCCATTTTGGGATTCCTGATTGGCGGATTGGGTAGGACTCATTTAAAACTTTGTCTCCCACTTTTCTCCCTGAGCTGTACATTTCCTCATTTCCCCTTCCCTTGTAAATAAACCTTTTATTAACCTTTAGCAT
Organism: Talpa europaea; assembly: GCF_964194135.1. NCBI lineage: Eukaryota > Metazoa > Chordata > Mammalia > Eulipotyphla > Talpidae > Talpa > Talpa europaea. The sequence continues at coordinate 47,612,431 of NC_140083.1, read as the reverse complement.
GCACCTGCAGTAGAACATTGATAAGTCCTTTAAAGCGCACAGGTGAGGACCCACAGTCAGGCACCCCGTTTTGTATCGTGTTGCTCTACAACAAGATGAGCTTGAGGAAAGGGAAGACCCTAAGACAATATAAATAAATAAATGGTCCTAAAGGCGGGTCTCACCTGAACAATGCTGCAGGCACTGCCGAGGAATCCTCTCTTCACCAATTGTTCTAGATCTCCAGGAATTTTCTCTGGTAAGTGCATCAATTAAGCCTGCTGCCTGGGAATCATTAGAAAAAGGCTAATTTTAAAAAAGATTTATTTATTTATACAAGAACCAGGGTGCAGGCCAGATGCGCCTCCCCGAGCCCAAGCGCCTTCCCTCCCTGGGCCTCACCAGTCTGCTCCCCGCTGCAGGCTCCCCAGGTCAAGGGGCAGAGGCGCCTCTACCGGGTTCCTGAGGGACGAGGCTCACCCCAGCCGAACCTCACCCGGAGGCAGGGGCCAGAAGGGCCTGAACGAGCATGCACGTGCAGTAGCACACAGGTGCAGCCAGGTGTGCTGTGTGGGGCTGGGCGCGCAGGGGGTCCCAGAGGCAATGGCCCCCCAGATGCAGGCACTGGCGGGATGGCTCCCAAATAAACACAGATGCAGACAAATGCCTCCTCCTCGCCCAAAATACTGTGACCCTACATTATCCGCTAGTCATTAAAAGGCCAAACAAAGTGGCTTAAATTTCTGGGAAAGATTATTTTTTAAACCATTCTTAAAAAATCCACTTACCTGAAGCTGATATAAAAGCATTACTAGGGGCCGTCCTGGTGGGGAAGGGGTTAAGCACCACACTGTGAAGCCATCTGCAGACTCTGGAGCCCAAGTTCCATCCCCAGCCAGGAAGGTGACCCACGGGGAGCCACAGACCTCTCCTGTCTCCCCACTGCTCCCCTCAAGAGTGGATTTCAAGTCAGTCCACCTGTTCTGTTCCCCGCACTGTCTCTTGTGAATTCCCTTACCCCAACCCCGCATCTCTGCCTTGCGCCCGAGCTCTTGCATTCATAAGTAAATAAATGTGCAAAAAAATAAAATAAAATAAAGCATAACACGTCTCCTGACTTACATATCACGAGATATGGCCAGGAATGCCCTGGCCGAGGACCAATGTATTGACAAGGGACCCCAGAAGCTGATCAGTGGAATGCCTTGTCCATAAGATTAGAACAATGGCTGGGGATTAGGGTGTGTCATGAAGTAGCTAAAAAGTACCTGAAGGGCAGACTCACAATCTCTAATCTTCTACACCCTTCCCCTTTCTATCATCTCCATGCCCTTAATCTCCTTTTGCTCTTCACCCTTACAACCAATACTGTGGGACAATAAAATGGCCAGGATCTTGCTCTTCAGCAATATCTTGCATTATGTAGCCTGTTCCATGACTCCCATTTCTTTATCAGTGTGATGTTGCCTAATGCAACAAATGGCTCCCAAACAGGGACCCCACACCCTGCTTCTCAAGCCTGGATACGGGAATTAGACATCCTCTCAAGCCTGGCCAAAAGGCTTCACAGACCCAGAGTCTGCAACAAAGCGGTAAGAAGGTGTTTTCAGTTGTGTCTTTCCTATCTTTTTCTTCCAAATCAGCCTGGTAAAAGGCCCACAGATTCTGAGTCTGTGATGTTACTTTCTTCCAAATCAGCCAGGTAAAAGGCCCACAGAGCCAGACTCTGTGATGATAATCAGCCTGGTGAAAGGCCCACAGACACTGAGTCTGTGATGTTCTTTCTTCAGTGAGTTTTTCAGTTAAATCTTTACTCTCTCTCTTAGAAAGATGAGTGATGATCTCACACCCCTTCAGATAAAAGATCTTAACCTTTCTTCTCCTGTTTTCCCCATGCATGGTCCACAAAAATTGTTCCATTATCTTAAAAATGTTTGGTCTCAATAAAATAAAGCAAAAACAATATAAAGCCAAAGGATTATTTCTTAAAAATACAAACTCTAAAATATTTTAGCATCTCAAACTTAGTAACAACTGCCTGTCTTTAAAATTTTGGTGACCTTGGGCCCTTAGTCTTAAGTAATGGTTAAAAATAAACACTTTATCTATATAAGGATTTTAACTTCTATCTCATTAAAAAATCTTGATATATGGGGCCTCCCTGGTAATACAGGGGTTGAGCTATCTCAGGCCAGTACAGCAAGGGTACTGTTGAGCTATCTCAGGCCAGTAAAGCAAGGGTTAGATCCTGGCTGGGGAGTTGGCCCACATTACACAGCCAGCCTCTCCTGTCTCAGCCAGCTTCTCTCCTCAACAGCATGTTTCGGTAGATCGTCTGTTCCCACCACTCTCAGGTTGGTCTTTTCACTCCCACAAATCTGGCTTACACCCTAGTTCTTAGGTATATAAATAGATAAAAAAACATTTAAAAATAAATAATTTGACTTCTTAAAATTAACACATGGCCAAAATTTTATTTATATATATATATATTTTTTTATTTTTAAAGATTTATTTATTTATTTATACAATCACTGGGTACTCAGAAGTGCAGGAGGGTGAGAGAATTCACCAGAGCCAGAGCGGGGAGCAGAGCAGGCAGAAGGACCGAAGTACACTGCTGAGGGGAGCAGCGTGTGGCAGGAGAGGTCTGCGCGCCATGTGGGACCCTCCTCTGGTGGCCAGGGAGCAGCCAGGGATCCAACCTGCGCCACAGAGTTGGCGGGCAGCTTTGCAACCCAGCACTCAACTGCTGTGCCACCGGGGAGGCCCTGGCCAAAATTTTATATAAAAATCAAGAGATCTATGTTTCTCCTTGTCTTCTACCTCCGGAGGATTATCTATAAGTGGCAGCTTTACAAAACCCCCAATTTTGATCATGATCTAAATTAGGTAAACTAGTGTAAATTCAATGGTTTAATTTAAAAGATACAAGTCTTTAGGATTTAAGATTGGGTGTTAATATTTAATGTTTAAATGTGTTTTCTTAAAAGGTAAAAATTGTGTTGTTCAACAAACACCGGTAATTAACTAAATTTCCTTTGCAGAAAGATGAACCCACTCTTAAAAATCTTTGTTAGTATAAATAAGTAAGTATGTTATAAAGGTCTGTAAGTTTGTTAATCCTGTAAAAAGCTTTTTCTAAAACAATAAGCTCTTCATCCTATGGGTAATAATCCTACCCCTCCCAAAACAATTATAAAGAACAACTTAGTGCTCCCTTTACATGAGGGTGTTAAAAAACATTTACTGGACTCTTCTGAGTCTGACTCTGATCACAAGGCCTCTTCAGACGCTAGTGGTGGGAATTTTTTAATCAAGTAGAGAATGCTACAGCACCCTCCACCAGAACTCTCTAATAAGCTTCAAGAAATTCTCAGAGCATTTCAGTCTCTTGCCATCATTCTAATCTGCCAATGTCTCAAGATTCATGTCAGCAAAACTTAGTTTAAAAAATGCTTAAAGAAGGGCCTCCCTGGTGGTGCAGGGGGTTGAGTGCCGCAATGTGAGTCTGTCCGAAGACTCTGTATCCTTGGTTTGATCCTGACCGGCGGGTGAGGATATACTCTGCTGCTCCCCTCAGCAGTGTATATTGTCAATATGCCTGTTCTGTCCCCCACTCTGACTCTGGTAAATCCTCACACCATCCTGCACATCTGGCCTATACCCCAGTTCTTCCATAAATAAATAAATATTTAAAAAATGCTTAAAGAATGTCATAAACGAGAGGGAACTTTTGCATTTCCTGTTAGTACAAAAAGGAGTTGTGTAACCCATGATAATATCCCCCTTCCTATTTTTTTAATTTAAATTTTATTTTTATATTCCCCATACATTTACAACCTCCTTATTTTGACCCCAAGCCCTCCTTTCCCCAACCCCACCCCCCATAGAGTCTCTGGTTCATAGTTGTTTGCTGATTTTATTATTTTCTTTCTTATAGTTATTCTTTTTCGTGGTCCATTATTTAACTTTTCTAGATTCCTGCTATGAGTGAGACCATCTGGTATTTTTCTTTTTCTTTCTGGCTTATTTCGCTGAGCATGATCCCTTCCAGCTCCATCCATGTTGCTGCAAATTGCATGTGTTTATATTTTTTGAATGCTGAGTAATATTCCATGGTGTATATGTACCACATCTTCTTGATCCAGTCATCTATTTTTGGGCATTTGGGTTGTTTCCAAAGCTTAGCTATTGTAAATAGTGCTGCTATAAACATAGGGGGGCAGATGCTCTTTGTAATTGCTGTTTCTGTGTCCTTTGGGTAAATACCTAGGAGTGAAATTGCTTGATCATATGGATGCTCTATGTTTAGTAGGTCAAGAAATCTCCACACAGCTCTCCATAGTGGTTGGACGAGTTTGCACTCCCACTAGCAGTGCAGGAGAGTTCCTTTTTCTCCACAACCTCGCCAACATTTGTTGTTGCTAGTTTTCTTAATATGTGCCATTCTCACTGGTGTAAGATGGTATCTCATTGTAGTTTTGATTTGCATTTCCCTGATTACAAGTGATGTTGAACATTTTTTCATATGCCTGTTGGCCATTTGCATTTCCTCTTCAGAGAAGTTTCTTTTTAGCTATTCTGCCCTTTTTTTTTTTTTTTTTTTTATAGAGGCATGCTTTATTTATTTGTTTGTTGGTTTGTTTGTTTGTTTTGTTTATACATGCACTGGGTACAGTCAGAAGCGCGGGAGGGTGAGAGAATTCACCAGAGCCAGAGCGGGGAGCAGAGCAGGCAGAAGGACCGAAGTACACTGCTGAGGGGAGCAGCGGGCGGCAGGAGAGGTCTGCGCGCCATGTGGGACCCTCCTCCGGTGGCCCGGGAGCAGCCGGGGATCGAACCGGCGCCGCAGAGGCCGCGGGCAGCTTCGCAATCCAGCGCTCAACCGCTGCACCACCAGGGAGGCCCTATTCTGCCCATTTTTTGACTGGATTATTTCCTTTGTTTTTGTTGAGTCTCATCAGCTCTTTGTTGATCTTTGTGATCAGTCCTGTATCATTAGCATTGGGTGCAAAAATGTTCTCCCAGTCGGTGGGGTTTCTCTTTGTTTTTCTTATTGTCTCCTTTGCTATGCAGAAGCTCTTTAATTTGATGTAGTCCCAGCTGTTTATCTTTGCCTTCACATTCACTGCTTTGGGTGATGTGTCTGTAAAGATGTCTTTGATGTGCATATCATGGAGTGTTTAGCCTATATTTCCTTGTATGTATTTGATGGTTTCAGGTCTTATGTCTAGTTCTTTAATCCATTTTGAGTTGGTTTTTGTGCATGGTGTTAGGTAGTAGTCAAGCTTCATTCTTTTGCATGTAGCGACCCAGTTTTCCCAGCACCATTTATTGAACAAACTTTCTTTGCTCCAATGCATATTCTTTGCTCCTTTGTCAAAGATTAGTTGACCATAAATCTGTGGGTTTATTTCTGGATTTTCTATTTGATTCCATTGGTCTGTGTGTCTGTTCTTGTTCCAATACCATGCAGTTTTGATGATTATGGCTTTGTAGTATAGATTGAAGTCTGGGCGTGTAATGCCTCCATTCCCTTCTTTATTTTTCAGGATAGCTTTGGCTATTCGGGGTTTTTGGTGATTCCATAGGAAATTCATCAATAATTGTTCAATTTCTTTGAAGAACGACATTGCAATTTTTATTGGAATATCATTGAATCTGTATATCGCTTCTGGTAGAATGGCCATTTTAATAATGTTTATTTTTCCAATCCATGAGCAGGGGATGTCTTTCCATTTCTTTGTGTCTTCTATTTCTTTTAACAGTGTTTTATAGTTTTCTTTGTATAGGTCCTTCACCTCTTTTGTTAAATTTATTCCCAAGTATTTGATTTTTTTTGTTTTGATAATAAAAGGGATTTTTTTTATTTCTTCTTCAGATTTATTGTTTGTTTATAGGAAGGCTGCTGACTTTTGCGTGTTGATTTTGTATCCTGCCACTTTACTGAACTGATTGATGAGTTGAATTAGTTTTTCTGTGGAATTTTTGGGGTTCTCTGTGTATATTATCATATCATCTGCAATTAGTGATAGTTTGAGTTCTTCTTTTCCTATTTGGATTCCTTGTATGTCTTTCTCTTGTCTTATTGCTCTGGCTAGGACTTCCAGTATTATATTGAAAAGCAGTGGTGAGAGTGGACATGCTTGTCTTGTTCCAGATCTTAATGGGAATGCTTTCAGCTTTTCACCATTGAGAATGATACTGGCTGTTGGCTTGTCATATATGGGCTTTATGTTGTGGAGGTATGTTCCTTGTATCCCAAGAATTTCAAGGGCTTTTATCATGAATAGGTGTTGTACTTTGTCAAAAGCTTTCTCGGCATCTATTGATATTATCATATGATTTTTATATTTCTTTTTGTTGATGTGTTGGATAATGTTGATTGATTTTCGGATGTTGAACCATCCTTGTGTCCCTGGAATGAATCCTACTTGGTCATGGTGAATTACTTATGGATACATTGTTGGATTCTGATAGTGAAAATTTTATTGAGGAATATTGCATCAGTGTTCATTAGGGAGCTAGGTCTGTAGTTTTCTTTTTTTGTGTTGTCCTTGTTTGGTTTTGGTATTAGTGTAATGTTGGCGTCATAGAACGTGTTTGGTATTATCCCTTCCTTCTCAATATTTTTGGAAGAGTTTGTGAATGATAGGCACTAATTCGTTTCTGAACGTTTGGTAGAATTCATTTGTAAATCCATCAGGTACTGGGCTTTTGTTTTTGGGAAGGTATTTGATTACAATTTCAATTTTGCTGCTTGTTATTGGTTAGTTTAGGTGTTCAATTTCTTCTTTATCTAGCTTTGGGTGACTGTAGAGTTGTAGGAATTTGTCCATCTCCTCTAGATTGTTGAACTTGTTTCCATATACCTGTTCATAGTAGTTTCTGATTATTCTTTTGATTTCTGCTGTGTCCGTTATGATTTCTCCTTTTTCATTTGTGATCTTGTTTATTTGTGCTTTCTCCCTTTTTTCCTTTGTGAGCCTGGCTAGGGGTTTGTCTATTTTATTTATTTATTTTTTTTGAAGAACCAGCTCTTGGTTTCATTGATCTTTTGGATTGATTTTTTTTCAGCTTCGATTTCATTTATTTCTGCTTTGGTTTTTATTATTTCTTTTCTTCTACCAGTTTTGGGTTTTTTTTGTTCTTTTTCTAGTTCTGTGAGCTTTGAGATTAGGTTGTTTCTTTGAGTTCTTTCTTGTTTCTTGATGTGAGCCTCTATTGCTATATATTTTCCTTTTATTACTGCTTTTGCTGCATCCCATACATTCAGGAAATTGGTGTCCTCCTTGTCATTCAATTCAAAGAATTTTTTAATTTCTTCTTTGATGTCCTCATTAGTCCAGTGGTCTTCTAGTAGTGTGGGTTTCAATATCCATGAAGTAGGAGAGTTCCTTGCCTTCTTTTTATGGTTTATTTCTAGTTTGATGCCTTCATGGTCAGAAAAGATGCTTGGTATGATTTCAATCTTGGTGTATCTGTTGATGTTTGTCTTCGGTCCCAGTATGTGATCGATCCTGGACAATGATCCATGTGCGCTTGAGAAAAATATCTACTCAGATTTTTTGGGGGGTTTAGTGTTCTATAGATGTCTGTTAAGTGCAAGCGCTCTAGATCCTTATTTAGAGCTTTAGTGTCTTTACTTATTTTTTGTCTCATTGATCTATCCATTGTTGATAGTGGTGTGTTGAAGTCTCCCACTACGTATGTGTTTTTTCTGATGTCTGTTTTCAAAGATGACAATAGTTGTCTGATATATTTTGGTGCTCCTTCGTTTGGTGAATATATGTTAATGAGTGTTATTTCTTCTTGAAGTATTTTCCTCTTGATCATAATGTAGTGACAGTTGGGGTCTCTTTTTACCTTTTTGAGTTTGAAATGTTTTACCTGATATAAGTATAGCTATTTCTGCTTTCTTTGTTGGTCCATTTGCTTGTAGGATTGTTTTCCAGCCTTTAACGTTGAGGTTATTTTTATCTTTTGTAGCTAAATGTGTTTCCTGGAGATAGCAAAAGGTTGGGTTTTATTTCTTAATCCAGCCTGCAACTCTGTGTCTTTTTTATTGAAGAGTTTAGTCCATTTACATTTAGAGTTAATATTGATATGTTAGCATCTGTATTTGCCATTGTGTTTGTCTTTCCTTTGATTTTATTTATTTATTCTTTTAATAACTTTTTTTGGCCTTCTTTTATTGTTATTCGTCCCTCTGAGGTTCTGGCTTTAGGACTCCTTGTAGTATTTTTTGGAGTGGGGGTTTAGTCGTAATGAAATTCCAGAGTTTCTGTTTGTCTGGGAAGGTCCTTATTCTTTCTTTATAGAGGAAGGAGAGCTTTGCAGGATAGAGTATTCTTGGTTGGCATCTGTTTTCCTGGAGTCTGTTGACTATGTCCCTCCACTCTCTCCTTGCCCGTAGCGTTTCTTCGGATTAGTCTGATGTCAGTCTGATTGGTTTTCCTTTGAATGTTATCTGTTTCTTCCCTCTTGTCAGCTTCATTATTTTTTCCTTGTCTTGGATTCTTGGGATCTTTACTATTATGTGTCTTGCTGTATTTTTCCTTTTGTCATGGAAGTTTGGTGTTCTTCTTGCTTCTTGTATATCAATTTTCAGCTCCTTCTTCATGTTTGGGAAGTTCTCTTTAAGTATACCCTTGAATATTTTCTCTGTTCCTACATCTCTCTCCTCTCCTTCTGGTATTCCTATAACTCTTATGTTTCCTTTCCTCATGGAGTCAGATAGTTCCCGAAGTCTTTCTTCGGTATTTGTCCTTCGTACTTCTCTTTCCTTTTCTGTTTTTTTTTTTATTTCTGTGTCTTCAAGAGTAGTTATTTGTTCTTCCATTTCATCGATTCTGCTTTCGTTGCTTTTCCCAGAGTTCTTCAGCGCCTCCATTAATTCTTTGATCTCCTGCATTTCTTTTACTTCCCTCTTTAGGGACTCAATTTCATTTTTTTTTTTTTAAAGAGCATGTATTTCTTTTATTTATTTGTTTGTTTGTTTGTTTATTTGTACATGTGCTGGGTACAGCCAGATGCGCGGAAGGGTGAGAGAATACACCAGAGCCAGAGTGGGGAGCAGAGCAGGCAGAAGGACCGAAGTACACTGCTCAGGGAAGCAGTGGGTGGCAAGAGAGGTCTGTGCGCCATGTGGTACCCTCCTTCTGTGGCCGGGGAGAAGCCAGGGATCGAACCAGCGCTGCAGAGGCTGCGGGCAGCTTCGCAACCCAGCGCTCAACCACTGCGCCACCAGGGAGGCCCTCAATTTCATTCTTCTGAGTATTGTTTTCCTTAATTACTTCCATTAGTTTTTTCATCACGGCAGTTTTAAGTTCTATTTCTGGAAGGCTCAGAAGTTCTTCCAATTCACCATAGTTGCAAGCTGGTGGGTGTTTTTTGGTTTTTCTTTTTTTTGCGCTGTGTCTTTTTTCTGAGGTGATGTTATTTTGCTTGTAGTTTTTCTTTTCCCTGATGCCTGTCTTCTAATTTGCCTTATGCATTGGCACACTGTGCTGGTGGTACTAGCTGGCATCTTTTTGGTGTGTTCTTTTGGGAGTTTCAGAAACTGGCAATCCAAACGAATCAAAAACTGTTATGCCAGAAGTATAGTGAGGCAGTGGTACTATGAGTATGTTAATGATCACTGTCACAGAATGTCTCCTCCTTCTGTGTTTAGTTACAAAGGTGCGTCTTGAAGTCCCACAGACTTCCCTGGAGGTGGGGCACCTGGATTGCACTCTGAGTTCCAAATCTTTGGATCCTCCTCTGGGTGCCGACTTCCTGCCAGGTGGGACCATGCTTGTGGGGGCCTTCAGCTCACCTCTGACTGCACAGGGAACCTTCTCCCTCTGGCTCCACGGGGAGCTTTCTGAAAGAATCAAGCAGTCTTTATTGAAGAAAGGTCCCTGTTCTAAAATGGCGCTTTGGAGACAGGCACACTCTTCTGCATGCCCAGTCTGTCCTGGTTGTGGGTTTCTGCTCCCCTCTGGGTTTGGACTGCTGATATGAAGGGGCCTGGTGTGGGCAAACTTCCCAGCTCACCTCTGGCTCCTCTGGGAGCCTTTTGCTGGTTTCAAGCAGTCTTCACTGAAGAAAGGTCCCTATTCTAAAATGGCGATTGAGATACAGGCACACTCTTCCATGCGCCCGGTCTGCCCCAGCCCTGGGTGCCTGCTCCCCCTCTGGGTTCAAACTGCTGGCCAGAAGGGGCCTGGCCTGGGCGAACTTCCAAGCTCACCTCTGACTCCTCTGGGAGCCTTCTGCTGACCTCAAGCAGTCTTTACCAAAGAAAAGTCCCTATTCTAAAATGGCGACTCAGAGACAGACACACTCTCCCGCGCACCGGGTTGGCCCTGGCCATGGGTACCCGCTCCTTCCCTGGGCTCGGACTGCTGGCCAGAACGGGCCTGGCCTGGGAGAACTTCCCAGCTCACCTCTGGATCCTCTGGGAGCCTTCTGCCAGTTTCAAGCAGTCTTTACTGAAGAAAGGTCCATATTCTAAAATGGCGATTCGCATACAGGCACACTCTTCCACGTGCCCCGTCTTTCCTGGCCCTGGGTGCCCACTCCCCTTCTGGGGTTGGACTGCTGGCCAGAAGGGGCCTGGCCTGGGTGAACTTCCCAGGTCACCTCTGGCTCCTTTGGGAGCCTTCTGCCAGTTTCAAGCAGTCTTTATTGAAGAAAGGTCCCTATTCTAAAAGGGCAATTCAGAGATAGGCATACTCTTCAGCGTGCCCGGTCTGCCCCGGCCATGGGTGCCCGCTCCCACTCTGGGCTCAGATTGCTGGTCAGAAGGGGCCTGGCTTGGGCGAAATTCCCAGCTCACCTCTGACTCCTCTGGGAGCCTTCTGCCCCTTTCAAGTAGTCTTTACTGAAGAAAGGTCCCTATTCTATGGGATGTTGGTGATTTTTTTTTCTGGTCGCTAGGTGGCACCAGAGATCTCTCCTAGTGTCCTTGGGGAGCTTTTTTTTTTTTCACTCTGTGGGACAGGGGAACAGAGTGGGAGTGGTGGGGAAAGCCTCAATGGCTTTGGGGTGCTGTGTTTGCCTTGTGCCCCACTGTTGTGGGGATCCAACGCCCCAAATTTTGTGCCCTGGGTCTCAGGTCCAAAGCCCTCAGGTCCAGGACGCAGGCTGTAGCCCAGGTCAGTGTCCACAGAAATGGCGCCATTTGTACCCTGCTCCCTTTACGGGCGCCTGGTTTCTGATTATTCAGTGAGGGACGTTCACCTTAGAGAGGGCCCCCGTGCATCTCCGTGCAAGCCTAGGTCACAGGCATGGGGACCTGGGCAGCCAAGATCCACGTATCCTTTTCAAGGGCACCGCTTTTCCAAACAAGCTTACCGGCTGGCCTGGGGCTGTTTGTAGGTCTCCGGGAGTCTTTGTTTTTCTCTGTTGGCGCCTAGAGCCATTCGCTTACCTCCATGGTGAATCCTGCAGGGTTATCCACAGCTCCAGTTCACAGGGTGTGGTGACTGAAATAGTTCCTTTCCACTCAAAGTCCCTCTTGATGCATAGTTTGTTCTTCTTAGTTGTTTTAGTCTTTTTCTTTTTATTCTCATTTCTGTTGATAGGAGAGTGCTGTCTTTGTGGGTAAGGGAGGGTAGCAGGGTTCTGAGCTTTCCACCCTTCTAGTTCTCTTTTATGGTAACTTTCCTCTTTGGGTAGTTGGCTGGAGTCGCCCGTTTATCTTTTGTTTCCCAGTTCTTACTGGGACCTGCTGCTTTTCCTCCCTATTAACTTTTTTTTAATGGGAGATCTTACTTGCAGTGTTTTCTCGTGGCCATGTTGATCCGCACCTCCGAAGAACAGGATTTAAGCCTCTTCCCTACTTATTTTAATATATAATTTTTTATTTATACAAGTACTGGGCACAGTCAGCAGTGCGGAAGGGTGAGACAAGTCACAAGAGCCAGAGGAGGGAGCAGTACAGGCATACTGACAAAAATACTGCTGAGGTGAATAGCGGGCAGAGCAGGAGAACTCTGCCCAACATATGGGATCCACACTGGTGCCGGGTATCTAAATGGTGCTGCAGAGACTCCGGGAAGCTTCAAGCCCAGCACTCAACCGCACCACCACCAGGAAGGCCCACCCCTTATATATTTTTAAGGAATTAAGGTCTAGCATCTGTGGTTGGGGGGACAGGGGCCATCTGCACCCATGGGGGTATGGGGCCCTAAGCCCTCTAGGGGGTACAGGGACTTCTAATCCATTGGGGGAAAGGGGCCATCCTCCCCCTGGCGGAAACCTGCACCCTACTCTAACACTCACATCCCCAGGGGCAGGGCGTGAACCAAAGACACCAACACGTAGGGGCGGGGTCACTGTAAGGGAGGGCACCCCCTCTAAGCCACAGAAAAGCAGCGACCGCGGCCTCTAACAAAACTGCACGCAAACAGGCAGGCGCGGAAAGCCCCAGGCAACCCAAGACCACTCAAACGGGAAGAGTCCTCACCTGACACAGCAGTGCTGATGAGCCCCAGGTTCCGCCCACAGCCGGAGCCTAACCACACACACCGAACAATGCATGCACAAAGGTGCACTACCAAGGCCGCCACTAGGGGGGGATGGTGAGGGGGTTTGGGGACCCTCACTCCCACGGGGTTAGGGGCACCTGTACCCTCATAGGGAAACGGGACCCTCTTCCCTCATGGGGGAGTGGGGAACTCTACCCCCTTGGGGGAACTATAAATCTTCCCCCCGGGTCACAGCTGCACCCTCCTCTCGAACTGATTGCCCCAGAGGCAGACCGTGTACACAAAGACACCCTAGATGGAGGGGCGGGGTCATGTCAGGGAGGGCACCCCTTGTAAGCCACAGACAAGAGGCGCAAGACCTCTTCCAAAACCGCAGGCAGGCAGGCCGGCATGGAATGCCCTGGGCAACCCAGCATCACTCAAAGGGGAAGAGTCCTCAACTGGCCAAGCAGCGCTGATGAGCACCAGGCTCCACCCCCAGCCAGAGCCTGAACCCGCACACTGGAGTTGGCCTGCACTTCTCGGGGTGCACTTCCTGGGTGTGCTGGTGAGGGGATTTGGGGACGATCACCCCCATGGGGTTAGGGGCACCTCTACCAGACAGGGAAAAAGGGACCCTCTTCCCTCATGGGGGAACGGGACCTCTACCCCCTTGGGGGAAAGGTAAATCGTACCCCTGGGACACACATACACCGTCCACTCTCACTGACACCCCCAGCGGCAAGCCATGCGCCCGAAAAAGCCCTAGACAGCGGGGCAGGGTCCCTGTCAGGGCGGGCACCACCAGTAAGCCACAGACGAGAGGCAACTGTGGCCTCCACCAAAAACGCAGACAAGCCAGCGAAAATCCCTGGGCAACCAAGCACCACTAAAGGGGAAGAGTCCTCACCTGGCCCAGCAGCGCTGACGAGCCTCAGGCTCTGCCCCTGTTTGGAGTCTGACCCCTCCAACCGGACTTTGCCTGCACATAGGTGCAATTCCCACAGCCACAGCTAGGGGGGGCTGGTGAGGGTGTTCGGGTAGCCTCAGCCCCCACGGGGGTAGGGTGACCTCTACCCAATGGGAAAACAGGACCCTCTTCCCTCGTGGGGGAACGGGGACCTCTACCCCCTTTGGTGAACGGTAAATCGTCCCCCCGGGGATCACCTGCACCCTCCTCTCGCACTGACTCCCCCAGCGGCAGGCCATGAGCCCGAAGAAGCCCTGGAAGGAGGCGCGGGGTCAATGTGAGGGAGGGCACCCCCTGTAAGCTTCAGACAAGCGGCGGCCGCGGCCTCTTGCTAAACTGCAGGCAGGCAGGCCGGCGCGGAAAGCCCGGGGCCTCCCAGCGCCACTCAGAGGGGAAGAGTCCTCACCTGGCCCAGCAGCGCTGATGAGCCCCGGGCTCCACCCCCGGCCGGAGACTGACCCTGCCCACCGGAGGATGCATTCACCAGGGAGCACTACTCAGGCCGACGATAGGGGGCCCTGGGGAGGGGTTCGGGGAGCCTCGCCCCCCGGGGGAAGGGGGACATCTGCAGACATGGGGGTCCGGGGCCCTAGGCCCCCTCTATGGTCAAGGGACCTCAAGCCCGCTTTGGAAATGGGGCCCACTTCCCCTTGGGACAGCTGCACCCTCCTTTCGCACTCAAACATCCAGCGGCAGGTCTTGTTCCTGACGACACCCTTAGACGGAAGGGCAGGGTCACCGTAAGCGAGAGCACCCCCTCTAAGCCACAGACAAGTGGACGCCGCGGCCTCTTACAAGACCGCAGGCAGGCGGGCTGGCATGGAAAGCCCCAGGCAACCCAGCACCACTCACGGGAAGAGTCCTCACCTGGCTCAGCAGCGCTGACGAACCTCAGGCTCCGCCCCTGTTTGGAGTCTGACCACTCCCACCGGACTTTGCCTGGGTATAGGTGCACTTCCCATGGCCGCCATTAGGTGGCGCTGGTGAGGGGGTTCGGAGACCCTCAGTCCCCACGGGGGTAGGGTGACCTCTACCCAATGGGAAAACAGGACCCTCTTCCCTCGTGGGGGAACGGGGACCTCTACCCCCTTTGGTGAAAGGTAAATCGTCCCCCCAGGGAACACCTGCACCCTCCTCTCGCACTGACTCCCCCAGCGGCAGGCCGTGCGCCCGAGAAGCCCTGGAAGGAGGCACGGGGTCAATGTAAGGGAGGGCACCCCCTGAAAGCTTCAGACAAGCGGCGGCCGCGGCCTCTTGCTAAACTGCAGGCAGGCAGGCCGGCGCGGAAAGCCCGGGGCCTCCCAGCGCCACTCAGAGGGGAAGAGTCCTCACCTGGCCCAGCAGCGCTGATGAGCCCCAGGCAACGCCCCCGGCTGGAGACTGACCCCACCCACCAGAGTCTGCATTCACCCGGGAGCACTTCTCACGGCCGCCGCTAGGGGGCGCTGGGGAGGGGTTCGGGGACCCTCACCCCCCGGGGGAAGGGGGATCTCTGCAGACATGGGGGTCTGGGGCCCTAGGCCCCCTACATGGTCAAGGGACCTCACGCCCGTTATAGAAACGAAGTCCTCTTCCCTGTTGGGACACCTGCACCCTCCTCTCGCACTCAAACCTCCAGCGGCAGGTCTTGTTCCTGACGACACCCTTAGACGGAGGGGCGGGGTCAAAGTCAGCGAGGGCACCCCCTCTAAGCCACAGAGAAGCGGCCGCCGCAGCCTCTGAGAAAACCGCAGGCAGAAGGGCCGGCATGGAAAGCCCCGGGCAACCCAGCACCACTCAGAGGGGAAGAGTCCTCACCTGGCACAGCAGCGCTGACGGGCCTCAGGCTCCGCCCCTGTTTGGAGTCTGACCCCTCCCACTGGACTTTGCCTGCACATAGGATCACGTCCCACGACCGCCGCTAGGGGGCTCTGGTGAGGGGGTTTGGGAACCTCAGCCCCTACGGAGGTAGGGTAACCTCTACAAATGGGAAAACAGGACCCTCTTCTCTCGTGGGGGAACGGGGACCTATACCCCCTTGGGTGAACGGTAAATCATCCCCCCGGGGAACACCTGCACCATCCTCTCGCACTGACTCCCACAGCGGCAGGCCGTGTGCCCGAAGATGCCCTGGAAGGAGGCGCGGCATCAATGTGAGGGAGGGCACCACCTGTAAGCTTCAGACAAGCGGCGGCCGTGGCCTCTTGCTAAACTGCAGGCAAGCAGGCCGGCGAGGATAGCCCGGGGCCTCCCAGCGCCACTCAGAGGGGAAGAGTCCTCACCTGGCCCAGCAGCGCTGACGAGCCTCAGGCTCCGCCCCTGTTTGGAGTCTGAACCCTCCACCTGAATTTGCCTGCGCATAGGTGCACTTCATACGACCGCCGCTAGGGGGCGCTGGTGAGGGGGTTCGGGGACCCTCAGCCCCTACGGGGGTAGGGTAACCTCTACCCAATGGGAAAACAGGACCCTCTTCTCTCGTGGGGGAACGTTATCTCTACCCCCTTGGGTGAACGGTAAATCGTCCCCCCGGGGAACACCTACACCCTCCTCTCGCACTGACTCCCCCAGCGGTAGGCCGTGCGCCCGAGGAAGCCCTGGAAGGAGGCGCGGCGTCAATTGAGGGAGGGCACCCCCTGTAAGCTTCAGACAAGCGGCGGCCGCGGCCTCTTGCTAAACTGCAGGCAGGCAGGCCGGCACAGAAAGCCCGGGGCCTCCCAGCGCCACTCAGAGTGGAAGAGTCCTCACCTGGCCCAGCAGCGCGATGAGCCCCAGGGTCCGCCTCCGGCCAGAGACTGACCCCGCCCACCAGAGTCCGCATTCACCAAGGGGCACTTCTCAGGGCCGCCGCTAGGGGGCCCTGGGGAGGGGTTCGGGGACACTACCGCACGGGGGCAGGTGGACCTCTGCAGACATGGGGTTCGGGGCCCTATGCCCCCTACATGGTCAAGGGTCCTCAAGCCCGTTTTGGAAACGGGGCCCTCAACCCACTTGGGACACCTCACCCTCCTCTCGCACTCAAACCTCCAGTGGCAGGTCTTGTTCCCGAAGAGAAGCTTAGACGGAGGGGTGGGGTCACCATCAGCGAAGGCACCCCCTCTAAGCCACAGACAAGCGGCCGCCGCGGCCTCTGACAAGACCACAGGCAGACGGGCCGGCATGGAATGCCCCGGGCAACCCAGCACCACTCAGAGGGGAAGCGTCCTCACCTGGCCCAGCAGCGCTGAGGAGCCTCACGCTCAGCCCCTGTTTGGAGTCTGACCACTCCCACCGGACTTTGCCTGCGCTTATTTGCACTTCCCACGGCCGCCGCTAGGGGGCGCGGGTGAGGGGATTCGGGGACCCTCAGCCCCCACGGGGGTAGGGTGACCTCTACCCAATTGGAAAACAGGACACTCTTCCCTCGTGGGGAAACGGGGACCTCTACCCGATTCGGGGAACGGTAAATCGTCCCCCCGGGGAACACCTGCACCCTCCTCTCGCACTGACTTCCCCAGCGGCAGGCCGTTCACCCAAAGAAGCCCTGGAAGGAGGCGCGGTGTCAATGTGAGGGAGGGCACCCCCTGTAAGCTTCAGACAAGCGGCGGCCGCGGCCTCTTGCTTAACTGCAGGCAGGCAGGCCGGCGCGGAAATCCCGGGGCCTCCCAGCGCCACTCAGAGGGGAAGAGTCCTCACCTGGCCCAGCAGCGCTGACGAGCCTCAGGCTCCGCCCCTGTTTGGAGTCTGAACCCTCCCACCGGAATTTGCCTTGCATAGGTGCAATTCCCACGACTGCCGCTAGGGGGCGCTGGTGAGGGGGTTCGGGGTTCCTCAGTCCCCATGGGGGTAGGGTGACCTCTACCCAATGGGAAAACAGGACCCTCTTCACTCGCACGGGAACGGGGACCTCTACCCCCTTGGGTGAAAGGTAAATCGTCCCCCTTGGGAACTCCTGCACCCTCCTTTCGCACTGACTCCCCCAGCTGCAGTCCTTGCGCCCGAAGAAGACCTGGAAGGAGGCGCGGGGTCAATGTGAGGGAGGGCACCCCCTGTAAGCTTCAGACAAGTAGCGGCCGCGGCCTCTTGCTAAACTGCAATCACACAGGCCGGCGCGGAAAGCCCCAGGCAAGCCAGCACCACTCAAAGGGGAAGAGTCCGCACCTGGCCCAGCAGCGCTGATGAGCCCCAGGCTCCGCCTCTGGCCGGCGCCTGACCCGGCCCACCCCACTCTGCGTAAGCACAGGTGCACTTCCTAGGGCCGACGCTAGGGGGCGCTGGTGAGGAGTTTTCGGGGAAACTCAGACCACACGGGGCTGGGGCCACCTCTGCACCCATGGGGGTACGAAACATTCCTTCCCAATGGGGGTACGGGGCACTCTTCCCCTCGGGGAAGCCCAAATAATGCTCCTGGGGCACACCTGCAACGTCGTCTCGCAGTCACAGCCCCAGCGGCGGGGCCGAGCGCCCGCAGAAGCCCTAGACGGAGGGCCGGGGTCCCTGTAAGCGGAGGGCACCCCCTGTAAGCCAGGGACAAGCAGTGACCGCGGAAGAGTCCGAACCTGGACCAGCAGCGCAGATGAGCCCTAGGCTCCACCCCTGGCCGGGGCTGACCCCGCCCACCCGACTCTGGCTGCGCACAGGTGCACTTCCAAGGGCCGCCGCTAGGGGGCGCTGGTGAGGGGGGTTCTGGTACCCTCAGCCCCCACGGGGCTGGGGCTACCTCTGCACCCATGAGAGTACGGGATTGACTTCCCCCATGGAGGAGCGGGGCCCTCATCCCTTCAGGGGAAGCCAAAATCTTCCTCCCGGGGCACGCCTGCACCCTCCTCTCGCATTCACAGCCCCAGCGGCGGGGCGGTGCGCCCGCAGACACCCTAGACGGAGGGCCGGGGTCCCTGTCAGGGGAGTGCACCCCCTTTAAGCCAGGGACAAGCGGTGACCGTGGCCGCTTCTAAAACTGCAGGCACACAGGCCAGCGCGGAAAGCCCGGGGCAAGAAAGCACCACTCAAAGGGGTCGAGTCCTCAACTGTCCCAGCAGCACTGATGAGCCCGTCTCCGCCCCTGGCCGGAGTAAGACCCCGCCCCCCGACTCTGCCTGCCAACAGGTGCACCTCCTAGGGCTGCCGCTAGGTGGCGATGGTGAGGGTTTTCGGGGACCCTCAGGCCCCACAGGGCTGGAGCCACCTCTGCACCCAAGGAGGTACGGGATTTTCTTCCCCCATGCGGGAACGGGGCCCTCATCCCCTTCGCGAAAGCCCAAACCATCCACCCTGCACACGCCTGCAACCTCCTCTCGCACTCACAGACCCAGCCAGGGGCCGTGCGCCCGCAGACGCCCTAGACGGAGGGCCGTGGTCCCTGTCAGGGGAGGGCACCCCCTGTAAGACAGGGACAAGCTGCGACCGCGGCCTCTTCCAAAACTGCAAGCACACAGGCCGGCACGGAAAGCCCCGGGCAACGCAGCACCACTCAAAGGGGAAGAGTCCGCACCTGGACCAGCAGCGTTGATGAGCCCAAGGTTCCGCCCCTGGCCAGAGCCAGACCCCGCCCACCCGACTCTAGCTGCGCACAGTTGCAGTTCCTCGGGTCGCCGCTAGGGGGCGCTGATGAGGACGTTCGGGGACACTCCGCCCCCACCGGGCTGGGACCACCTCTGCACCCATGGGAGTACGGAACTTTCCTCTCCCATGGGGGAACGCGGACAACTACCCCTTCACGGAAGCCCAAACCTTCCTCCCGGAGCACACCTGCACCCTCACTCGCACTCACAGCCCCTGCGTCGGGGCCGTGCGCCCGCAGACGCCCTAGACGGAGGGCCGGGGTCCCTGTAAGCGGAGGGCACCCCTGTAAGCCAGGGACAAGCGGCGACTGCGGCCTCTTCCAAAACTGCAGGCACACAGGCCGGCCTGGAAAGCCCCAGGCAAGCCAGCACCACTCAAAGGGGAAGAGTCCGCAACTGGCCCAGCAGCGCTGATGAGCCCCAGGCTCCGCCCCTGACCGGAGCCTTACCCCGCCCACCCTCCACTGACTGCGCACAAGTGCACTTCCTAGGGCCGCCGCTAGGGGGCGCTGGTGAGTGGGTTCGGGGACCCACAGCCCCCACGGGGCTGTGGCCTCCTCTGCACCCATGGGGGTATGGGATTGTCTTCCCCCATCGGGGAACAGGGCCTTCTTCCCATTCGCGGAAGCCCAAACCTTCCACCCCGCACATGCCTGCACCCTCCTCTCGCACTCACAGACCGAGCGGAGGGGCCGTGAAAGACAACTTATTGAGCATACCTGACAAGTATTACAATACAATAATTACAGTAGGTCCTTCTATTTTGTTTTCTCTTGAAGTTTCTTGGGAAAATTTTTAATATAAAGCTATTTGAGTTAAGAGGTTTCTAGGGAGAAAAAGTTCTAATAGCTAAACAGCAGCTGGTCTCCGGCTGAATGTCATGTGAATAAAATAGTCCTTTGATGCTTAGGCTTTAGCTAATAGAAATACACTGGTGGTTATTCACTGTTTTAAATAATTGTCTAAATAAAAATATAAATAGCTTTAATTTTAGGTTTGGTTTATTATCTGTTAACCTTGAAAGCTGCCATCTAGCTGAGACCTGTAGGGGCCAGTAGTCTATGGAAAACATAATATACTAATTGTTTTGGCTTTACACATGATAATGTATTTCCTTATTATTATTACTAATAATTAAATAAAAAAACCCCTGCTGATTCTCTCGGCAAAATATACTAACACCTCACCAAGTGTCGGTGTCTCCTCATTTCCCTCCCCCTCAGCCCTTATGTTTCAGTTCTTTTGTTTTCGCCGACGCCCTCTCATCCTTTCAGGAACCCCTGACACGACATTTTGCCAGAGGCTGGTCCCCGGCAAGTGGCGCCCGAACAGGGACTTGAAAGGTAAGATTTCTTTCCCGTGCGGGGACGGCTAGGATCTGCTCCATAGGGTAGGGCGCATACCCGCCTGTAGAGAAAGCAGGTTTGAGGGGAGCAGTAAGTCAGAACCGTAATAAGGTGAGTGAGTGTCTTATTGCGTGATAAGGCGAGTGAGTGTCTTATCGTTGAGAAGCTATGGGCCATACTGAGTCTAAGGAAAGAGGACTCTTTATTGATATAATTAAGTATACTCTTGCAAAGTGAGGCCTTAAAACCTCTTATGCACAATTGGATAGTTTCCTAAATTTTGTTGAAATGTGTTGTCCTTGGTTTCCTAGGGACGGTACTCTGGATGCAAAAACTTAGGCCAAAGTAGGAGAGGAAATGACATCCTATTATACTCTCCATGGTCCAGAGAAGGTCCCCATTGATGCCTTTTCATTGTGGGGTCTGTTGCAAGACATGCTAAATCAAGGGTCTGAATTGGAAAAGATAAATAAAAAGCTCAGGAAATTATGGCTACCTGAGCCTACTGCTTCCTTATCCTTGGAGGACATTAAAGGGTCCTCGGCTGACAGCCCGTCATTAACAAAACAATTGCCTAAACAAATAAATTGCTTTAGCCAGGCTGGAGGCAAAGCAAAAAATACAAAACCAAAAATAAAACAAAAATTGGCCAGCTACATTAAAGAAAGTAATTCGGATTCTTCGGATAATGAAATTGTTTTTCCAAAGTCAAAAATTAATTCTATAGCCAAAGTTGACCTCTCTACTGAAGCGTCGGCTCCTTTTCATGAATCTATTCCTAAATCTGATTCAATTTCCAGCCCGGACTTGGCTAAGATTGTTAAAAAATATATCAGTAATTTGGCTAGAGCTAAGACTGATCTCAAGCCTTGTTCTGCAAATATACAATCAGACCCCTTTGAAAATGCAGAGCCTGTGTCCAGGTCAATGCCACAAATGTTGTCTGGTGATTTGGTTCATATGTCTAGAGCTGGTTTTGCTGGTGCAGTGAGACAAGCAGAAGAAAAAGGTAATTTTACCTTTCGATGTTTTCCTGTGCTCAATGTAGACGATGACCATGAGCAGCCTCAGTGGGAACCCCTTCCCTTTGAGCTTTTAAAGAAATTGAAAAGAGCAACTGCCGATTATGGGGCTACATATCCTTATACCTTGCAACCCGTAGAATCAGTGGCCAGTCGCTTCCTCACACCCCTTGATTGACAAAAGACGACTAGATCTAGTCTGTCTGGTGGAAATTATTTATTGTGAAAGACAAATTAGGAAAAAAAAACACAAAAAATGGTAAAAAAATATAATCATAAAAAAATAAAAATAAAAAATAATAAAATTCTACTTAAAATAATTTTGGGTCAAAATAATTGGTATAAAAACAATGTACAAATTCGTATGCCACCTCCGGTCTTTCATCTCGTGCATGAAGCTGCAGTTGCTGCATGGAGCCGGTTGCTGGCTGGTAAAGTAAAAACCTCTGGCCTTGCTAATATTAAACAAGGTCCGAGGAATCTTATCAAAATTTTTTATCAAGGTTAATGAATGCTGTCCAAAAAACTATACCTAATGCTGAGGCGGCTCACATTATAACTAAACAACTGGCTTTTGAAAATGCTTCACCACCTTATCAGGCATTGTTAAGACCCATTGTACAAACAGGCGACATTAATAAATATGTTCGAACCTGTTCGGAGGTGACACCCTCATATCTTCATGGTGTGGCCATTGTGGCTGCCTTAAAGGGACAGACCAGCAGCCAATGGTTCGCCTCCCTTGATCAACAAAAGAAAAAAAAATAAACAAAAATTTTGGAAATTGTTTGTCTTGCGGACAGCCAGGGCGTTATAGTAAAAATTGCCCAAACAAAGTAATCTCTATGCCGCCTCCAGCCTTTTCTCAACAGTCTGACACGCCTGTTACAACAAATAATAGTAAAATTCCTTCTCAAATAATACTTCCAAAAACTATCTCCCCGCGTTATAATAAAAAATTTCATTAAATAAAGGACTGTCGGTCTAAATATCATAAAAATAATACATTGTTGCCACCAAATAAAAAGTTTACTGCGGGCACCAATCCGACTGTTTTTTCAAAAAACATCTCACAGTCAAAAAACTGGGTAAGGGGCCCGACCCAGGCCCCTCAAAAAATTGGGAACCTAAACGACCAGAGCGGCAAACAATCTCTGATCTCGTCCGCAGGGCCACAGGCGGAGCGGGCTTGGACTTGCATTCCACCTCTGCCGCAATATTAACTTCTGATCAATCTTACACCATGTTGACAACTGGGGTGTATGCCCCCCCCCCCGGTACAATGGGGCTTGTTTTGGGCCGAGGTTCTGCGTCTCTCAAGGCATAAAAGTAATACCGGTTGTTGTTGATTCTGATTTTACTGGTAAAATAAAAGTTATGCTAGAGCCTCCAATACAAACTATACAAATTCATCCAGGACAAAAAAATGCTCAATTACTTTTACTGCCTCTGGTGTCAGTTGGCGATAAAATTACATCCAATGAACCACAAAGTGATTCCAGTTTTGAATCCAGTAACATGGCTTTTTGGGTCCAACAAATTAAAGACAATAGACCGACCAAAGTTAGAAAAATTCAAAAAAAAGCAATTGAAAAATTGTTAGACACTGGTGCTGATGTTACTTGCATAGCAGGGCGTAATTGGCCTAATGCCTGGCCCACAAAGGCTACGCCTTCTACTTTGGTCAGATTGGGATCAGCACAAACTGTGGCAAAAAGTTCTCAAATTTTAAATTAAAATGATGGAGAGGTGTCCGGGACTTTTCAACCTTATATTGTCCAATCTCTTCCTATGATATTGTGGGGAAAAGACATACTCTCTCAAATGGGAGTGTGCTGCACCTCCCCCTGCAGTGAACTTAAGGGCTAACCGTCCCTAGGTCCGGCTGGGCAACCAGCGCGCAGGGGGAGAACAGCAAAACCCTACCTGCTGCACCTCCCCCCCCAGTGATCTTTAGGAATGGCTTTCGCTACGGTCACTAGATCCGGCTGGACAACCAGCGCGCAGGGGGAGAACAGCCTGAAGCAGAGGAAGTTCAGCGGAAGTTCCCTGAAAAGGCAGAAGCTTATCAAAAGATAACGACCACCAAGAACCACTACAAGAATGCTAAAAATCTTATCCCTTCTTTCTAGAACTACAAACTTTAATCCCTTTTTTGTCTTTCTAAACTTCCTTCTTTCTTCTATAATGGTCATTGCTTGTTATGTAGATCACCTCCCTGATGGTGATAGACTGAGCCCATGAGCAAGCTAATTTCATTGATATTCATTCCTGTGCTTTTGGAAAACATATATATACTGGTCACAAACTCAAAGAAAATTACACTCAGATTTTCACTCTTGAAGTGTGTCTGTTTGTCATTTCTTTCACCAACACCCTGACCACCCTGCACGCTTCTCTCAACCCTGAGGTGGCCTCATCGTCTACTGCTGTGCTGGTCTGCGGCAGGAGTGCTCCTATTTAGCCCCAATAATAAGGTAACCGCTCAAATGTTACAAATGGGCTTTGACCCAAATCAAGGTTTAGGAAAAAAATTAGAGGGCCGAGTATTTCCCATTGAGGTTGCTCAGAGAGAGCCACGACAAGGCCTGGGATATGGATCAAATTTATAAAGAGGGCCATTGCGGAGGTTACAGCCGACCCAATTGTGTGGAAAAATAATGACCCAATATGGATAAAGCAATGGCCCCTGACAGAGGATAAAATCCAGGCTGTAACAACTTTGGTTCAAAAACAACTAATAAAAGGACACATTCGCCCTACTACCAGCCCATAAAATACTCCTATATTTGTAATAAAAAAAATCAAAAAAATAAAAATTGTTACAGGACTTAAAAACAATAAATGTCACTATGCAAAATATGAAATGCTTGCAACCAGGTTTGCCATCACCTGTGGCCATCCCTAAAAATAAACATGTTATTGTTATTTATTTACAAAATTGCTTTTTTACCATCCCTTTACATCCCCAAGACTGCAAAAAAATTGCATTTAGTGTCCCATCAGTAAATTTAAAAAGGCCATTTCAACGTTATAAATAAAAAGTTCTTCCTCAGGGCATGGAAAACAGTCCTACTTTATGTCAAAAATTTGTGGATATGGTTTTGTCATCCTTTAGGGATGAGTACCCTTCCATTTACTGTGTTCATTATATGGATAATATTTTAATAAGTAATGCTCAAGTGGACTTGTTAAATCAGGCCTTGGCCCGTCTGGTGGCTTTGCTGCAAAGTTATGGACTTGTGGTGGCACCAGAAAAAATTCAAACTTCTCCGCCCATCAATTATTTAGGAAAGATTGTTCGTTCTTTAACTGTGACACCACAAAAACTGCTGCTACAAACAGACTCTTTACAGACATTAAATAATTTTCAAAAACTACTTAGAGACATAAATTGAATAAAAACTCATCTGCAGCTAACCACTGCTAATTTAAGTCCTCTGTTTAATGTGTTAAAAGGTAATTCTAATCCTAACTCCCCTAGGCAATTAACACCTAAGGCTACACTAGCCTTACAAAAGGTAAATAATACACTCAACAATCAACAACTGTTGTGGCTAGATTATACTAAGCCTTGGGAGTTCATGATTTTGGCCACCCCACACATGCCAACAGGTGTTTTGTGGCAAAAGGGGACACTGAAATGGTTGCATTTACCAGTTACTGCAAAAAAGGTTGTTTGTCCCTATGCTTCCAAAGTGGCTGCGTTAATTGTTAAAGGAAGACATAGGAGCATTGAGCTTTTTGGCCGAAAATTTCCTGTTCTTGTTTTACCTTACAAAAAAGAACAACTTAATGACTTGCTTAGTTTAAGTAATGACTGGCAAATAGCCCTGCAATCTTTTTCGGGTGAAATAAAGTTTCATTTGCCTCCCGACCCTGTGCTTCATTTCTTTCAGAAACAGGCTTTTATTTTTCCAACCATTGTTAGCGCTGTGCCTTTGCCAGAACCTGCTACACTTGTGTTTACGAATGGCTCCTGCAACGGTAGAACTGCTTTCATTATCAATGACAAACCAAAGTCCATCCAGACAACAAAAACCTCAGCCTAAAAAACTAAATTACTTACAGTTCTCACAGTTTTTAAAATTTTACAAAATCAGCCATTTAACCTTTTTACTAATTCCCAATATGTAACCAAATTATTTCCTGATATTGAGACTGCTGTAATTGCTGATGCTAAAACTACCATTGCTCCACAGCTATTGGAGCTGCAAACTTTAATAAGATCTAGGTCATCCAGAGTGTATGTTGGCCATATTCGTGGTCATTCTAAATTACCAGGTCCTCTAGCTCGTGAAAATGAACTGGCCAATTTGTTGACTCAAGCAGCAGTATTCACAGTACAAGAGGCAATTAATAATCATGCCCTTCATCACCAAAATGCCACTTCATTGCGGAAACAATTTCATCTAACTCAAAAAACAGCCCGAAAAATTGTTCACAAATGCTCGGTTTGCCACACCACTCACCCTTCACTTCCGATGGGGGTAAACCCACAAGGCCTCAGACCAAATAATCTCTGGCAAATAAATGTCACTCATGTTACTAGTTTTGGGAGACTCAGTTTTGTCCATGTTTCCATAGATACATTTTCTCATGTTATTATGGCTACTGCCTGGACAAAAAAAGCTTTTAAAAATGTCTCTCAACATCTAATGTTTTGTTTTGCTACGCAGGCAAACCTCGTGCTATTAAAACTGACAATTCTCCTGTATATACATCCTCTGCCTTTACAAATTTTATGCTTCATTTCAAATTGCTCATTCTACAGAAATGCCTTATAATCCACAAGGACAAGCTATTGTTGAAAGAGCCCACCAGTCATTAAAGTCTCAAATATATAAACTACAACAATCTAATTTTAAACATAGTTCGGCTCATCATATTTTAACTCATACTATGTTTGTCATCAATTATTTAAATTGTAATTATCAAAAAATGTCACTAATTAATAAACATTGGGATCCTGACCAACTGGCCCCTGAACCTCAAATTATGTAAAAAGATCTCCTTTCCGAAACATAAAAAGGCCCTAATGTGTTATTAGCAAATGAAAAAGGCTATGCTTGTATCTTTCCACAAGATTTGTACAGCCCAATTTGGATTCCTGACAGACTGATCCGACATCATGTCTCAAAAGCCTTCACCGACACGCCCCCCGTCAGACAACCGATGCTCCAAGATGCGTAGGTGCAGCCCTCTGGGACACCACCCACCTCCTCCAAGATGTCACCACTCCAGATCCCCTGTTGGAAGATTGTCCTCTTCCCTGCACCACCTTCGGGTTCGTAAGACGTCTCATCATGACAATTGAAATTTGCTCAAAAATCTAGCCTCTAATTCTGAACAGCTACTTATGCAGCAAAATGCACACATCACCCCAAAGATTATATTCCTTGCCGTGCTAGCAATCTTCTCATATAACATATCACCAGCTTCTCCTGCTTCTCTCATGCCTTCTGTTTCTTATTGGGCTTACATCCCAGATCCCCCCTTTTTCCATCCCACACCTTGGGGATTTCCCTCTCCCCGTGTGTTCACTAATTATTCTAATTTACTAGGTAGAGATTCAGACTCTTTTGTTTTATTTAAAAGCACTAATAACTTTTCTTTTCAGGGACGCATGGATTCGCCTCCTATGTGTTTTACATCCAATCCTGTCTATATAAAGTCTCAACTACCTGGCTGCCTACCTATTAACGATAAATATTTTTTGACAGTAACTTCAAAGCCTTCCTCCTCCGGACCTAACCATAATTTATGGGTACTGCTTATATCTCTCCTTGGTCCTCGCAGCACTAATAAAAACATAGCTCGAGTTTCAGTATCCTCCACTCTCCCAGCCTGTTCAATTTATAACTCACATAATTCCCAAAATATTATTAACACAAATCACAAATTTCCCACCTGACATAATTGTAGGTTTCCCTCTGCAGGAATTCGTTACCAGCCTTACCAGACTAATCTTTCTATTTATGATTTTTCAGTTTTTGGAGCAGTTACATCTGCCACTAATGTCCCCAAGAATTATAGGTTTCTTCTGCAGGATGCGCTCATCTACAACCGGTCGAATGGCATCATCCCACCCCTTGAAACTATCACTCAATGGTATTCAGCGGGATAAATTACTCCCAACTACATCATCAACACTTCAAATGGTTCCCGTGCATACCCGGACTTATTTAGCCCCCTTGCCGCCACTTCACCTGTGCTTTTTCGCCGACCTGGACATTCTGTTCATGCTGTCACCGTGCGGGCTTGTGTGGGCCCCCTCATGCCCTCCTCATTGAGGGCCCCGAACATTTAACCATTACTTATCATCACCATACTTTTCATGTTAATTGTACTGACTGTATTCTCACCAACTGTATTACCTCTGTTGGCTCATTGTCTAAAGCTACTTTTGTTATCTTACATCAACCTCCTTATGTCATGCTCCCTGTAAGCTTACAACAGCCGTAGTATGATGACATTGGACTGTATACTCTTCAGCTTGTGGGACAGGGACTGCGTCGCTCCAAAAGGTTTGTAGCGGCACTTATACTGGGTATTACGGCACTTATTGCTATTATTAGTTCTGTTGCTGTTTCTACTACTGCTCTCGTCCAACAAGTTCACACTGCCTCCCATGTTAATAATTTGTCTCGTAACATCACACACACTTTAATTATCCAAGACCACATTGATAATAAGTTTAAAGCTCGTTTAAATGTTCTTGAGAAATGACTTTTACATATTGGCAATCAAATTCAACACATAAAAACACATTTGACTACCAAATGTCATTCGAATTACAAATAAATTTGTGTCACTCCACATGTTTATAACTCTTCTTCTGTTTCTTGGAATAATGTCAAAAATCATTTACTGGGTGTTTGAAATAATACAAACGTTTCCCTAGATCTTACTGCTCTGCAAAAAAATATTAAAGCAATTAGTTTAGCTCATGCCCCCTCCTCCACACATTCAAAAGTTGCTGCTTCCTTCCTGGCATCCTTGCAACATTATACCACTAAGGCCACCTGGTTCCCATCATTTATTACTTTAAGTATTGTTTTACTTGTCACCATAATTATATTAATACTCTTCCCATTGTTTATTAAATTGCTTTTCGTTGCTCTCAATCAGACACATGTTGAGTTAAAAACTATACAAATAATGGCCAAAAACAAAAAAGGGGGAGGTGCTGCAGGAGGCCTTGATGCCCCGGCCAAATAAAACACTGGCAAGCAGCGAAGACCAAAGGGCCTCACACCGTGGGGCTGAAGATTCCTTGTGCCTCACACCTTGAGGTTGAAAATCTAACATTCCTTCACTTTTTGTTCTTGGTCATAAATAAAAAAAATTTTTCTAAAAGAATACATTAAACACTATATTATATACATTAATATATTGCAAATAAACAACATAAAAATTAAAACCTAATTATTAAACAATTTGGCCTACTTAACAATAAAAACAACCTATTAAACATACCTGACAAACATTACAATGCAATAATTATAATAGGTCCTTCTATTTTGTTTTCTCTTAAAATTTCTTTAAAAAAATTTAATATAAAACTATTTAAATTAAAAAATGTCTAAATAAAAAAATTCTAATAACTAACCAACAACTAGTCTCCGGCAAAAGGTCATGTAAATAAAATAGTCCTTTAATAATTAGGCTTTAACTAATAAAAATACATTAACAGTTATTCACTGTTTTAAATAATTGTCTAAATAAAAAAATAAATAACTTTAATGTTAAGTTTAATTTATTATCTATTAACCTTAAAAACTACCGTCTAACTAAAACCTATAGGGACCAATAGTCTATAAAAAACATAACATACTAATTATTTTTACTTTACACATAATAATATATTTCCTTATTATTATTACTAATAATAAATAAAAATAAAACCTACTAAGTCTCTCGACAAAAAATACTAACACGTCACCAAGTGTCGGTGTCTCCTCATTTTCCTCCCCCTCAGCCCTTAAGTTTCAGTTCTTTCGTTTTCGCCGACGCCGTCTCATTCTTTCAAGAACCCCTGATGCGACGTTTTGCCGGAGGCTGGTCCCCGGCACCTAAGGCCGCCGCAAGGGGGCGCTGGTGAGGGGGTTTTGGGACCCTCGCCCCCACGGGGCTGGGGCCACCTCTCCACCCATGGGGGTACGGGATTGTCTTCCCCCATGGGGGAACGGGGACCTCTTCCCCTTTGCAGAAGCCCAATTCTTCCTCCCGGCGCACGCCGGCACTCTCCTCTCACACTCACAGCCCCAGCGGCGGTGTCGTGCGCCCGCAGACGCCCAAGACGGAGGGCTGGTGTCCCTGTCAGGGGAGGGCACCCCCTGTAAGCCAGGGACAAGCGGCGACCAAGGCCTCTTCCAAAACTGCAGGCACACAGTCCGGCACGGAAAGCCCGGGCAAGCCAGCACCACTCAAAGGGGAAGAGTCCACACCTGGCCCAGCAGCGCTGATGAGCCCCTGGCTCCGCCCCTGGCCGGAGCCTGGCCCCCCACACCGGAATCTGCTTGCGCAAAGGTGCACTCCCTAGGGCCGCCGCTAAGGGGCGCTGGTGAGGTCGTTCGGGGACCCTCCGCCCACACCGGGCTGGGGCCACCTCTGCACCCATGGGGGTACGGAACTTTCCTCTCCCATGGGGGAAAGGGGCTCTCTACTCCCCGGGGGAAGCCAAAATCTTCCTCCTGGGGCAAGCCTGCACGCTCCTCTCACACTCACAGCCCCAGCGGCGGGGCCATGCGCCCGCAGACGCACTAGACGGAGGGCCGGGGTCCCTGTCAGGGGAGGGCACCCCGTGTAAGCCAGGGACAAGCGGCATCCGCGGCCTCTTCCAAAACTGCAGGCACACAGGCTGGCGCGGAAAGCCCCGGGCAAGTCAGCACCACTCAAAGTGGAAGAGTCCGCACCTTGCCCAGCTGCGCTGCTGAGCCCCGGGCTCCGCCCCTGGCCGGAGCCTCTCCCCGCCCACCCGAATCTGCTTCCGCATAGCTGCACTTCCTAGGGCCGCAGCTAGGGGGCGCTGGTGAAGGGGTTCGTGGACCCTTAGCCCCCACGGGGCTGGGGCCATCTCTGCACCCATGGGGGTACGGGATTGTCTTCCCCCATGGGATAACGGGCCCTCTTCCCCTCGGGGGAAGCCCAAATCTTCCTCACGGGGCATGCCGGCACCCTGCTCTCGCACTCACAGCCCCAGCGGCGGGGTCGTGCGCCACCAGACGTCCTAGATGGAGGGCCAGGGTCCCTGTAAGTGGAGGGCAACCCCTGTAAGCCAGGGACAAGCGGCGACCACGGCTTCTTCCAAAACTGCAGGCACACAGGCCAGCGCGGAAAGCCCCGGGCAAGCCAGCACCACTCATAGGGGAAGAGTCCGCACCTGGCCCAGCAGCGCTGATGAGCCCCAGGCTTTGCCCCTGGCCGGAGCCTGACCCCGCCCACCCGACTCTGGCTGCGCACAGGTGCACTTCCTAGGGACGCCGCTAGTGGGCGCTGGTGAGCGGGTTCGGGTACCCTCCGCCCGCACCGGGCTGGGGCCACCTCTGCACCCATGGGATTACGGGATTGTCTTCCCCCATGGGGGAACGGGGCTCTCTTCCCCTTCGCGGAAGCCCCAACCTTCCTCCCGGGGCACGCCTGCACCCTCCTCTCGCACTCACAGCCCCAGCGGCGGGGTCGTGCGCCCGCAGACGCCATAGACGGAGGGCCGGGTTCCGGATCAGGGGAGGGCACCCCCTGGAAGCCAGGGACGAGCGGCGACCGCGGCCTCTTCTAAAACTGCAGGCACACAGGCTTGCGCGGAAAAATGCCCGGGGCAATCCAATACCACTCAAAGGGGAAGAGTCCGCAACTGGCCCAGCAGCTCTTGATGAGCCCCAGGCTCCGCCCCTGGCCGAAGCCTGACCCCGCCCACCCAACTCTGGCTGCGCACAGGTGCACTTCCTAGGGCCGCCGCTAGTGGGCGCTGGTGAGCGGGTTCGGGGACCCTCCGCCCGCACCGGGCTGGGGCCACCTCTGCACCCATGGGGGTACGGAACTTTCCTCCCCCATGGGGGACCGCGGCTCTCTACCCTCGGGGGAAGCCCAAATCTTCCTCCCGCGGCACGCCTGCACCCTCCTCTCGCACTCACAGCACCAGCAGCGGGCCGTGCGCCCGCAGATGCCCTAGACGTTGGGCCGTGGTCCCTGCAGGGGAGGGCACCCCCTGTAAGCCAGGGACAAGTGGCGACCGCGGCCTCTTCCAAAACTGCAGGCACACAGGCCGGCGCGGAAAGCCCCGGGCAAGACAGCACCACTCAAAGGGGAAGAGTCCGCACCTGGCCCAGCAGCGCTGATGATCCCCTGGCTTCGCCCCTGGCCGGAGCCTGACCCCGCCCACCCGACTCTGGCTGTGCACAGGTGCACTTCGTAGGGCCACCTCTAGAGGGCGCTGGTGAGGGGGTTCGGGGACCCTCAGCCCCCAGGGCACTGGGGCAACCTCTGCACCCATGGGGTTACGGGATTGTCTTCCCCCATGGGGGAACGGGGCCCTCTTCCCCTTCGCGGAAGCCCAAATCTTCCTCCCGGCACACGCCTGCAGCCTACTCTCGCATTCACAGCCCCAGCGGCGGGGCCGTGCGCCCGCTGACGCCCTAGATGGAGGGCCGGGGTCCCTGTCAGTGGAGGGCACCCCTTGTGTCCGGAGCAGCATGGAGCATGTGCCGTGTTGCGCATGCTCGCAAATGTCCGGAGCCGCATGGAACATGTGCCGTGTTGCGCATGCTCGCAAGTTAGGTTTCGATTCCTGTTTCACCTTCGGAGAAACCACTGCGTTTCCGGAAAATCACGTGTGACTGAGAGGTACGAGGGGAGGAGCGAGGGGGGATAAGAAGGGAACCACAGGAGAGACTGGAGAGACTGCATAAAGGATAAGGAGAGAGACTGCGTAGAGGATAAGGAGGGAGACTGCGTGGAGGATAAGGAGAGAGACTGCGTAGAGGATAAGGAGACTGTGGAAAGGATACTGTGTAGAGACTTTGAGAGAGGATACTGAGAAACGTACTGAGAGAGGAGCATGGAGAAAGCCAGGGAAGGTAACTAAAGAGCTCTTTGTGTCTATATGTTGTCTGTCAGTATGTCCTTGTGTCTAACCATCTTGACCTCCAGTGATCGACAAATTGGTATACATGGTGCCCATAGACGTTGAAAAAAAAAAAGGAGTCTCCAGTTATAAGAAAAACTAAAAGTTATGGTTTGATTTTCAACATTGTGCTACTGAACTAAGCCGGTGCCTTCATAGAGATTGAATATTGTTGTTTCTGTTACTTTTCTGATATTTATGGCAAAGCTTCCCAGAAATCTAAATTCAAGTACAAATTTGGTAGCCTGTCATTTGACTGATGCAAGGAAATTTTGTGGAACCTCAGTAGAGCTCCTGAGACACTCCACGAAGTTTCTCCTTTTCCTCCTGGGAAGGCATTACATGAATTTGTTCTATTTGGCTTTTACCTAATGAAGTAAAACTGGAATGGATGCATTGTCACTTGCGAAAATGGTAAAACTTTGGTATGTACAAAATGTACAAAATGTTAACAGTAGTATCTGGTATGTATGTAAATTGTCAATGGTGATTGTCACCTTGTAATATTGTATAATTCAATTGTTTCACACCTACAAAAATTGTTTCCTGAAATATAGGGAGAAAAGGTCTCAACAGATTCCTATTGATGGAACTGTTGAGAGTAAAAAAACTTTCCTACAAAGGACTGAATAGACCTGGAAATACACTTGACATTTACTAAGTTTTCTTTGACATACTGGAAATTTTTTTATACATTCTGTCCTGAATCCACGAAGTTTTTGTTTTGTTTTGTTTTGTTTTGAGTAACCAGGATCTGCAAAAAGATTGTAATTTTTTTTTCAGCAAAACTAACTTGTCACATTTTCTCTCCCCTTGATACCAACACAACATACAAATAGTGGTAGTAATTTTTGCTACTTAACTTAGAGTCTGTTTTTGCATAACTTCCATAGGGATTTTGTCTGTTTTAACAAAAAAATTGTACACGAGTTTGATTGTGTGGCTTTGTGTGGAGTTCTTCCAAACAGTTGAAAAAGAGCTGAACCAAGAAGAGGAGAACCTGTTTGCCTTGTTTGTAGGGTTCCAGAGACCTCCAAAGAAGGTGAGGAAGCTTGCCTCCATTGGCAGGACTGGACAACCCGGCCAACGAAAATGCCCTGGTACCCTTGAGAAGAGAAAAGCCCAGGTGGAGTCTGATGAGACCAACTTTATTCCTGAAGCATACATCGACTGGATGCCACCAGTTCGCTCTGATCCTGTATGGAATATTTCAACAAAGCCAGCTAAAAAAAATTGCTGTTAGTTATTTCTACCCTGTGATTTTATGCAAAAAAAAGGAAGAATGGTTTAAAAGTAGATTTAGTTTGCAAACTTTTGCTTTGCTGTTAAAAGTTTGGGATCAAGGCTGAGAAAATGTGTGTTTTTTTTTTACATCAGTTGAACCATTTTAAGATTTTTTTTCCTGTAATTTTTACATATCTGCTGTCTTGTTTTGGCTAACGTCTCCAGATTTTTTTTGGCTTAATCTGATGAACTATTTTTCCTGGAGTGGAGGACTTTTTGCTTTCCACAATGGACAAATACCTGGAGAGACTGGTTTTCTTTCACACTGGAACCTGACAAAATGTTCATCTGAGACTGCATCCCAACCTCCATATATTCGATCTTCATCACCATGGAAATGATGGCAACAAGTGAAAGGGGGGAATTGTTAGGGGGAAAAGGATGTCCCAAAGCAAATTCCATATAGGCTTTGTGGACTCCACCCCCACCCCAGGTCAAAGCCAAAGACACTGGGAACTCCAAATCCCATCACCACCAAAGGGAAGGTGGCTGGGACCTGAGGGTGGGGTTAAGCAGCCAGGTGGATACAAAAGGCAGACACGTGGGCTTTGGGGGCTCTCCATTTTTGGGCTCTCCACCAGCTCGCAGCGTCCAGTCAGCTCTGAGAGTGACTTTGGGTTTCCAGGTCGTCGGATCGGGTAGGACGCATTAAAGACTTTATTTCCCTATTTTCTCCCTGAGTTGTACATTTTCCTTATTTCTTTTTCTCTTGTAAATAAACCTTTTATTAACCTTTTGCGTGTGTCTGTAGTAGAGTATTCATAAGTCCCTTTAAAGCGTGCGGGTGAGGACCCACAGCCAGGAACCCGTTTAATATCGGGGTTGCTCTATAACAGCTGGACACAGAAAGGAAAAAACATGTAAAAGTAGGAAAAGGAAAAAGGAAAAATAAAGAAGCAAACGCTGGCGTCAATTTGTCAAGCCCCTCATTTCAATCCTCAGCCCTTCTCTTTCCGTGCCTCCGAATCCCGCGGGTCGGGACAGGTGGCGCCCAACGTGGGGCATGAAAAAGAACGAAGGAACCGCTGAAGGTCCAGCTGTGATGAGCCGGCAAGTAAAGTAAAGTAAAGTAAGGTAAGGTAGCTGGGATCATGGACAATTCAATGTCCAAGGGGCAGTTAGTTATTTCCCTGGAAGCTCTTCTAAAAGAGTTTGGGGTTCCTCTCAGTAGAAAAATTCTTAAAGGATTTGTAGAGACCCTTAGTATTACTAGTAAATGGTTTCTGAAGCAGGATCAGGTCGATAGTGACAATTGGAATAAGGTGAAAGGAGATATTGTCTTGCATCAGCAATTATATGGCCTTGAGTCTCTTCCTGGCACTACTTTGACGGTCTGGAAAGTGGTGGGAGATTCTCTTAATGCCGGTGGCACTGTTGCCACTCAGTTAGCCACTGTGGCCGTCAGGACAGCGAGACAAACGGAGGAAGAAGATAGAAGTTCCATTAAGAGTTCTACATCGGTAAGTCCCCCTTCCTCTACTCAAAAAATAACAACAGCCCCTTCTCCAGATGATTCTACTGATGAGTCGGGAGGAGACGAGGAACAGAATGAGAAAGGCCTCGGTTGTTATAAGGCAGGGAAGCGTAAAAGGAGATGGAAAACACCTGGGGAGTCACCTTCTAGAACCCTCGACAGGGTTGATCTTCCATTAATGGAAAGACTGTGCTCTATGATGGAAAGAGTTCTGGCTTCCCAGGCCCCTAATTATGCTTATCCAGTCGTGGAAGGGACAGATCCGCAAGGGGTGCATACTAGAGTACATGTCTCCACATCTTTTAAAGATTTGAAGGCTTTGAAGGAATCAGTTACTCAGT
Organism: Talpa europaea; assembly: GCF_964194135.1. NCBI lineage: Eukaryota > Metazoa > Chordata > Mammalia > Eulipotyphla > Talpidae > Talpa > Talpa europaea. The sequence goes on along the minus strand of NC_140083.1, from coordinate 47,576,916 downwards.
ATGGCCTCCAGAGCGCTTTTACGCATACCTTATTGGATAGCTGGATCGGCACGAATCCGACTCCTAATGATTGGAAGGCGCTAGTCAGAGCAGTGACTTCCCCAGGTGATTATTTGGTATGGAAAGGTATATTTTTAGAGAACCGCACCTATACAGCTAAAATCAATGCTGAGGCTGGATTTCCAGTTAGAAACAAGGATATGTTAGCAGGAGAAGGGCAATATGAAAGTAATGACCAACAAAAGGATTACGATCTGGCTGTATTTGCCCAAGTTGCAGCAGCTGGACGGTCAGCCTGGAAGGCAATAGGCGATAGAGGAGGAGCCGGCATTCAATTAACAAAGGTCATTCAAGGGTCGACAGAACCTTATACGGAGTTCCTAGCAAGATTGATGACTGCAGCTGGCAGAATTCTAGGTAACACTGATGCCTCCCTACCAATAGTTAAACAGCTTGCATTTGAGAATGCTAATAAATGGTGTCAGGAAGCTATTAGACCCTGGAAAGCTAGGGTTAGTTTGGATGATTATGTAAGACTTTGTAAAGATATTTGTGAAGCGCAAGTTACCGGTGCGGTGATCGCTCAGGCCTTGCATGGTCCAGTAACTGGACCCCGAAACCGTATCTGTTTCGCTTGTGGTCAGAAAGGGCATATAAAGGCCTCCTGCCCGGTTTTGGGGCGGAGCGGGGGTGCTACGGCACCACGAATTGCTAACCCTCAAAAGAAACCAGGCGTTTGTCCACGGTGCCGAAAGGGCAATCATTGGGCAACCGAGTGTCGGTCTAACACAGATTATCAGGGAAATACGCTGACCCCCCGTATGGGAGGACATTCGAGAAATGTGTAGGGGAGGGCGCAGCCCCGGCGACCCTCTCAGCCAATTATAGGGGCAGTTCAGAGCAATCCCCAAATAAGGCAGAGTTTTTCTCTGACCTCTTCTGCACCTCTCCAGGAAGTGGTGGATTCGATTTGAGTGTCTCCGCATATACTGTTCTTACTGCTAACATGGGAGTGCAATGTTTACCTACGGGCCAGTATGGTCCTCTCCCCAATGGAATTGTGGGGCTAATAATTGGCCGCAGCTCCAGTGCCCTTAAAGGCCTGCAGGTCATCCCAGGCCTCGTTGATACTGATTACACTGGAGAAATTAAGATTCTTGCATCTGTTGCTCGTGGAGTTATCTCTATATCCCCCGGTGACAGAATAGCTCAAATTATACCATTACCAAGATTAGCCAGTGACGGAAAAGTCCACCGTGTAACTCGCAGTGCTGAAGGTTTTGGCTCTTCAGGTAACCCCGTTGTGAATTTGGCTCTGACATTAGATAGGAGGCCTCTAATTGAATTGATAATTAATGGCAGAACATTTAAGGGCCTTTTGGATACTGGGGCAGACACTTCCATTATATCCAAGGAGCATTGGCCTTCACAGTGGCCTGTGGCTACCGCTTACACCTCCTTGCAGGGTCTGGGAATATCCCAAAATTCTTCCAGGAGTACTATTGTGCTCCGCTGGAGAGACAATGAGGAACATAGTGGGCAATTTCAACCATATGTCCTCCCTGGAATCCCCATGAACCTCTGGGGACGAGATGTTCTGGTGGAGATGTGAGCTTTCTTAGTCAGCTGGCCAAATGATGATTAATCAGGGCTACGTGCCTGGACAAGGTTTGGGTAAACAACAGCAAGGGCCTCCCTCTTTTAATCTACAGGAAGTGACGAGGGAAGCAGGGGATAAACGAGGGCTCGGTTACCCTTTTTTCTAGGGGCCGCTGTGATTAGGCCTCCACCTATGCCCATTCCTATCACTTGGAAATCTGACACACCTGTGTGGGTACCACAGTGGCCCCTGCCGAAAGAGAAGTTAGAGGCCGCAAGAATGTTAGTAGAAGAACAGCTACAGGTCGGACACATAGTCCCGTCTACTCCCCACTGGAATACTCCCATCTTTGTTATCAAAAAGAAGTCTGGAAAATGGAGACTATTACAGGACCTTAGGGCAGTGAATGCAACTATGGAGATTATGGGACCAGTGCAACCTGGTATTCCCTCTCCAAGTGCCATTCCGCGAGATCATTATATCTTGATCCTAGATCTTAAGGATTGTTTTTTCACTATTCCATTACATGATCAAGATTCCAAACGCTTTGCATTTTCTATCCTGGCCATTAATGCTGCTGCCCCACATGACAGATATCAATGGGTGTGCCTTCCTCAGGGTATGGCAAACAGTCCCACCATCTGTCAAATTTATGTCTCCAGAGCCATTGCTCCTGTTAGAGTCAAACATTTGCAAGTGCATGTACATCATTATATGGATGATTTGTTACTGGCAGCTCCCACGTCTGACCTGCTGTATGCCTGTTTCCAGGACCTGGAGAATCATTTACTGACATCAGGTCTAAAGATTGCTCCTGAGAATTTACAAATGGCTGAGCCTTTTCAGTATTTAGGATACCATTTGAGTAAAGGTAGTTATGCTCCAGCAGTACCAAAATTGGCAGTAGCTCACCTTCGCACCTTGCATGATTTCCAACGCCTATGCGGTGATCTAGCATGGATACGTTCTTCGCTCTCTATTACATCGGGAGAGCTGAAGCCTCTTTTCGACATGCTGAAAGGAGAAGCAGACCCTGCTTCTCCTAGAGTCATTACGAAGGAAGCTCGTGAAGCAATTACCAGAGTCGAAAAGGCTCTAGCCCAGGTGACCTTAAATAGATTGTCTGTCTCTCGCCCTTTTGATGTCTTGGTATTTTGTAGTAACATTACTCCCACAGCACTTATATGGCAAGATGGTCCCGTTTACTGGATCCATCTTAACATCTGTCCAAAACGAGTCTTAGAGCCTTATTTTCATTCGGTTGCCAGAATTGTACAAACGGCTCTGGACTCTAGCCTACATCTTTCAGGTACTCACCCGTGAGCAGTGATTCTCCCTTATAACAAAGAACAAATTCAGTGGTTAATACGCCACGATGAAACATGGAGTATCCTTTATTTTACCACTTCAGTACTTTTTGATTCGCATTATCCCAGCAGCCCTTTATGTAAATTTTTACAAAATCATCCAGTCTATTTCCCCAGAATCCTCGTTACTGAACCTATTGCGGGGGCGCGGACAGTGTTTACAGATGGCTCCAGTAATGGTACAGCCTCCTTTGTCTCTGAAGGTGATCGGAAGGTGGTCTCGGTGCCCAGTGGTTCGGCCCAAGTCGTTGAGGCGACCGCCGTCCTCTCGGCTCTCGAGACCTACTCACAAGAACCTATCAATTTGTATTCTGACAGCAAATATTTGGTACATGCTTTAAATGTTTTGGAAACCGTTGCTCATATTTCTGTTCACAGCTCCATTGCACCCCTCTTTCATCAGCTGCAAACACTGATTTGTAAGAGAACTCATCACCTTTTTGTGGGTCACATCAGAGGTCATCTTCCATTGCCAGGACCTTTAGCGGCTGGCAATGCTGCAGCTGACTCTCTTACTAGGGGACATCTAATTTGTCCAGCACTTCAGAGTGCTATGGAAGAACATGCAGTCTTGCACACCAACGCCACGTCACTTAAAGGTCGTTACGGGTTGACTCATCGTCAAGCTCGTGACATTGTTCGTACTTGTCACAAGTGTGCACCTTTTGCTCCAGCAGCTGTGCCTCCCCCAGGAGTTAACCCCCGGGGCATCCTCCCTAACCATATTTGGCAAACTGATGTGACTCATGTACCCTCTTTTGGACGACAGAGCCTGGTCCATGTCTCCGTCGACACATTCTCTGATTTTCTTTTCGCCTCCCCACATTGCAGTGAAAAGACTTCTGATGTCCGCTCACAATTGCTACATGCGTTTGCGGTAATGGGCCGCCCACGTATAATTAAGACAGATAACGATCCTGGTTATACCAGTAAGGCTTTTGCCTCCTTTTGTGTGGTCCATCACATTGTGCACAAAACAGGAATTCCATACAATCCGTAGGGGCAGGGTATAGTTGAACGTGCTCATGGTTCTCTGAAAACTATGCTTTTAAAACAAACAGGGGGAGAACACTCCCCCAGGGACCGTTTGACTACAGCTCTCTTTACCCTTAATTTTTTGACCCTAGATACTCAGGGGCAGTCAGCTGCTGATCGGCACTGGTCGCCAGACCCTCGGCAGGTCACGATGCTGCAAGCGAGATGGAAGGACCCAGTTAATAATGAGTTGCAACCACCCGCGCCAGTACTAATACAGCTGCCAGGCAGCATTTGTCTTTTCCCACAGGATGCAGAAGCACCCCGATGGGTTCCTGCTCGATTGGTTCGGTTTGTCAATATACCTGACCCTGCTAACATTGATGACACAAGCGTCCCAGATGTTAGTACGATGGGCGATTGTGCATCAGCTGCCGTTTTTGCTCCTCATTGATCATCATGAGTCCACTTTTCCGCAAGTATTTGCCACTAATCTTACTATTGGTCTGGCTTCCAAGCCATTGGATAGTGCCCTGTTGGGCCAGGGTGAGGTGAAATTATTTAATGGCATTTATTCTGTAAACATTAGTTCTACCATTGAATAATTTGTTAGTATTCAGAATAATAGATTATAGAGTTTGTCTGCTGCTGTCTGTCTGTCCCCTCCTTTCTTTTTTGTCCTCCCCAATAATGCAGGAGATGCCACTGGGTTGAGCTGTTCAGCGGAGACTTGCCCCCTCACTGCCTCCTGGGCCCAGAGTGCGGAGAGAGCGATGATCGTTGTCTACCTTCTATTTTAGTCATGCCCGTGGATGTTTCTGCACACCTTTCCCCTGTTCTACCTAGTAGGAGACGTGATTTTAGCATCACTGCAGCTATTGTTGCCGTTTCAATAGCAGAGGCCGCGGCTGCGGCTGCTGCCACCGTTGCTATCACTTAAGCTGCTGTAAATACGGACACTATGGACAATTTAGCTGCCGGTGTTGCTTCTGCGCTGTCAACACAGTAATATATGAATGGACATTTGCAGAATGGACTTTTTATGCTTAGTCAGCAGTTAGCTCATGTAAGAAGAGATAGGCACACTTTTGTTAACCACTCACATGCATTGTAACTTTTTGTACAGTTTTATTTGTGTAATTCCTGTTATGGTGAAAAATATGTTTATGGAAGAAAATAGGTTAAATAGTGTAATCAGAGGACCTTAGAACCACCAGCTCCGGAACCTGACCTCTCAATTGGCGAGACAGCTCATATCTGTTAACAACACTCGGGTTACCCTGTTTTGAGTAATGGTCTCATTGCCTGGTTTAGAGGACTCCTCCCAGATTTGCTGTTTGTGCATTCAGCATATGGTTTCTCCGTCGGCCACGGAAGCGAAACTAAAATCTTGCTATTGTGGTCAGGCAAGTACTTGGCGCCATGGTACTTGACCAGGACTCCCCAGTAGCATCCGGATGGGTCAACTTAACCCTAGAGAGCCTGTGAGCCAAAGATGGGTAAGAGTGTAGCCCGTCCAGACCAACCTAAGACAGTGGTCCAGACCAAGTGCGCCGGATTAGCAAAGACGGGTAAGGCTGGCTACGGGATATGCCAACCTAAGACAGGCCAGGTATCTCATTTAAAAGAAAAAAGGGGGAGATGTCTGGAGCCGCATGGAGCATGTGCCGTGTAGCGCATGCTCGCAAATGTCTGGAGCCGCATTGAGCATGTGCCGTGTTGCGCATGCTCGCAAGTTAGGTTTCGATTCCTGTTTCGCCTTCGGAGAAACCACTGTGTTTCCGGAAAATCACGTGGGACTGAGAGGTACGAGGGGATGAGCAAGGGGGGATAAGAAGGGAACCACGGGAGAGACTGGAGCGACTGCGTAGAGGATAAGGAGAGAGACTGCGTAGAGGATAAGGAGAGAGACTGCATAGAGGAGAAGGAGACTGTGTAAAGGATACTGTGTAGATACTTTGAGAGAGGATACTGAGAAACGTACTGAGTGAGGAGCATAGAGAAAGCCAGGGAAGGTAGTAGGACAGGGAAAGGAAAAAACATGTAAAAGTGGGAAAAGGAAAAAGGAAAAATAAAGAAGCAAATGCTAGCGTCAATTTCTCAAGCACCTCATTTCAATCCTCAGCCCTTCTCTTTCCGCGCCTCCGAATCCCGCGGATCTGGACACCCTGTAAGCCAGGGACGAGAGGTGACTGCGGCCTCTTCCAAAACTGCAGGCAAACAGGCCACCGCGGAAAGCCCCGGGCAAGCCAGCACCACTCAAAGGGGAAGAGTCTGCACCTGGGCCAGCAGCGCTGATGAGCACCAGGCTCCGCCCCTGGCCAGAGCCTGACCCCGCTCAACCGACTCTGGCTGCGCACAGGTGCACTTCCTTGGGCCGCCGTTAGGGGGCGCTGGTGAGGGGGTTCGGGAAGCCTCAGCCCCCACGGGGATGGGGCCACCTCTGCACCCATGGGGGTACGGGATTGTCTTCCACCATGGGGTAACGGGGCCCTTTTCCTGTTCGCAGAGCCCAAACGTTCCTCCCGGGGCACGCTTGTACCCTCCTCTCGCATTCACAGCCCCAGCTGCGGAGCCGTGCACCCGCAGACGCTGTAGACGGAGGGCCGGGGTCCCTGTCAGGGGAGGGCACCCCCTGTAAGCCAGGAACAAGCAGCGACCACGGCCTTTTCCAAAACTGCTGGCACACTGGTCGGGGTGGAAAACCTCAGGCAAGCCAGCACCACGCAAAGGGGAAGAGTCCGCACCTGGCGCAGCAGCGCTGATGAGCCCCAGGCTCCGCGCCTGGCCGGATCCTGACCCCGCCCACCCAAATCGGCCTGCGCACAGTTGCACTTCCTAGAACCGCCGCTAGGGGGCGCTGGTGAGTGGGTTCTGCGACCCTCTGCCCCACCGGGCTGGGGCCACCTCTGCACCCATGGGGGTAGGGAACTTACCTCCCCCATGGGGGAACGGAGCTCTCTTCCCCTCGTGGGAAGCTCAAATCATACTCCGGGGCTCGCCTGCACCCTCCTCTCGCACTCACAGCCCCAGCGGCGGGGCCGTGCGCCTGCAGACGCCCTAGACAGAGGGCCGTGGTTCCTGTCAGGGGAGGGCATACTTGTATGCCAGGGACAAGCGGCGACCGCGGTCTCTTCCAAAACTGCAGACACACAGGCTGGCGCGGAAAGCCCCGGGCAAGCCAGCACCACTAAAGGGGAAGACTACGCACCTGGCCAGGCAGCGCAGATGAGTGCCAGGCGCCGCCCCTGGCCAGAGCCTGAACCCGCCCACCCTACTCTGCCTGCGCTCTGTTGCACTTCCTAGGGCCGCCGCTATGGGGCGCTGGTGAGAGGGTTCGGGTACCCTCTGACCACACCGGGCTGGGGCCACTCTTCACCCATGGGGGTATGGAACTTTCCTCCCCGATGGGAGAACGGGGCTCTCTTCCCCTCGGGGGAAGCCCAAATCTTCCTCCCGGGGCATGCCTGCATCCTCCTCTCCCACTCACAGCCCCACCGACGGGGCCGTGCGCCCGCAGACGCCCTAGTCGGAAGGCCGGGATCCTGTCAGGGGAGGGCACCCCCTGTAAGCCAGGGACAAGCAGCGACCAAGGCCTCTTCCAAAACTGCAGGCACACAGGTCAGTGCGCAAAGCCCCGGGCAAGCCAGCACTACTCAAAGGTGAAGAGTCCGCACCTGGCCCAGCAGCGCTGATGAGCCCCAGGCTCCGCCCCTTGCCGGAGCCTGACCCCGCCCACCCAACTCTGGCTGCGCACAGGTGCACTTCCTAGGGCCGCCGCTAGGAGGCGCTGGTGAGGGGGTTCGGGGACCCTCACCCCCACGGGGCTGTGGCCAAATCTGCACCCATGGGGGTATGGAAATTTCCTCCCCCATGGGGGAACGGGGCCCTCTTCCCCATCGCGGACGACCAAACGTTCCTCCCGGGGGACGCCTGCACCCTCCTCTCGCACCAACAGCCGCAGCGGCGGGGCCGTGCGCCCGAAGACGCCCTAGACGGAGGGTCGTGGTCCCTGTCAGTGGAGGGCACCCCCGTAAGCCAGGGACAAGGGCGACCGCGGCCTCTTCCAAAACTGCAGGCACACAGGCCGGCGCGGAAAGCCCCGGGCAAGCCAGCACCACGCAAAGGGGAAGAGTCCGCACCTGGCCCAGCAGCGCTGATGAGCACCAGTCTCCGCCCATGGCTGGATCCTGACCCCTCCCACCGAAGCTGGCTGCGCACAGGTGCACTTCCTAGGGCCGCCGCTAGGGGACGCTGATTAGGGGTTTCGGGGACCCTCCGCCCCCACGGGGCTGGGGCCACATCTGCAACCATGGGGGTATGGAACTTTCCTCCCCCATGGGGGATCGGGGCTCTCTTCCCTTCGGGGGAAGCCCAAATCTTACTCCCGTGGCATGCCTGCAAACTCCTCTGGCACTCACAGCCCCAGCGGCAGGGCCGTGCACCCGCAACGCCCTAGACGGAGGGCCGGGTTCCCTGTCAGTGGAGGGCACACCCTGTAAGCCAGGGACAAGCGGCGACAGTGGCCTCTTCCAAAACTGCAGGCACACAGGTCAGCGCAGAATGCCCCGGGCAAACCAGCACCACTCAAATGTGAAGAGTCCGCACCTGGCCCAGCAGTGCTGATGAGCCCCAGGCTCCGCCCCTGGCCGGAGACTGACCCCGCCCATCCGACTCTAACTGCGCTCAGGTGCACTTCCTAGGGCCGCCGCTAGGGGGCGCTGGTGAGGGGTTTTTGGGACCATCAGCCCCCACGGGTCTGGGACCACCTCTGCACCCATGGGGGTACGGGATTGTCTTCCCCCATGGGGGAACGTGGCCCTCTTCCCCTTCGCGGAATCCCAAATCTTCCTCCCGGCGTACGCCTGCACCGTCCTCTCTCACTTACAGCCCCAGCGGCGGGGCCGTGCGTCCGCAGATGCCCTAGACGGAGGGCCGGGGTCCCTCTCAGGGGAGGGCACGCCCTGTAAGCCAGGGATAAGTGGCGACCGCGGCCTCTTCCAAAACTGCAGGCACACAGGCCAGAGCGGAAAGCCCCTGGCAAGCCAGCACCACTCAAAGGGGAAGAGTTCGCACGTGGTCCAGCATCGCTGATGAGCCCCATGCTCCGACCCTGGCCGGAGCCTGACCCCGACCACCTGACTCTGCTGCACACAGCTGCACTTCCTAGGGCCGCCGCTAGGGGGCGATGGTAAGGGGGTTCGGGGACCCTCAGCCCCCACGGCTCTGGGGCCACCTTTGCACACATGAGGGTATGGTTTTTTCTTCCCTCACTGGGGAACGGGGCCCTCTTCCCCTCGGTGGAAGCCCAAACTTTCCTCCTAAGGCAGCCTGCACCCTCCTCTCGCACTCACAGCCCCAGCAGCGGGGCCCTGCGCACGCAGACGCCCTAAACGGAGGGCCGAGGTCCCTGTCAGGGGAGTTCACCCCCTGTAAGCCAGGGACAAGCGGCGACTGCAGCCTCTTCCAAAACTGCAGGCACACAGTCCGGCGCGGAAAGCCCCGGGCAAGCCAGCACTACTCAAACGTGAAGAGTCCGCACCTGGCCCAGCAGCGCTGATGAGCCCTGGGCACCGCCGCTGGCCAGAGCCTGACCCGGCACACCCTACTCTGCCTGCGCACAGGGGAACTTCCTAGGGTCACCGCGAGGGGGCGCTGGTGAGGGGGTTTGGGGACCCTCCGCCCCCACCGGGCTGGGGCCACATCCGCACACATGGAGGTAGGCGATTGTCTTCACCCATGGGGGAAAGGGGCCCTCTTCCCCTTCGCGGAAGCCCAAGTCTTCCTCCTGGCACACGCCTGCACACTCCTCTCGCACGCAAAGCTCCAGCGGTGGGGCCATACGCCCACAGTCGCCCTAGACGGAGGGCCGGGGTCCCTGTCAGGGGAGGGCACTTCCCTCTAAGCCAGAGACAAGCAGCGACCGCGGCCTCTTCCAAAAATGCAGGCACACAGGTCGGCGCGGAAAGCCCCGGAAAGGCAGCACCACTCAAAGGGGAAGAGTCCGGACCTGGCCCAGCAGCGCTGATGAGCCCCGGGCTCCGCCCCTGGCCGGAGCCTGACCCAGCCCACCCGACTCTGGCTGCGCACAGGTGCACTTCCTAGGGCTGCCGCTAGGGGGCACTGGTGAGGGGGTTCGGGGACCCTCAACCCCCACGGGGCTGGGGCCACCTCTGCACCCATGGGGGTAGGGGATTGTGTTCACCCATGGGGGAACAGGGCCCTCTTCCCCTTCGCGGAAGCCCAGGTCTTCCTCCTGGCACACGTCTGCACACTCCTCTCGCACTCACAGCCCCAGCGGCGGGGCCGGTCGTCCACAGATGCCCTAGACGGATGGCTGGGGTCCCTGTCAGGGGAGGGCACCCCCTGTAAACCAGGGACAAGCGGCTACCGCGGCCTCTTCCAAAACTGCAGGCACACAGGCCGGCGCGGAAAGCCACTGCAAGCCAGCACTACTCAAAGGGGAAGAGTCTGCATGTGGCCCAGCAGCGCTGATGAGCCAAAGGCTCCGCCCCTGGCCGGAGCCACCCCGCCCACCCGACTCTGGCTGTGCACAGGTGCACTTCCTAGGGCCGCCGCTAGGGGGCGCTGGTGAGTGGGTACGGGGACCCTCCGCCCCCACCGCGCTGGGGCCAACTCTGCACCCATGGTGGTAGCGAACTTTCCTCCCCCATGGGGTAAAGGGGCTCTTTTCCCCTCGGGGGAAGCCCAAATCTTCCTCCCGGGGCACGCCTGCACCCTCCTCTCGCACTCACAGCCCCAGCGGCGGTGCCGTGCGCCCGCACACGCCCTAGACGGAGGGCCAGGGTCCCTGTCAGGGGAGGGCACCCCTGTAAGTCAGGGACAAGCGGCGACCACGGCCTCTTCCAAAACTGCAGGCACACAGGCCGACGCGGAAAGCCCCGGGCAAGCCAGCACCACTCAAAGGGGAAGAGTCCGCACCTGGCCCTGCAGCGCTGATGAGCCCCAGGCTCCGCCCCTTGCCGTAGCCTGACCTTGGCCACCAGACTCTGGCTGCGCACAGTTGCACTTCCTAAGGCCGCCGCTAGGGGGCGCTGGTGATGGGTCCGCGGACCCTCAGCCCCCACCGGTCTGGGGCCACCTCTGCACCCATGGGGGTACGGGATTGTCCTCCCCCATGGGGGAACGGGGCCCTCTTCCCCTTCGCGGAAGCCTAATTCTTCCTCCCAGGGCACGCGTGCACCCTCCTCTCGCACGCACAGCCCCAGTGGAGGGGCCATGCGCCCGCAGACGCCCTAGACGGAGTACCGTGGTCCCTGTCCGGGGAGAGCACCCCCTGTAAGCCAGGGACATGCGGTGACCGCGTCCTCTTCCAAAACTGCAGGCACACAGGCCAGCGCGGAAAGCCCCGGGCAAGCCAGCACCACTCAAAGGGAAGAGTCCGCACCTGGCCCAGCATATCTGATGAGCCCCAGGCTCCGCCCCTGGCCGGAGCCTGACTCAGCTCACAGACTCTGGCTGCGCACAGGTGCATTTCCTAAGTGCTGCAGGAGGCCTTGATGCCCCGGCCAAATAAGACACTGGCAAGCATCGAGGCCCAAAATGCCTCACACCGTGGGGCCGAAGCCAAAGAGCCTCACACCGTGGGGCTGAAGATTCCTTGTGCCTCACACCGTGAGGTTGAAAATCTAACATTCCTTTACTTTTTGTTCTTGGTCATAAATAAGAAAAAAATTTTCTAAAAAAGTACATTATACACTATATTATATGCATCGGTATATTGCAAATAAACAACATGAAAAATTAAAAACTAATTATTAAACAATTTGGCCTACTTGACAATGAAAGACAACTTATTGAGCATACCTGACAAGCATTACAATACAATAATTATAGTAGGTCCTTCTATTTTGTTTTCTCTTGAAGTTTCTTGGGAAAATTTTTAATATAAAGCTATTTGAGTTAAGGAGTTTCTAGGTAGAAAAAGTTCTAATAGCTAAACAGCAGCTGGTCTCCGGCTGAAGGTCATGAGAATAAAATAGTCCTTTGATGCTTAGGCTTTAGCTAATAGAAATACACTGGCGGTTATTCACTGTTTTAAATAATTGTCTAAATAAAACAAATAGCTTTAATGTTAAGTTTGGTTTATTATCTGTTAACCTTGATGCTGCCGTCTAGCTGAGACCTGTAGGGGCCACTAGTCTATGGAAAACATAATATACTAATTGTTTTTGCTTTACACATGATAATGTATTTCCTTATTATTATTACTAATAATAAATAAAAAAAACCTGCTGAGTCTCTCGGCAAAAGATACTAACACCTCACCAAGTGTCAGTGTCTCCTCATTTCCCTCCCCCTCAGCCCTTATGTTTCAGTTCTTTCGTTTTCGCCGACGCCGTCTCATCCTTTCAGGAACCCCTGACACGACGTTTTGCCGGAGGCTGGTCCCTGGCAAGTGGCGCCCGAACAGGGACTTGAAAGGTAAGATTTCTTTCCCGTGCGGGGACGGCTAGGATCTGCTCCATAGGGTAGGGCGCATACCCGCCTGTAGAGAAAGCAGGTTTGAGGGGAGCAGTAAGTCAGAACGTAATAAGGTGAGTGAGTGTCTTATTGCGTGATAAGGCGAGTGAGTGTCTTATTGTTGAGAAGCTATGGGCCATACTGAGTCTAAGGAAAGAGGACTCTTTATTGATATAATTAAGTATACTCTTGCAAAGTGAGGCCTTAAAACCTCTCATGCACAATTGGCTAGTTTCCTAAATTTTGTTGAAATGTGTTGTCCTTGGTTTCCTAGGGACGGTACTCTGGATGCAAAAACTTGGGCCAAAGTAGGAGAGGAAATGACATCCTATTATACTCTCCATGGACCAGAGAAGGTCCCCATTGATGCCTTTTCATTGTGGGGTCTGTTGCAAGACATGCTAAATCAAGGGTCTGAATTGGAAAAGATAAATAAAAAGCTCAGGAAATTATGGCTACCTGAGCCTACTGCTTCCTTATACTTGGAGGACATTAAAGGGTCCTCGGCTGACAGCCCGTCATTAACAAAACAATTGCCTAAACAAATAAATTGCTTTAGCCAGGCTGGAGGCAAAGCAAAAAATACAAAACCAAAAATAAAACAAAAATTGGCCAGCTACATTAAAGAAAGTAATTCGGATTCTTCGGATAATGAAATTGTTTTTCCAAAGTCAAAAATTAATTCTAGAGCCAAAGTTGACTTCTCTACTGTAGCGTCGGCTCCTTTTCATGAATCTATTCCTAAATCTGATTCAATTTCCAGCCCGGACTTGGCTAAGATTGTTAAAAAATATATCAGTAATTTGGCTAGAGCTAAGACTGATCTCAAGCCTTATTCTGCAAATATACAATCAGACCCCTTTGAAAACGCAGAGCCTGTGTCCAGGTCAATGCCACAAATGTTGTCTGGTGATTTGGTTTGTATGTCTAGAGCTGGTTTTGCTGGTGCAGTGAGACAAGCAGAAGGAAAAGGTAATTTTACCTTTCGATGTTTTCCTGTGCTCAATGTAGACAATGACCATGAACAGCCTCAGTGGGAACCCGTTCCCTTTGAGCTTTTAAAGAAATTGAAAAGAGCAACTGCTGATTACGGGGCTACATCTCCTTATACCTTGCAACTCGTAGAATCAGTGCCAGTCGCTTCCTCACACCCCTTGATTGACAAATGATGACTAGATCTAGTCTGTCTGGTGGAAATGATTTATTGTGAAAGACAAATTAGGAAAAAAAAAACACAAAAAATGGTAAAAAATATAATAATAAAAAAATAAAAATAAAAAATAATAAAATTCTACTTAAAATAATTTTGGGTCAAAATAATTGGTATAAAAACAATGTACAAATTCGTATGCCACCTCCGGTCTTTCGTCTCGTGCGTGAAGCTACAGTTGCTGCATGGAGCCTGTTGCTGGCTGGTAGGGTAAAAACTTCTGGCATTGCTAACATTAAACAAGGGCCTGAGGAATCTTATCAAAACTTTTTATCACGGTTAATGAATGCTGTCCAAAAAACTATACCTAATGCCAGGCGGCTCACATTATAACTAAACAACTGGCTTTTGAAAATGCTTCACCACCTTGTCAGGCATTGTTAAGACCCATTGTACAAACAGGCGACATTAATAAATATGTTCGAACCTGTTCGGAGGTGACACCCTCATATCTTCATGGTGTGGCCATTGCGGCTGCTTAAAGGGACAGACGAGCAGACAATGGTCCGCCTCCCTTGATCAACAAAAGAAAAAAAAATAAACAAAAATTTTGGAAATTGTTTTTCTTGCGGACAGCCAGGGCATTATAGTAAAAATTGCCCAAACAAAGTAATCTCTACGCCGCCTCCAGGCTTTCCTCAACAGTTTGACACGCCTGTTACAACAAATAATAGTAAAATTCCTTCTCAAATAATACTTCCAAAATCTATCTGCCCGCATTATAATAAAAAATTTCATTAAATAAAGGACTGTCAGTCTAAATATCATAAAAATAATACATTGTTGCCACCAAATAAAAAGTTTACTGCGGGCACCAATCCGACTGTTTTTTCAAAAAACATCTCACAGTCAAAAAACTGGGTAAAGGGCCCGACCCAGGCCCCTCAAAAAATTGGGAACCTAAACGACCAGAGTGGCGAACACTCTCTGATCTCGTCCGCAGGGCCACAGGCGGAGCGGGCTTGGACTTGCATTCCACCTCCGCCGCAATATTACCTTCTGATCAATCTTACACCATTTTGACAACTGGGGTGTATGGGGCCCCCCCCTGGGTACAATGGGGCTTGTTTTTGGCTGAGGTTCTGCGTCTCTACAAGATATAAAAGTAATACCGGTTGTTGTTGATTCTGATTTTACTGGTAAAATAAAAGTTATGCTAGAGCCTCCAATACAAACTATACAAATTCATCCAGGACAAAAAATTGCTCAATTACTTTTACTGCCTCTGGTGTCAGTTGGCGATAAAATTACATCCAATGAACCACAAAGTGATTCCAGTTTTGAATCCAGTAACATGGCTTTTTGGGTCCAACAAATTAAAGACAATAGACCGACCAAAGTTAGAAAAATTCAAAAAAAAGCAATTGAAAAATTGTTAGACACTGGTGCTGATGTTACTTGCAGAGCAGGGCGTAATTGGCCTAATGCCTGAACCACAAAGGCTACGCAGTCTACTTTGGTCGGATTGGGATCAGCACAAAATGTGGCAAAATGTTCTCAAATTTTAAATTAAAATGATGGAGAGGTGTCCGGGACTTTTCAACCTTATGTTGTCCCATCTATTCCTATGACATTGTGGGGAAAAGACATACTCTCTCAAATGGGAGTGCTCCTATTTAGCCCCAATAATAAGGTAACCGCTCAAATGTTACAAATGGGCTTTGACCCAAATCAAGGTTTAGGAAAAAAATTAGAGGGCCGAGTATTTCCCATTGAGGTTGCTCAGAGAGAGCCACGACAAGGCCTGGGATATGGATCAAATTTATACAGAGGGCCATTGCGGAGGTTACAGCCGACCCAATTGTGTGGAAAACTAATGACCCAATATGGATAAAGCAATGGCCCCTGACAGAGGATAAAATCCAGACTGTAACAACTTTGGTTCAAAAACAACTAATAAAAGGACACATTAGCCCTACTACCAGCCCATAAAATACTCCTATATTTGTAATAAAAAAAATCAAAAAAAAAATTGTTACAGGACTTAAAAACAATAAATGTCACTATGCAAAATATGAAATGCTTGCAACCAGGTTTGCCATCACCTGTGGCCATCCCTAAAAGTAAACATGTTATTGTTATTAATTTACAAAATTGCTTTTTTACCATCTCTTTACATCCCCAAGACTGCAAAAAATTTGTATTTAGTGTCCCATCAGTAAATTTAAATAGGCCATTTCAACGGTATAAATAAAAATTTCTTCCTCAGGGCATGGAAAACAGTCCTACTTTATGTCAAAAATTTGTGGATATGGTTTTGTCATCCTTTAGGGATGAGTACCCTTCCATTTACTGTGTTCATTATATGGATAATATTTTAATAAGTAATGCTCAAGTGGACTTGTTAAATCAGCCTTGGTCTGTCTGGTGGCTTTGCTGCAAAGTTATGGTCGTGTGGTGGCACCAGAATAAATTCAAACTTCTCCGCCCATCATTATTTAGGAAAGATTGTTCGTTCTTTAACTGTGACACCACAAAAACTGCTGCTACAAACAGACTCTTTACAGACATTAAATAATTTTCAAAAACTACTTAGAGACATAAATTGAATAAAAACTCATCTGCAGCTAACCACTGCTAATTTAAGTCCTCTGTTTAATGTGTTAAAAGGTAATTCTAATCCTAACTCCCCTAGGCAATTAACACCTAAGGCTACACTAGCCTTACAAAAGGTAAATAATACACTCAAAAAACAACAACTGTTGTGGCTAGATTATACTAAGCCTTGGGAGTTCATAATTTTGGCCACCCCACACACGCCAACAGGTGTTTTGTGGCAAAAGGGGCCACTGAAATGGTTACATTTACCAGTTACTGCAAAAAAGGTTGTTTGTCCCTATGCTTCCCAAGTGGCTGCGTTAATTGTTAAAGGAAGGCATAGGAACGTTGAGCTTTTTGGCCGAAAATTTCCTGTTCTTGTTTTACCTTACAAAAAAGAACAACTTAATGACTTGCTTAGTTTAAGTAATGACTGGCAAATAGCCCTGCAATCTTATTCGGGTGAAATAAAGTTTCATTTGCCTCCTGAACCTGTGCTTCATTTCTTTAAGAAACAGGCTTTTATTTTTCCAACCATTGTTAGCACTGTGCCTTTGCCAGAACCTGCTACACTTGTGTTTACGAATGGCTCCTCCAACGGTAGAACTGCTTTCATTATCAATGACAAACCAAAGTCCATCCAGACAACAAAAACCTCAGCCCAAAAATTAAATTATTTACAGTTCTCACAGTTTTTGAAATTTTACAAAATCAGCCATTTAACCTTTTTACTAATTCCCAATATGTAACCAAATTATTTCCTGATATTGAGACTGCTGTAATTGCTGATGCTAAAACTACCATTGCTCCACAGCTATTGGAGCTGCAAACTTTAATAAGATCTAGGACATCCAGAGTGTATGTTGGCTATATTCGTGGTCATTCTAAATTACCAGGTCCTCTAGCTCGTGAAAATGAACTGGCCAATTTGTTGACTCAAGCAGCAGTATTTACAGTACAGGAGGCAATTAATAATCATGCCCTTCATCACCAAAATGCCACTTCATTGCGGAAACAATTTCATCTAACTCAAAAAACAGCCCGAAAAATTGTTCACAAATGCTCGGTTTGCCCCACCACTCACCCTTCACTTCCGATGGGGGTAAACCCACAAGGCCTCAGACCAAATAATCTCTGGCAAATAAATGTCACTCATGTTACTAATTTTGGGAGACTCAGTTTTGTCCATGTTTCCATAGATACATTTTCTCATGTTATTATGGCTACTGCCTGGACAAAAAAAGCTTTTAAAAATGTCTCTCAACATCTAATGTTTTGTTTTGCCTACACAGGCAAACCTCATGCTATTAAAACCGACAATACTCCTGTATATACATCCTCTGCCTTTAAAAAAATTTATGCTTCATTTCAAATTGCTCATTCTACAGAAATTCCTTATAATCCACAAGGACAAGCTATTGTTGAAAGAGCCCACCAGACATTAAAGTCTCAAATATATAACCTACAACAATCTAATTTTAAACATAGTTCGGCTCATCATATTTTAACTCATACTATGTTTGTCATCAATTATTTAAATTGTAATTCTCAAAAAATGTCACCAATTAATAAACATTGGGATCCTGACCAACTGGCCCCTAAACCTCAAATTCTGTAAAAAGATCTCCTTTCCGAAACATAAAAAGGCTCTAATGTGTTATTAGCAAATGAAAAAGGCTATGCTTGTATCTTTCCACAAGATTTGGACAGCCCAATTTGGATTCCTGACAGACTGATCAGACATCATGTCTCAAAAGCCTTCACCGACAAGCCCCCCGTCAGACAACCTACGCTTCAAGATGCGTAGGTGCAGCCCTCTGGGACACCACCCACCTCCTCCAAGATGTCACCACTCCAGATCCCCTGTTGGAAGTTTGTCCTCTTCCCAGCACCTCCTTCGGGTTCGTAAGACATCTCATCATGACAATTGAAATTTGCTCAAAAATCTAGCCTCTAATTCTGAACAGCTACTTATGCAGCAAAATGCACACATCACCCCAAAGATTATATTCCTTGCCGTGCTAGCAATCTTCTCATATAACATATCACCAGCTTCTCCTGCTTCTCTCATGCCTTCTGTTTCCTATTGGGCTTACATCCCAGATCCCCCCTTTTTCCATCCCACCCCTTGGGGATTTCCCTCGCCTCGTGTGTTCAGTAATTATTCTAATTTACTAGGTAGAGATTCAGACTCTTTTGTTTTATTTAAAAGCACTGATAACTTTTCTTTTCAGGGACGCATGGATTCGCCTCCTATGTGTTTTACATCCAATCCTGTCTATATAAGGTCTCAACTACCTGGCTGCCTACCTATTAATGATAAATATTTTTTGACAGTAACTTCAAAGCCTTCCTCCTCTGGACCTAACCATAATTTATGGGTACTGCTTATATCTCTCCTTGGTCCTCGCAGCACTAATAAAAAACATAGCTCGAGTTTCAGTATCCTCCACTCTCCCAGCCTGTTCAATTTATAACTCAAGTAATTTCCAAAATATTATTAACACATATCACAAATTTCCCACCTGACATAATTGTAGGTTTCCCTCTGCAGGAATTCGTTACCAGCCTTACCAGACTACTCTTTCTATTTATGATTTTTCAGTTTTTGGAGCATTTACACCTGCCACTAATGTCCCCCAAAATTATATGTTTCTTCTGCAGGATGCGCTCATCTACAACCGGTCGAATGGCCTCATCCCACCCATGAACCTATCACTCAATGGTATTCAGCGGGATACATTACTCCCACCTACATCATCAACACTTCGAATGGTTCCCGTGCATACCCGGACTTATTTCGCCTCCTTGCCGCCACTTCACCTGTGCTTTTTTGCCGACCTGGATATTCTGTTCATGCTGTCACCGTGCGGAATTGTGTGGGCCCCCCTCATGCCCTCCTCATTGAGGGCCCCGAACATTTAACCATTACTTATCATCACCATACTTTTCATGTTAATTGTACTGACTGTATTCTCACCAACTGTATTACCTCTGTTGGCTCATTGTCTAAAGCTACTTTTGTTATCTTACATCAACCTCCTTATGTCATGCTCCCTGTAAGCTTACAACAGCCGTAGTATGATGACATTGGACTGTATACTCTTCAGCTTGTGGGACAGGGACTTTGTCGCTCCAAAAGGTTTGTAGCAGCACTTATACTGGGTATTACGGCACTTATTGCTATTATTAGTTCTGTTGCTGTTTCTACTTCTGCTCTCATGCAACAAATTCACACTGCCTCCCATGTTAATAATTTGTCTCGTAACATCACACACACTTTAATTATCCAAGACCACATTGATAATAAGTTTAAAGCTCGTTTAAATGTTCTTGAGAAAACACTTTTACATATTGGCAATCAAATTCAACACATAAAAACACATTTGACTACCAAATGTCATTCTAATTACAAATAAATTTGTGTCACTCCACATATTTATAACTCTTCTTCGGTTTCTTTGAATAATGTCAAAAATCATGTACTGGGTGTTTGAAATAATACAAACGTTTCCCTAGACCTTACTGCTCTGCAAAAAAATATTAAGGCAATTAGTTTAGCTCATGTCCCCTCCTCCACACCAGCAAAAGTTGCTGCTTCCTTCCTCACTTCCTTGCAACATTATACCACTAAGGCCACCTGGTTCCCATCATTTATTACTTTAGGTACTGTTTTACTTGTCACCATAATTATATTAATACTCTTCCCATTGTTTATTAAATTGCTTTTCCGTGCTCTCAATCAGACACGTGTTGAGTTAAAAACTATACAAACAGTGGCCAAAAACAAAAACGGGGGAGGTGCTGCAGGAGGCCTTGATGCCCCGGACAAATAAGACACTGGCAAGCAGCGAAGCCCAAAGGGCCTCACTCCGTGGAGCCGAAGCCAAAGGGCCTCACACCGTGGGACTGAAGATTCCTTGTGCCTCACGCCGTGAAGTTGAAAATCTAACATTCCTTCACTTTTTGTTCTTGGTCATAAATAAAAATAAAATTTATAAAAAATACATTAAACACTATATTATATACATCAATATATTACAAATAAACAACATAAAAATTAAAAACTAATTATTAAACAATTTGGCCTACTTAACAATAAAAAACAACCTATTAAACATACCTGACAAACATCACAATACAAAAATTATAATAGGCCCTTCTATTTTGTTTTCTCTTAAAATTTCTTAAAAAAATTTTTAATATAAAACTATTTAAATTAAAAAATTTCTAAATAAAAAAAATTCTAATAACTAAACAACAACTAGTCTCCGGCTAAAGGTCATGTAAATAAAATAGTCCTTTAATAATTAGGCTTGAACTAATAAAAATACACTAACAGTTATTCACTGTTTTAAATAATTGTCTAAATAAAAAAAGAAATAACCTTAATGTTAAGTTTAATTTATTATCTATTAACCTTAAAAACTACCGTCTAACTAAAACCTATAGGGAACAATAGTCTATAAAAAACATAATATACTAATTATTTTTACTTTACACATAATAATACATTTCCTTATTATTATTACTAATAATAAATAAAAAAAAAACCTACCAAGTCTCTCGACAAAAAATACTAACACGTCACCAAGTGTCGGTGTCTCCTCATTTTCCTCCCCCTCAGCCCCTAAGTTTCAGATCTTTCGTTTCGCCGATGCTGTCTCATCCTTTCAAGAACCCCTGAAACGACGTTTTGCCGGAGGCTGGTACACGGCACCTAAGGCTGCCGCAAGGGGGCGCTGGTGAGGGGGTTCGGAGACCCTCAGCAACAACGGGGCTGGGGCCACCTCTCCACCCATGGGGGTACGGGATTTTCTTCCCCCATGGGGAAACGGGGCCCTCTTCCCCTTCGCAGAAGCCCTAATTTTCCTCCCGGCACACGCCAGCACCAACCTCTCTCACTCACATCCCCAGCGGCGGGGCCGTGCGCCCGCAGACGCCCTAAACGGAGTGCCGGGGTCCCTGTCAGGGGAGGGCACCCCCTATAAGCCAGGGACAAGCGGCGGCCGCGGCATCTTCCAAAACTGCAGGCACAAGGCCGGCGCGGAAAGCCCCGGGCAAGCCAGCACCACTCCAAGGGGAAGAGTCCGCACCTGGCCCAGCAGCGCTGATGAGCCCCAGTCTCTGTCCCTGGCCGGGGCCTGACCCAGCCCACCTGACTCTGCCTGCGCACAGCTGCACTTCCTAGGGCCACCGCTAAGGGGCGCTGAGGAGGGGGTTCGGGGACCCTCAGCGACCATGGGGCTAGGGCCACCTCTGAACCCATGGGGGTACGGGATTGTCTTCCCCCATGGGGGAACGGGGCATTCTTCCCCTCGGGAGAAGCACAAATCTTCCTCCCGGGCACGCCTGCACCCTCCTCTCGCACTCACAGCCCCAACGGCGGGGCCATGCGACAACAGTCGCCTTCGACGGAGGGCCGGGGTCCCGGTCAGGGGAGGGCACCCCCTGGAAGCCAGGGACAAGCGGCGGCCACGGCCTCATCCAAGACTGCAAGCAAACAGGCCGGCGTGGATAAAAGCCCCGGTCAAGCTCGCACCACTCAAAGAGGGAGAGTCGGCACGCACCTGGCCCAGCAGCGCTGATGAGCCCCAGGCTCTGCCCCTAGCCAGAGCCTGACCCCGCCCAGCCGACTCTGGATTGGCTGCGCCCAGTTGCACTTCCTAGGGCCGCCACTAGGGGGCGCCGGTGAGGGCGTTCAGGGACCGTCAGCCCCCACCAGGCTGGGGCCACCCCTGCACCCATGGGGGTATGAGATTGTCCTCCAACGTGGGGGAACGGTGTCCTCTTCCCCTTCGCGGGAACCCAAACCTTCCTCCCGGGGCACGCCTGCACCCTCCTCTCGCACTCACAGCCCCAGCGGCAGGGCCCTGCGCCCGAAGACGCCCTAGACAGAGGGCCGGGGTCCCGGTCAGGGGACGGCACCCCCTGGAAGCCAGGGACAAGCGGCGGCCTCGGCCTATTCCAACACTACAGACACACAGGCCGGCACAGCAAAAAGCCCTGGGCAAGCCGGCACCACTCAAAGGGGAAGAGTCCGCACGCACCTGGCCTAGCAGCGTTGATGAGCCCCAGGCTCAGCCCCTGGCCGGAGAATGACCCTGCCCAACCGACTCTGGCTTGGCTGTGCACAGGAGCACTTCCTAGGTCCGACGCTAGGAGGCGCCGTTGAGGGGGTTCGGGGACCCTCAGCCCCCACCAGGCTGGGGCCACCCCTACACCCATGGGGGTACGGGATTGTCCTCTCTCCTGGGGGAACGGGGCCAACTTCCCCTTCACGGAGCCCAAACCTTCATCCCGGGGCACGCCTGCACCCTCCTCTCACACTCACAGCCATAGTGACGGTGCCGTGCAAGCGCAGACGCCTAGACGGAGAGCCGGTTTCCCGGTCAGGGGAGGGCACCCCCTGGAAGCCAGGGACAAGCGGCGGCCGCGGCCTCTTCCAAGACTGCAGGCACAGTGTCCGGCACGGAAAAAAACGCCGGGCATGCCGGCACCAATCAAAGGGGAAGAGTCCGCACGCACCTGGCCCAGCAGAGCTGATGAGCTCCAGGCTCCGCCCCTGGCCGGAGCCTGACCCCGCCCACCCGACTCTGGCTTGGCTGCGCACAGGTGCACTTCCTAGGGACGCCGCTAGGGGGCGCCGGTGAGGGGGTTCAGGGACCCTGAGCCTCCACCGGGATGGGGACACCACTGCACCCATGGGGGTACGGGATTCTACTCCCCCGTGGGGAAAGGGTCCCTCTTGCCCTTGGCGGGAGCCCAAACCTTACTCCCGGGGAACGCCTGCACCCTCCTCTCGCACTCACAGATCCAGCGGCGGGGCCGTGCGCCTGCAGACGCCCTAGACAGAGGGCCGGGTTCCCGATCAGGGGAGGGCTCCCCCTAGTAGCCAGGGACAAGCTGCGGCCGCGGCCTCTTCCAAAACTGTAGGCACACAGGCTGGCGCAGAAAAAAGCCCCGGGCAAGGCGGCACCAATCAAAGGGGAAGAGTCCGAACGCACCTGGTCCAGCAGCGCTGATGAGCCCCAGGCTCCGCCCCTGGCCGGAGCCTGACCCCGCCCACCCGACTCTGGCTGCGCACAGGTGCACTTCCTAGGGCCGCCGGTAGGGGGCGCAGGTGAGGGGGGATCGAGGACCCTCAGCCCCCACCGGGCTGGGGCCACCCCTACACACATGGGGTTACAGGATTGTCCTCCCTCGTGGGGGAACGGGGCCAACTTCCTCTTCGCGGAGCCCAAAACTTCCTCCCAGGGCACGCCTGCACCCTCCTCTCGCACTCACAGCCACAGCGACTATGCAGTGCGCCCGCAGACGACCTAGACGGAGGGCCGGGGTCCCAGTCAGGGGAGGGCACCCCCTGGAAGCCAGGCAAAAGCGGCGGCCGCGGCCTCTTCTAAAACTGCAGGCACAAAGGCCGGCGCGGAAAAAAGCCCCGGGCAAGCGGGCACCACTCAAAGGGGAAGAGTCCGCACACACCTGGCCCAGCTGCGCTGATGAGCCCCAGGCTACAACCCTGGCCGGAGCCTGAACCCGCCCACCCGACTCTGGCTTGGCTGTGCACAGGTGCACTTCCTAGGGCCGCCGCTAGGGGGCGCCGGTGTGGGTGTTCGGGGACCCTGAGCCCCCACCGGGCTGGGGCCACCCCTGCACCCATGGGGGTACGGGATTGTCCTTCCCCGTGGGGGAACGTGGCCCTCTTCCCCTTCGCGGGAGCCCAAACCTTCCTCCCGGGGCACGCCTGCATCCTCTTCTCGCACTCACAGCCCCAGCGGCCGGGTCGTGCGCCCGCAGATTCCCTAGATGGAGGGCCAGGGTCCTGGTCAGGGGAGGGCACCCCCTGGAAGCCAGGGACAAGCGGCGGCCACGGCCTCTTCCAAAACTGCAGGCACACAGGCCAGCGCAGAAAAAAAACCCGGGCAAGCCGGCACCACTCAAAGGGGAAGAGTCCGCACGCACTTGGCCCAGCAACACTGATGAGCCCCATGCTCCGCCCCTGGCCGGAGCCTGACCCTGCCCACCAGACTCTGGCTTGGCTGCGCACAGGTGCACTTCCTAGGGCCACCGCTAGGAGGCGCCGGTGAGGGGTTTCTGGGACCCTCAGCCCCCACCGGGCTGGGGCCACCCATGCACCCATGGGAGTACGGGATTGTCCTCCCCCAAGGGGGTACGGGGCCCTCTTCCCCTTCGCGGGAGCCCAAACCTTCCTCCTGGGGCACGCCTGCACCCTCCTCTCGCACTCACAGCCCCAGCGGCGGTGCCGAGCGCCCACAGACGCCCTAAACGGAGGGCTGGGGTCCTGCTCAGGCGAGGGCACCCCCTGGAAGCCAGGGACAAGCGGCGGCCTAGAACTCTTCCAAAACTGCAGGCACACAGGGGGGCGCGAAAAAAAGCCCCGGGTAAGCCGGCACCACTCAAAGGGGAAGAGTCCGCATGCACCTGGCGCAACAGCGCTGATGAGCCCCAGGCTCCGCCCCTGGCCGGAGCCTGACCCCACCCACCCTACTCTGGCTGCGCACAGGTGCACTTCCTAGGGCCGCCGCTAGGGGGCGCCGGTGAGGGGGTTCGGGGACCCTCAGCCCCGACCGGGTTGGGGCCACCCCTGCACCCATGGGGGTACGGGATTGTCCTCCCCCGTGGGGGAACGGGGCCCTCTTCCCCTTCGCGGGAGCCCAAACCTTCCTCCCGGGGCACGCCTGCACCCTCCTCTCGCACTCACAGCCCCAGCGGCGGGGCCGTGCGCCCGCAGAAGCCCTAGACGGAGGGCCTGGGTCCCGGTCAGGGGAGAGCACTCCCTGGAAGCCAGGGACAAGCGGCGGGCACGGCCTCTTCCAAGACTGCAGGCACACAGGCCGGCGCGGAAAAAAGCCCCGGGCAAGCCGGCACCACTCAAAGGGGAAGAGTCGCACCTGGCCCAGCAGAGCTGATGAGCCCCAGGCTCCGCCCCTGGCCGGAGCCTGACCCCGCCCACCCGACTCTGGCTGCGCACAGGTGCATTTCCTAGGGCTGCCCCTTGGGGGCGCTAGTGACGGGTTCGGGGACCCTCAGCCCCCACCGGGCTGGGGCCACCCCTGCACCCATGGGTTACGGGATTGTCCTCCCCCATGGGGGAACGGGGCCCTCTTCCCCTTCGCGGAAGCCCAAATCTTCCTCCTGAGACTTTGAGTATGTTAATAGTCACTGTCACAGAATCTCTCTTCCTTCTGTGTTTACTTACAAATGTATGTCTCAAAGTCCCACAGACTTCCCTGCAGGTGGGGCAGCTGGATTGCACTCTTGGTTCCAAATCTCTGGATCTTCCTCTGGGCTCCGACTTCCTGCCAGGTGGGACCAAGCTTGTGGGGGCATTCAGCTCTCCTCTGACTGTGCAGGGAACCTTCTCCCTCTGGCTCCAGGGGGAGCCTTCTGGCAGATTGAAGCAGTCTTTATTGAAGGAAGTTCCCTGTTCTAAAATGTCACTTTGGAGACAGGCACACTCTTCCGTGACCTGGTCTGCCCCGGCCGTGGTGCCCGCTCCCCCTCTGGGTTTGGACTGCTGACCCGAAGGGTCCTGGCATGGGCAAACTTCCCAGCTCACCTCTGGCTCCTCCAGGAGCCTTCTACCAGTTTCAAGCAGTCTTTACTGAAGAAAGGTCCCTATTCTAAAATGGCGATTCGGATACAGGCATACTCTTCCATGTGCCCGGTCTGCCCCGGCCCTGGGTTCCCACTCCCCCTCTGGGTTCAGACTCCTGTCCAGAAGGGGCCTGGTGTGGGCAAACTTCCCAGCTCACCTCTGACTCCTCTGGGAGCCTACTGCAGGTTTCAAGCAGCCTTTATTGAAGAAAGGTCCCTGTTCTAAAAAGGCGATGCGGGTACGCACTCCCCTGCATACCCGATCTGTCCCAGCCGTGGGTGCCCACTCACCCTCTGGGCTCGGACTTCTGGCCAGAAGGGGCTTGGCGCGGGTGAACTTCCCAGCTCACCTCTGGCTCCTCCGTATGCCTTCTGCTGGTTTCAAGCAGTCTTTACTGAAGAAAGGTCCCTATTTTATGGGGTGTTGGTGATTTTTTTCTGGTCACTAGGTGGGGCCAGAGATCTCTCCTAGTGTCCTTGGGGAGCTGTTTTTTTTTTACCCCATGGGACAGGGGAATAGAGTGTGAGTGGTGGGGAAAGCCTTAATGGCTTTGGGGTTCTGTGTCTGCCTTGTGCCCCACCATCGTGGGGAACCCACGCCCCAAATTTCATGCCCCGGGTCTCAGTTCCAAAGCCCTTAGGTCCAGGATGTGGGCTGTAGCCCAGTTCAGTGTCCGCAGAAATGGCACCTTTTGCACCTGGGCGCCTGGTTTCTGATTACTCAGGGAGGGACATTCACCTCAGTGAGGGCCCCCACGCGTCTCCCCGCAAGCCTAGGCGTGGGGACCTGGGCAGCCGTAATCTGCCTATTCTTTTCAAGCATGCTGCTTTTCCACACAAGCTTACGGGCTGGCCTGGGGCTGTGTGTAGGTCTTCTGGAGTCTTTGTTTTTCTCTAATGGAGCCTGGAACCGTTCATTCACCTCTAAGGCGAATCCTGCAGGGTTCCTCATAGATCCAGTTCACAGGGTGTGGTGGCTGAAATAGTTCCTTTCCACTCACAGTCCCGCTTTATGTGTAGTTTGTTCTTGTTGGTTCTTTAAGTTTTTTTGTTTTTTCCTCCTTCCTGTTGGTCGGAGAGTGCCGACTTTGTGGGTGGGGGAGGGTAGCAAGGTTCTGAGCTTTCCTCCCTTCTAGTCCTCTTTTATGGCAACTTTCTTCTTCGGGTAGTTTGCTGGAGTCATCCGTTTATCATCCGTGTCCCAGTTCTCACTGGGACCTGATGCTTTTCCTCCCTATTAACTTTTTTTTAATGGGAGATCTTACTCGCAGTGTTTTTTCGCTGCCATTTTGATGCGCCTTCTCTCTGCAGATTTTTTATATCAATCTATTGTCAGATATATGGTGTTCACATATGTTTTCCCATTCAGAAATCTGTCTCTTTGTTTTGGTTACTGTCTTTTTTTGCTGTGCAAAAGCCTTTTTAGTTTGGCATGGTTCGAGCCCAGCCAGCCGTAGAGATACCCACATGGCACAGCAGACCTCTCCTGTCTCTTCTGCTGCTCCCTTCAGCAGTGTATTTCAGTCATTCTGCCTGTTCTGCTCCCTGCTCTGTCTCTGGTGAATCCTCTCACCCTCCCACACATCTGGCCTGTAGCCCAGTTCTTGTATTCATTAATAAATAAATCTTTAAAAAAAATTTGAAAAAGAACCATCTTTTGGTTTAATTATTTGAACTACATATTTGATTTATATTTCATTTACTTCTTTTCTATTTTTTAATTATTTTCTTTGTTCCCTGACTCTTTTTTTTTAAGATTTATCCATTTATGTATACAAGAACTGGGGTACAGGCCAGAAGTGTGTGGGGGATGAGGAGATTCACCAGAGACAGAGTGGGAAACAGAAAAGGCAAATTGACTGAAATACACTGCTGAGGGGAGCAGTGGGCGAGGCACAGAGGTTTGCTGTGCCATGTGGGTAACTCCCTGGCTGGGGATCAAACTTGTGCTGCAGTAGCTATGGATAGCCTCAGAGGTTGCTTCTTAACTCCTTGTGCCATTAGGGAGGCCCTGTTCCCCTCAATTTTGTTTTGTTTGTTCTTTCATTTTCTAGTTAACAAGGTGGGAGAAAAGGTTATTTATTTGACCTCTTTCCCGTTTCTTGATTTGGGCTTGCATTGCTATACAGTTCCCAATTAATGCCATTTTTGCTCTGCCCTATAAGTCATAAAAGATTGTGTCCTGATTGTCATTCATGTGAAGGTTTATTTGTTTTCTTGCTTGATTTCCTTGTTAATTCACTGGTCTTTCGGTAACATGTCTGTCTGTCTCTATATAATGTCTCCATATAATGAGAGGTGTTTCCTGTTTTCTTTTTCACTTGATTTATAGCTGGATACTTTTTTTTTTGTCAGAGAAGATTCTTGGTATGTGTTTTATCTTCATCAAATTGTTGATATTTGCCTTGTAACATAACATGTGATTAGTTTTGGAAAATAACCCATGTACACTTGAGAAGAAGATGTATTCCAATTTTG
This sequence comes from Talpa europaea, assembly GCF_964194135.1. NCBI lineage: Eukaryota > Metazoa > Chordata > Mammalia > Eulipotyphla > Talpidae > Talpa > Talpa europaea. Next base: position 47,548,646 of record NC_140083.1, on the reverse strand, counting down.
GGATATTCAGTGATCTATAAATGTCAGTGAGGATCAGGTTATCTAAATATCCATTTAGGAATATTATACCCCTATTTATTTACTCCCTAGTAGATCTTCTCATTGGTGAAAGTGGGGTGTGGATGTCTCCTACCACAAATGTGTTTATTTTTTTCAATGCCTTTAATTAGACTTGATAGTAATTGCTCAATATATGTTGCTGTACTATTGCTTGGTGAGTACATATTGATGTGTGTAATATATTCCTGGTGCATTGTTCCACTAATCATTATAGAAATAGAACCTTTTTTTAACTGGAAATCTAGTTTTTGTCTTATATAATTATGGCTGTCTCTTCACAGCTTTGGGTTCCATTTACTTATAGGATTGATTTCTAACCTTTAAAAAAAATAAAATTGAGTCTATGTTTACCTTTCAACACAGAAATTATTTGGATTATATTTCTATCTTTTAAACATCCTTGTTTATTTTTTCACAGTGTAGGATGTCTCCCCTCAGGTGCAGTCATTATATATTCCCCACCACCAAAGCTCCCACATACTCTAACAGTATTTATCTTTCTCTTTCTGGCTCACTTCATTTAGAATAATCCCTTCCAGTTGCTATCCATGTTGCTACAAATAACATGAATTTATCATTTTTGATCACTGGATAATATTCCATTGTATACATGTACCACATTTTCTTGATCCACTCATCTCTTCTGGGATATTTATGCTGTTTTTATATCTTGGCTATTGTAATCAGTGCTGCTATAAATATAGAAATGCAGGTTTCCTTTTAAATTTGTGTTGTTGTGCTTTTTTAGATAGATACGTAGGAGTGGAATAGATGGACAATGTGGTCCATTTTTAGTATTTTCAAGATCTTCACCTTTATTTCCATGAAGGCTCAATTAGTCTACATTCTCCCCAAGAGGCTTCCTTTTCCTCCACACACACACGCTAGGATTTTTTTTTTAATGGGCCATACTCACAGGTGTGAGGTGGTATCTCATTGTTTTGTTTTGTTTGTTTGTTTTTGCAAATTATTACTTCTTTGTTTTATTAGGTTTTACAAGTGTTTCACTGTGTGCATGTGCTGGCTTCTGTAATTAGAAAACAAGTTTTTGTTTTTGTTTTATTTTTTTCCTGCCAACAAATTTCTCTGTTCCAAAATGTTAATTATAGCATTATCTATAATAAAATTGGGTACAATTTAAATGTCTAACAGTTTTTGATTTACATGTACCTGATGATAAGTGATGATGAGCATTATTCCCAACAAGATATTCAAGTGTCTTTAAATCAGTGAGTCCAATCCACTTATATTTAAAGTGAGTATTGATAAATGAATGTCTTTTGCTGCCACTTGTTCTTAATGTCTATGGTTTTATATATTCCATTTTTCATTTTTTGTGTATGTTCCTCTCTTCAGTTTAGATATATAAGCTCTTTTTCTTATGTATTGGAGCAGGGGGGCAGGTCTAGTATTGCAAATTCCTTCAGCTTATCTTTGTCTGAGATGGCCATAATTTTTCATTCATATATGATAAGATGCAACAAACATTTGGGATGAAAACCTCAAAAACGAGGATATGTAGGACAAACTCAACATAATAAAATCATTAATTATATGCAACAAACAATATTATACTCAATGGTGAAAGCCTGAAAACTTTTCCTCTAAGATCTGGTACAAAATAAGGATATTCACTTTCAACACTACTATTCTATATAGTTTTGAAGTTCTATATGAAGTAGTTAAGAAAGAGAAATCTATAAAAAAATTCATATCTGAAATTGAGTCTTGCAGGATCTATTACTCTTGACTAATAGTTTTTAGGTAGTTGGAGCACATCATCCACTCTCTTTGCCTATAATGTTTCTTCAAAGAAATCTTCTTCCCTGTTGCCAATTACAACATTCTTTTTATTTTTATTTTTGTCCTCAATGCCTAATTGCACTACTATATGTTTTAGTGTAGGTATCATTTGTTTAGGTGCTCTGGTGTCCTTTTAGTTTCCTAGATTAATTTCCTTCTCCAGGTTGGGGAAGTTTCCTTCTTTTATGTGATTAAACAGCTTCTTTTGTTCTTTGTGTGTCTCTCCCCCTTCTCAGATGCCCATTGTTTTTATATTCTTGTTCCTCATGCTATTAGACATTTCTCATGTTTTGTTTTTGTTCTACACAGTCTCTTTGTTCATTTGAGTCATCAAATACACTGATTTGATCTTCCATTTGGTCTATTATACTTCCATAACTTTCTCCTGAATTTTCATTCCTTCTTTCCTCTTTTTAGATACTGATTTTTTTTCATAGTTTTTGTATGTAGAGCTTCAATTTCTATTTTTTGTTGATTTTTAGTTCTCAGTGTATCTGCTTGTTTTCTGAATTTTCTCTTATATCTTTGAATTTCTTTATACTGCAACTTGTATTCTGCTTCTGATTTTCCACATTTTAGTGATTTAGTTCTGTATAATTGTTTGTAATCTGTGTATGTTTATAGGTTTATTCATGTTTTTCTTATACATTTTGGTGTTCCTACATATAGTGCATTGTTATGGATGAATGTGGTACTTCCCTGATTTATTGAACCCTTGCTCATTATTTAATGCCTGCCGGTCCTGCCTGCAGGCCGACGGGGTTCAGGAACACGGCAGAGGGTCTGGGGATGAAAAGACGCTTCTACTCACATGGATGGCTGCAGGAACTCTGTTTATTTTAGGGGAGGGGCTATATCTCGGAAAGCCTGTGCATGCACTTTACGAGGATTTGCAACATCCGGTTACTGTTGCATCAGCCTCCGCTTTGGGCGGAAGTGACTCATCTTTGGGTGGAAGCGACCACCACCCCAGGTCCCCCTGCTGGTGTAAGCCTGGTACTGACAAATGCCCATCCTATTTCTTGTCACTTTCTCTTTTTTTGAAACAAGGAGTTTACTTTATATGCTGTATATTTGGCAGTCCTGCCATTCTGGTGTGTCCCATTTGCTTGTAGGATTTTATTTGATTATTTACTATGAATCTATGTTTGACTTGGAGCTCAGTGTGTCTCCTAGAGACCAGAAAGTTAGCTTTTGTGCTCTAATTCAGATAGCCACTCCGTGTATTTTGATTGGTGTGTTCAGTCAATTTATATTTAAAGTGATTATACATATATAGGTATTTGCTTCTGTCATTTTATCTAGTTTTCTGGTTCTGTTTATTTTCTCGTGTGTGTGTGTGTGTGTGTGTGTGTGTGTGTGTGTGTATGCGTGTGTGGTTTCTTTGTTTTGGTTTTGATAAGAGTTATCATTTTAACATTTACTGTAGGGAAGGGATGATATTTTCAAGCTCTTCTAGTTTATGCTTTCTGGATAAACCTTTAATTACCCCTTTATACCTGAAAGAGAGAATTGCTGGATAGTATTTTGTTGGTAGTTTTTACCTTTGAGCATATTAAACATACAATTTCATTCTTTCTTTGACTGTAGGTAATCTGCAGAGATGTCTGATGGAAACCTGATAGGATTTATTTTCATGCATTACCTACTTGTATATTCCTGACAGTTTTATATGAGTCACTTTTCCCCATATCCTTACAACTTCCAACTTAAATCAAAAAGTTGTTGAACTTCTTTAACAAAATTTTTCCTTAATATATATTTCTCAGAATGTTTGTAACATGGCATCTTTTTTTTAGAGGTTTATTTATTTATTTATACAAGCACTGGGTACAGTCAGAGGTACGGGAGAGTGAGAGAATTCACCAGAGCCAGAGCGGGGAACAGAACAGGCAGACAGATGAAATACACTGCTGAGGAGAGCAACAGGCACGGCAGGAGAGGGCTGCGCCCCATGTGGGACCCTCGCCTGGTGGGCAGGGATAGAACTGGTGCTGCAGAGGCTGCAGGCAGCTTTGCAACCCAGCACTCAACCATTACGCCACCAGGGAGGCCCTGTATTAAGGCATCTTTTTGTAAATCTGTCAATTATCTTGCATTTCCTTTTCTAGGAATTGTATGTTCTTAACTGTGGGCTTTTTTTTTTTTTTCAAGATGGCTCCTGTTAATACCTGTCACTCTGTTCTTCATGTAGTCCCCTTTCATATTATACTGGACAACTGAAATATGAGGTCCTCCTTGGTGGTGCAAGGGGTTAAGTTCCGCACTATGAAGCAATCCACAGCTTCTGCAGCATGAGTTCGATCCCCAGCTGGCCAGAGAGAAACTCACATGGCAAAGCAGCAGACCTCTCCTGCCTAGCCCTTTGCTCCCCTCAGCAGTGTATTTCAGTCAGTCTGCCTGTTCTGTTCCCTGCTCTGTCTCTGGTGAATCCTCTCACCCCCCTGCATCTCTAGCCTGTACCCCAGCTCTTGTATGCATAAATAAATAAATTTTAAAAAATGGAATATGAAAAAAGAGATATCATGTCACAGCTAAGATTAGATTATGAAAGACTTGAAAATTCTTTCTTAATCATTCTTTTTATCTTAGAAAATTTGATCTGGTAGGACCAGCAGTCATTGTTGCAAGAAGTCTGATGAGGAAACCAATATGGCAAAGGACTGAGACCTCTTGCCAACAGTGAGCAAGAAATTAACAGGTCCAGAAAGCATCTACATGGATGAACGTGAAAGTATATACGTATGGCTACAGTCTTAGTACAATCTTGAAAGCAATTACATGAAAGATCCTCAAACTATCCACCTAACATCTTCCAGAATTCCTTTACTCTATGACTTTATGAATGTTTGTTAATTTAAGATGTTTCAGAAGGGATTATGCTCAGTGAAATAAGCCAGGAGGAAAAAGAAAAAATATCGGATGGTTTCACTTATAGCAGGTATATAGGGGACCCAAATAAGACTTCAGTGTAAAAAAAAATAATAATAACAGTACAAAACACAACAAAGAAAAAACAGACAATTATAAATCAGAGATATCCTTCAGGGGAGGAGGAGGAAGAGAGATCAGATGGTGGGATGGAGGAGCACAGGGGACTGAGGTGATGGTGCATGGGTACATTGGTGAAAGAAATTCTATGGGGACTACACCTGAGGGGGTGGGGGGAAACAAATATTGCTTAAAAATGAACAATTTATTTTAAAAATAAAAATAAGATGCTTCATTTGCAGGTTGGGTAATTTTTAATTCTAAAACAGTTTCTGGATATTTTTTATTCAGTTTCTTTAACTGACTTTAGGAATTTGAAAAAAAATTGTAATATTAATTTTTTGCTAATTATATAGGTATAAATCACTTCTGTTAAATTTTGGCTTATCTTTTTGTTAATTTATGGTGATTATTTTAGAACAGATATTTAACTCAAGTTCACCACAATTTTCCTCTTTTATCATTTATGTTCTTGGCATTTGATGTAAAAATCCATTGCCTCGATGAAAAAGAGATAGCTTCCAATGTTTTTATTTAACTGTTTTAAATTTTTACCTTTATACTTTTAGATTTTTGTCAGTATGGAAGGAGCTGTTCAACTGGCCAAAACTTGTCTCCTTACAACACCACTTGTAAAATAGCTTAAGCAATTTTTTGTGCATTTTTCAATTTGAATATTGTCCTTGGTTCTGACAATGAACAAAGTTACATAATTATCAAGTAATGCCGTGGTCCTTGTGGACACCTCCTGAGAAAATTACCTTATCCATTTTTACATTTTTCATGCTTCAAATAGCAGGTTACAGACACTAGTCATCCCTTTTGGTGTGTTAGCACCTGCACCCTTTTTCTATGTGTTTCTCTTTACTCACCATCATAGCTTCTATCTCTTTGTCTCTGTTTGTTCTCTCACACTCTTAACCTTCGAGTCCTCACATTTTTATTGGTGTGTAAAATAATCTTTTTAATGAATTTTTAATGTTTTACATTGCTTAATTTTATATTACGTAAATGTCTAGTATTTTTTTTAATTCTGACTTATTTTGCTACTCATTATTCTCTCAACTTCCTTCTTTCTCTTGAAATTTACTGCATATCATTTCTGATGTCTTTATGACAATGCATGGTGTGAATATAGCATGTATCTTGATGTAATTGTCTCCCAATGGACATTTAGGCTGCTTTGATGGCCTATCTATTGTAACTAATACTGTTATGAAGTCTGTGGAAAATATGGTCATTCATATTGACAGTTTCATTTTCTATGGATACATGCCCAATAGTGAGATTTGTATGTGGTATAATGTTTCCTTTTTTGGAGATAAATCTATATTTCTTTCAATATTGGTTGTGCTTGTTTACATTACCACCAACCATGTGATAGGTCTCAATTTTCTCTGCACTGTGTCTAACACTTGTTTGTGGACCTCCCTTTATTATGTACCAATTTTAAGGGCATGAAAGAGTAACTTTCTGTGATTTTAACCTGTATCTCTCACAGGCAACAGTGAATTATTTTTTTCATATGTACTTTGATCTTCTGGATATCCTCACTGGTGAATTGACTGTTCATAAATGTTTTCCACTTATTAGTTGGGTTGTTTATTTTTTATTGTTGGATTGTATGACTTTTTCAGATCTTAGATAATAATAACTTATGAGTTACATAACATGTAAATATTTTATTCCATTCAGTTGGGTGATTTTTAAATTGTCTTGTATTTTCATTCACTGTATAAAAAACATCTTAACTTGAGGTAATTACAGTTGTATACTCTAGTTTTTAATACCGTTGACATACATAAAGGTTAAGTTACCAAAAATATCTATATCATTGATATCATGGAGTGTATCACCAATGTTATCTTTTATGTTTTTTGTTTGCAGGTATGGTATACATCTTTAATTAATTTGTATTTTATTTTTGTGTATGGGATTAGCAAGTGATCCAAGTCAATTATTTCGTGTATGACTTTCCAATTTTCCTAACACCTTTTTTCAAAAAGATTCTCATTTCCCCATTTTATGATCTTATTTTTTAAGATAGGTTAAGTGCTGGTTGATATGTGAATTTATTTCTAGGCTTTCTATTCTATTCTATCCATCCATATATCTGTTTTTGTACCAATACCATATTGTTTCTAGTACTGTTGTTTTACAGTAAAGTTTGAAGTCAGCCAATGTGATACCTACATTTTTCTTCTTTTTTCCTATAGGAAAATGTCTTTTGTATTTTCCTATAATTTTTATTTATATGGAATATACTATATATATTATATCATATATAGAGTACATTAAATTTATCATTTTAGCCAGGATAATCATTTTGATTAATTGATTCTGCTGATTCATGAGTATGGGATATCCTTCCACCTCCTTATGTCATAAAGTCCACTGGTAAGATCATATGGTATAAGTATTTAAAATTCTTAGGTTAATGCAAGTTATTTAATTATTTTTTAAGCAATTACAAATGGAGCTATTTTCTATTTTTTTACTTCTTTTTGGATGGTTATATACCAAGAGTGTATAAATTTTTGAATATTGGTATTGCAGTCTGTCATTTTGCCATGTTTACTTATTGTTACTTGTAATATTTAATCAAGTATATATAATATCATATCATTTTACAAATATTTATAATTTCTCTTCTGATTTGGAATCATTGCATTGCCTGATTTCATCTGATGGCTCTGGTCAAAATCTCTAATAAATGTTAACAGGATAATGCCAACACTTGTCTCCTACCAGAGAGTAAAAGGAAAGCTTTCAATTTTTCCCCATTAAGTACTAATGTTGCTGTTGGTTTATGATATATGGCCTTTATTATATTGATGTAGATTTCTCCTATTACCATCTAGTTTTAAGTTATCATAACTGAGTGTTAAATCATATCAAACACTTTCTCTGCATCTATTGATGTCATAGTTTGATTTTTATCTTTACTTTTGTTGATCTAATGTATCACATTTCATTGATCAACATATTAAATTATTTGACAACTGGGATGAATACCACTTGATTGTCATATACGATACTTGTGATAAATTCTTTACTTCACTATGCTATATTTTGTTGAAGATATTAGCACCAATGTCCATCAAAGGTATAAGTATATAGTTTTCTTTGCTTTTTGTCAATTTTTGGAATTAAGGAATGTTGACATTAGACATTAGAGAGGGCCTCACCTGGTGGCGCAATGGTTGAGCACTGGGTTGCGAAGCTGCCTGCAGCCTCTGCAGCCCGGTTCGATCCGCAGCTGCCGGGGCGAGGGTCCCACATGGTGCGCAGACCTCTTCTGCTGCATCCGCTGCTCCCCTCAGCAGTGTATTTTGTCACTCTGTCTGTTCTGCTCCCTGCTCTGGGTCTGGTGAATTCTCTCACCTCCCGTGCTTCTGTAAATAAGCTTCTGTATTCAGTGCTTTATAAATAAAAAAAAAATAATCTTTAAAAAAAAAGAAAAAAATATATTAGAGAGAATTTCCTCTTCTGTAGTAAAAAAATGAGTGAGATGTGTATTTTTTATAATTAATTTACAATTTATTTTTGAAAATAGTTTACAAGTAATTTGAAGAAAATATTCCAGATAGGTAAACAGTTGCTCTGAACATACCTTTGTTATTTCATCAAAACAAATACGCTGTGTGCTATGTGCTTACTGATGAAAACAATAAAACAAGATAAAGAATTCTTAAAATGAAAGCACTCTAAAAGAACTAATCAGGTGAAGACTTGCAAGAGATGCAGAATGAAGTCTTCTCTTTTGCTCCCAGTCCCCCCTGAGGCAAAGCTTACATCAGCAAAGGAATGTACATAGTGAGATATGTATTTGTCCTTCTTTCAAGGTTTGATGAAATTCATTTGTAAAGCCATCTGGGCTTGGCCTTTTTTCCTTCCTGAAGATTTTTTGTTAGTATTTCAATTTCCACACTTGTGAACTGTTGGTTCCATTTATATGTTTCTTCCTGGTTACCCTTCCTAAAATATACTGATCTAGAATTATGTCCCTTTCTTCAAAGTTATCAAATTTGTTAATATACAGTTTTCAAAGCTAATCTCTCAATACCTTTATATTTCTGTTTAATCTATGATGATTTCTACACTTTTATTTGTGATCCTGTTTAATAGTGTGCTCTCACATGCTCTCTCTCTCTCTCTCTCTCTCTCTCTCTCTTTCGCTCTTGCTCTTGCTCTCGCTCTCTCCCCCCTTCAGCCTAGGTAGACATTTACAATGTCAACGTTTGTTAAATTTGTCCTCAAAAGTTTTATTTTCTTTCAGCCTATACAAAATTACAATAATGTTCTTATATTTGAGAGCTGTGTATAAATAATAATATGCCTTGACTTTTTCACTATTTTTCTTTTTTCTACTTGGATAGTAGACAAGAATGAACACCTTTTTGCTTTCATCTGGTTTTTGAATTGCCAGAAGCAAAAGTCATCAATTTCAAGACATGAGCTATAAAGTGATTTTAAATTGATGAATGTGCAAGTTTCATGCACCCTGGGTCATTGTTGCACCCATCAAATGAACAAGATCAGCAATTTTTAGCTTCTTAAGAATTACAGAGTCAAGAAAATCTGTACCTTGCCACTTAAATTTAATATTGAATCTCCTCTTGTGAGGGCAGGTTTATTTTGTGTTTATTATTAAACTTTACAATTTTTATAGAGTAGAGAAACTTTTATTTTCCTTCAGTATATGTATGAAATATTATTCTATATTGTTTGCAAATAATATGGTAAAAGGCAATAGGGGTACAGAAATAAATATATTCACTAGTTATTTTCACAAGTTAAAGGAAATAAATAGCAATATGGTATATATAAATTGAGAAAAAATAATTGATTTTTAAAAACTGTCTGCTATATTTCAATGAAGTATAAATTGGACTCTTAATCTAGAATTGTCTGTTAAATTATTTCCAAGAACTTGCGGAAGAAAACTGGACATCATTATCTAAGGCATGACTAGGTTGTAGTAGCATGTAAAAATGAGCATATTACCTGCAGTGAGAACCACTGATGACACATGAAACACAAAAGAAATGTATGCCAAAAGAAAAGCAGTTATAAACAGATGGAATAGAGAGTGAAAATGATTTTTAAGAGAATATTTAAAGTTTATTATTTTAAATTACAAAAAAACAAAAATTCCAAAACTTTAGGCATATACTTCTCTACAAATATAACTAAAATGTGGAAGGATGTGCTAAATAGTTGCAAGCAGTTAAAATGAAACATACCTATAAAACATAAATTCATATTTTATAATAGTTATAGCACTACATGTAATAGTCAAGTAATGCATATTAAGTCTTGACCAATTAATTTTTCAATGTCTTTACAAATATAAAAAAATATTATTTGAGAATAACCAATTTCTTCTTAAGAAAATAGAATTACCCAAAATTTTACTAGATGGGCAAAATAAGAAAAAATAAATAAATACAAAAACCCGAAACATCACACCTGATATGATAACGCAAATAATTTTCTCCCCTTTTGAAAAATAACTAGGGCCTCACCTGGTGGTGCAGTGGTTGAGCACTGGGATGTGAAGCTGCCCGCAGCCTCTGCAGTGCCTGTTCGATCCCCAGCCGCCGGTGAGGGTCCCACATGGCATACAGATCTCTCCTGCCATGCCTGCTGCTCCCCTCAGCAGTGTATTTCGTCAGTCTGCCTGTTCTGTTCCCTGCTCTGGCTCTGGTGAATTCTCTCACCCTCCCGCGCTTCTGACTGTACCCAGTTCTTGTATAAATAAATAAATAAATCTTTAAAAAAATAAAAACTAAAAATAAATCTGTGCTGTTTCTCCTATCTGTTCATTGGCATGATCTTCATTAAAATAAATATATCTTGGAGAGAAAGTAACTCTCCTGCACTGCTGGTGTTAGTGCAAACTGGTCCAACTACTATGGAAAGCTATGTGGAGATTTTTCAACCTACTAAAGATAGAGCTTCCACATGATCCAGCAATTCCACTCCTAGATATTTACCCAAAGGACACAGAAACATCAATTCCAAAGAGCACCTGCACCCTATGTTTATAGCAGCACAATTTACAATAGCTAAGCTTTGGAAACAACCCAAATGCCCAAAAATAGATGACTCGATCAAGAAGATGTGGTTCATATGCACAATGGAATATTACTCAGCGTTCAAAGAAGATAAACACATGCAATTTGCAGCAACATGGATGGCGCTGGAAGGGATCATGCTCAGCAAAATAAGCCAGAAAGAAAAGAAAAATACCAGATGTTCTCACTCATAACAGGAATCTAGAAAACCTAAATAAGGGACCAGGAAAAGAATAACTATAAGAAAGAAAAAAATCAAAATCAACAAACAACTATGAACCAGAGACACACTTTTGGGGGGGCAGGGAAAGGCGGGATTGGTGTCAAAATCAGGGGTTGCAATTGTATGAGGAATATAAAAATAAAAAAAATAAAAATTAAAAATTAAAAAATTAAATTAAAAAATCTATCTATATACGTCTGTATCTATCTATAGCTATGTCTCTAATCATGTATACATATATCTATTATATGCAAATATATATACACGCACATATATTTATTTATTTGTATATCTAAGGCACATTGGTTTACAATGTTGTTTATGATTTAGAGCTATACAATCACAACCTTCAAGGTATATGCTACCACCCTAGACCCATCTCCAAGGTACCCATAGTCCTCAAATACAGGAGACTGTTCCCCATCCTCAATATGCACTACCCCCTCCCACTCTGTCTCTTGTAACCTTGATTTTCCAGTCAAATTTCTAGGGTTTGTGTTTGGTTTTGATAACTGACCTATGTTATTTTTCTATATTCCACATTACATTATCCTGTATTTTTCTTTCTCCTTCTGAATTTTCACCTACCATAATCCTCTCCAATTCCAACTATGTTGTAGCAAGTGGCAAGACTTAATCTTTTTATAGCTTAGTGGTTTTCAATTGTGTGTATATATATCATATTTTCCTAATCTACACATTTAACTTTGGGCACTCGTGTTGTTTCCATAACTTGATATTGTAAATAATGCTGCAATGTATATATTATTCATTGCATATATCTTTACTTTTTGTATTAATGTTTTTTCATTCTTCAGGTAGATAGTGAGGAGTGAAATTGTTGGATCCTACTGTATTTTTAATGTTTTGAGAAATCACCACACTGTTTTCCTTGAAGATTGGATGAGTCTATATTCACACCAAAGCATATGAGGAATCCTTTTCCTCCATGTTCTAACAAAAATGTGCTGGGTCTCCCTGGTGGCAAGGGTTAAGATACAACCTATAAAGCTATCCACAGCCACTGCAGCATGAGTTTGATTCCCAGCCAGTCAGGGAGCAACCCACATGGCACAGCAGACCTCTCCTGACTTGCCCACTACTCCCCTCAGCAGTGTACTTTGATCAATCTGCCTCATCTGTTCCTCACTCTGTCTCTGGTGAATCCTCTCACCCCCCACACCTCTGGCTTGTACCCCAGCTCTTGTATGCATAAATAAATAAATCTTTTAAAAATGTGCTGTTTCTGATCTTTTAGATATAGGATAGTCTCACAAGTATGAAATCATATCTCATTTTGATTTTGATTTGCATTTCTTTTATCAAAAGTTATAATGAGTATTTTCTCATGTGTTTATTGACCATCTGTATATCTTCTTTGGAGAATCACAGTTTAGAATATGCCAAATTTTTGATTGGGTTATTTGTTTTCAATTTAAGCTGTTTATGTTCTTGTATATCTTGAACATCAGCATCAACACTTTGTCAGCTGTTTGAAGTGACAATATTTTATCCCATTCAGTTCATTGCCTTTTCTATTTTAGTGACAAATTCTTTCACTTTGTAAAAATGTTTAATTTGATATAATCCTCATTGTTTGTATTCTGTTTTATGCCTCTTGATGTTGGAGACAAATCCATAAAGATATTACTAGAATCTATGATATGAACTGTTTTGCCTATTCTATGTGTTTTTGGGTTTCAAGACTTACATACATATTCATTTTGAATTAATTATTGTACATGGTGAGAGATAGTGGTCTAGTTTCATTTTTTTGTATGTGACTGTCTACTATTTCTAACACAATTTGTAGAAGAGACATTTCCTTTATGTCTATTTTTGATCATTTTGTTATACATTAACTATATTTTTATGTATGGGGCTATGTGGACTCTGAAAGCTATTCTATTAGTCTTTATGTCTATTTTGTTCCAGTAGCATACTGTTCTGATGGCCACAACTTTGTCTTTCTTTGTGTTATATTTGCTTGTATGATTATTTTTCACCATTTTATCTTTAAGTCTTATTATTGGAGCTGAGGTGTATCTCCTACAGGCAACAAAAATCTCACTTTTGGTTTCTAGTCCAAATGACTGCTTCATGACTTTTGATTGGTGAGTTCAGTTCATTTGCATTAATGGTGATAACTGATATATGCAGGTCAGCTACTTCCATTTAATTGCTAGTTTTCTTATTATATATAGATTTGTTGTTGTTGTTGAAGCTTTATCTTTGGTTTAGTTACATGAGTCCTTTCAACATATCTTGTCAGGGAGGCTTAGTGTTCACAAACTCCCTCAGTTTCTGTTCATCTGAGAAATATGCACTTTTTCCCTCATATCTCAAATAGAATCTCATATTTGAAGTCAGATATAAAACTTGTTGTCATCTATTTTTGGGCATTTGGGTTGTTTCCAGTTTTATCTATTGTAAATAATGGTGCGATAAACATAAGTGTACAGGTACTCTTTTGAATCACTGTTGTTGTGTCCTTTGGGTAGATCCCTAGGAGTGGTATTGCTGGATCATATGGTAGCTCCATTTTTAATAGACTGAGGAACCTCCAGACAGCTTTCCACTGTGATTGAACCAGTTTGCACTCCCACCAGTAATATAGGAGAGTTCCTTTTTCACCTCATCCTTGCCAACATTTTTTGTTGCTTGTTTGTTTGATATGTGCCATCTTACTGGTATCTTACCTTACTGGTTACCTTACTGGTATCTTACCTTATGTGCTTACCTTACTGGTAAGGTGGTATCTCAGTGTGGTTTTGATTTGCATTTCCCTGATTATAAGGGATGTTGAACATTTTTTCATATGCCTGTTGTCCATCTTTATTTCCTCTTCAGAGAAATGTCTTTTGAGTTCTTCTGCCCATTTCTTGACTGGATTGTTTATTTTGTTTTGCTAAGCCGTGTGAGTTCTTAGTATATCTTTCTGAACAGTCCCTTATCAGTTGAATGGAGTGCAAAGATTTTTTTTTCCCAATCAGTGGGGTGTCTCTCTGTTTTGGTTAATGTCTCTTTTGCTGTACAGAAGCTTTTCAGTTTGATGTAATCCCAGGTGTTTATCTTTACCTTCACTATCACTGCTTTGGGTGATGAGTCTTTAAAGATAGGCAAAATCTAAAAACAACCGAAATGCCCAAAACCTGATGACTGCATCAAGAAGATGTGGTGTATATACAGAATGGAATATTATTCAGCAATCAAAAATGATAAACTCATGCCATTCACAGCAACATGGAAGGAACTAGAAGGAATTATGGTCAGTGAAATAAGCCAGAAGGAAAAAGAAAAATATTGGATGGTTTCACTTATAACAGAAATATAGGGGAACCAAATAAGACATCAGTGTGAAAAAAACAGTAGTAACAGTACAAACCACAACAAAGCAAATACAGACAATTATAAACCAGAGACATACTGCAGGGGAGGAGGAGGGACAGGGGTAAGAGAGAGGGAGGGAGGAGCACAGGGGACTGTGTTGATGGTGCATGGGTGTGTTGGGAAAGGAAATTCTATGGGGACTCAAGCTGAGGGAGTTGGGGAAAGCACATATTGTCTAAAAAATTTAAAAAATGATAAATGTTAAAAAAATCAAATATAATTAAATCTAAAAAAAATAACACTGGTTGTGCTATTTTCATGTGTTGTCTGCTTCTTTTTCCTAGTCAATTTCAATGTTATTTCTTTGTCTTGAATTCTTGGGTCATTTCATTAATGTCTGTCTTGCTTCTCTTTAGGTGAACAGGTGGTCTTTTATATTTATGAAGTTGTATATTTAAATCCTTCTCTATGGTTTGGAAGTTTCCCTGAATAATTTATTTGAATAAGTTTTCTGCTGTATTCTCAGTAACTTCACAGAATGTCCATTATTTTTTTTTACTTTTTCCTCATTATTTTGTTACCTTTCCTGGCCAGCCAGGGAGATCCCCACATGGTGTGGCAGACCTCTCCTGCCTTGCCCGCTGCTGCCCTCAGCAGTGTTTTCAGTCCATCTGCCTGTTCTGCTCCCACTCTATCTCTGGTAAAACCTCTTACCCTCCTGTGCCTCTGGCCTGTACCCCAGTTCTTGTATACATAAATAAATCTTATTTTAAAAATTCATTTATATACATATTTATGAAATTGATTTCTGTTGCTTTCTTTAGCAAAATAGCCTTTAAATACAAAGGAGAATTTTAGTGACATTTTGCAATTTAATCACAACATATTGCCATTGAATACAGAAGAGTAGAAACCAGATACACATATTTGCAAGTGACTGTCTCAAAAGTCAATGCCACAAACTTGATTAATGTTTGTGAAACATAAAAAAAGATTTTTGGATAATCTCGACAAAAAAATTCAGGATTATTCTTCTTTGTGGCTAAGCAAAATATCAGAATCTTAGGTATAACTAAACCTTGAACTTAGGTAAAATATGATTATAAGTTTATCTTTTCTGCAGTTTAAAAAAGTGTAATTCAAGTAAGTTTGCCAGAAAATATATAGAAAATATAATTAATTTGAATTCCATTTTACTTTATTTTTATTCAAGTAATATGACATTATAAATTTCTGTAAGTTTTAGGTGTGCATCATTTAGAATCAGCATGTATATATACTATATATTATGTTCATCACTGCAGATCTAATTTATACATTAGTATATCCCGAACATCACTATATGCAATGTGCCCATTTGCTGAATCTGTCAACTTTTATGTCAATTAGGATTATAAGACTACATTTATCATCCTAAACTATATGATATATGTAAAAGTCATTAGCCAATAATATTTGATAAAGGGAGACATGGTAATGAGAAAATGAAATATCCCTTATGTTAAAGATATTCATTAATTTTACTTTTACAGGATATGAAATCATAGAAGAGATATATATGGAAATCATATTCTTGTTGAATAATATACTTCTCTATATAGAGCAGAGTTGCTCATACCACAAGTGATTTGCTCAATAACTGGCTGTAAATCTTCAAAGTGTTTCATATCTACCAATGCTTTTGCAAATTTTAGATATGAAAACCATCCAGAAAATGTGAAATGCTGTTTTATTTTAAAATACAAATTTACTGGAAATATTAATATCCTTAATAACCACTGAGTGTGATCTATCTCCATTTTGTTCTTACCACTTCCATCTCATCTTCTCCCATGGATGCCTCGGTTCTATGCTCAGCTTTCAATGGTTAGTTATTAAGTTTGATTTTACCTGACCCTTTGTTTGGCATCTCATTTTCCAGAGATAAGTAACACCATTCAGAATTTTTATTTCTACCTCTGGCATAATTTGCTTAGCATAATCCCTTGCAGCTTCATTTGATTGCCACAAATTGCATAGTTTATATTTTGATCAATGAGTAGTATCCCACTTTGTATTGAGATCACATATTCTGGTTCACTCATCACAGTTTTTTTTTTTCCCCTTTTTGATGTGGGTCATTCTCACAGACAAGAACTATTACATCATTGTGGTCTTGATTTGAATTTCACTAACAATAAGTGATGCTGCAAATTTTGTCATATGGCTGTACGTTGTATATCTTGCTTTGAGAACTACCTCTTTAGTTCTGTTTCCCATTTTTCTTTGATTGGGTTATTTGTTTTCTTTGTGTAGAGTTATATAAATTGTTTCTATATCTTGATATCAGCCCATTGTCAGATATATGGTATGTGAATATTTTCTTGTTTTTTAAGATTTATTTATTTATTTATACATACAAGAACTGAGGTACAGGACAGAGATGTTGGGGTGTGAGAGGATTCATCAGAGACAAAGTGGGAAACAGAACAGGCAGATTGACTGAAATACACTGCTGAGGGGGGGCAGTGGGCGAGTCAGGAGAGGTCTGCAGGCGGGGATCAAACTCATGCTGCAGTGGCTGTGGGATAGCTTCACAGGTTGCGTCTTAACCCCTTGTACCACCAAGGAGGCCTAGATGTGTGAATATTTTCTCCCATTTAGTAGGGTGTCATTTTGCTATGGTTTCAATTCTGTTGTTGTTTTGCTTTGTTTTCTGTGCAGAAGTTTTTAGATTTTTCTGTAGCCCCCATATTTATTTATATTCACTTTTATTTTCCTTACTGTTGGGAACATCTGCAAATATATCACTGAATCTTATGTCATGAAGTAAAACACTTGCCTATTTTTTTAGTTTCAGGACTTACATCCAAGTTCTTTATCTATCTTGCATTGATTTTTGTGCATGCTATGAGACAGTGATCTGGATCTTTCCTTTTGCATGTTATTGATCAGTCTAGTTGACCCACCACCATTTATTGAAGAATCTTTCAATGTGCATTCTTGTCTCATTTGCCATATACTAACTGTCCATGTAGGTGTGGATTTATTTCTGGTGGTCTTGATTTATTTGTTTTATGCAATTGTTTCTGTTCCAGTGCCATGCTGTTTACATTATTGTAACTTTGTATAAGAGTTTGAAGTCTGAAAGTGTGATACCATTATTACCATTTTTATTTTAAATCAGGATTGCTGGGGCCATCCTGGTGGTGAAAGGGTTAAGTCTCAGCACTACAAAGCTGTTAGCAGCCACTGCAGCAGAAGTTCAATCCCTGGCTGGGGAGATAAACTACAAAGTGCAGCAGACCTCTCCTGTCTACCTTGCTGCAACCCTCACCAGTGTATTTTAGTAGATCAGTCAGCTCTGCTCCCTACGCTGGCAATGGAGAATTGTCTCACACCCACACTCTGGCCCACACCCCAGTTCTTATATGCATAAATAAATAAAAATAAAATATTAAAAAAATCAGGATTGCTTTGGCTATTTGAGGTCTTTGTGGTTCTATATGATTTTATTTTTTATAAGATGTATTTATTTATGTATACAAGAACAGGGGCACAGGCCAGAGTCATGGGGGGTTTTGAGGATTCACCAGAGACAGAGTGGGGTACAGAATAGGCAGATTGACTGAAATACATTGCTGAGGGGAACAGTGGGCAAGTCAGGAGAGGTCTGCTGTGCCATGTGTGTAGCTCTCTGGCTAGGGATCAAATTTGTGCTGAAGTGGCTGTGGATTTCTTAATAGGTTGCTTCTTAACCCCCTGTGCCACCAGGGCAGCCCTATATATGATTTTAGTTATGTTGCTTCTATTTTTTGAAGATTGCCATTTTGACAAGGATTGTATTGAATCTATATAATAATATTTTGTCTATGTAGTTTCTTCCATTCTATAAGTAGGGGATATATTTCCATCTTTGTGGCTTCCATTTATTTTAATAAGTCATATATATATATATGCACACACATATGTGTAGATGCATTTATGAATATTACATTTGTAAATATATCTATATAGATCTATCTATTATCTATATTTGTGAATATCCTTCACATCCTTTGTTATCTTTTTCCTACATACTTAATTTTGTTGTGTCACTGTAAATGGGGTCATTTTCTTTTTTTTTCCTGATTCTAGCTCTTTGTTTCTATATAGGAAAGCAATTGATTTTTTCTGTATTTATTTTATAACTTGACACTATGCTGAATGTTGTATCATTTTAGTTAGTTATTCAATGTAATCTTTAATGTTCTCTTAATGATATCTGGATGTTAGCAAGTAATGATAGCTTTACTTATTCTTCCCCAATTTGAGTCCCTTTTATATTATTCTTTGACTAATTGTTCTAGCTATATCTTCCAATACACTCTTGAGTAGTAAAGGTAAGAGTTGACAAATTTGTCTTGTACCAAATTTCAGTGGACAGGCTTTCTGTTTTTCACTATTGATAATGATGATACTTAGGGCTTGCCTTAAATGAATGCCTTTTATTATCTTAAGATATGTTCCATTTATCCCAGGTTTTTAAAAAATGGATTTTGAATCCTATCAACTGGTTTCTACATGTTTGAATATGATCATATATATATATATTTTTTTTTACTTTATTTTCTTGATGTGCTGAATTATATTGTCTGTTTGTTGATTGTTGAAACATCCTTTGTGTCCCTGGTATTAAACCCCATGGTCATGGTATATAATTCTTTAACTGAAGTGTTGTATTTGGTTTGTTAAGATTTTATTTAGGATTTTTTATACATGTGTTCATTAGGGAGATTGGCCTGTAGTTTTATTTGCTATGTGTTTGTGTGTGTGTGTTTTCTTTTTGTTTTTGGTTTCAGATTATGTTGACCATGTAAAATGTATTTTGGAGTATTCCTCATTTCTCAATTGTTTGGAAGAGTTTCAGAAGTATAAATATCAGTGAAGTATGAGTTCATCTTTGAAGATTTGGTACAACTTACTGATGAAGTCACCTGTTCCTGAGCTTTTGATTTTTGGGGAAAAGCTTTGATTACTGTTTAATAAATTCCATGTTTGGAATTGTTCAATTGAGGTTTTCTATTTTTTTCTTACTTAGTCTCAGATGAATGTATAATTCTAAGATTTTTTTTTAGATTTATTCATTTATTTATACAAGAACTGGAGTACAGGCCAGATGTGTGGGAGGGTGAAAGGATTCACCAGAGACAGAGAGGGGAACAGAACAGGCAGACTGATGAAATAAACTGCTGAGAGGAGCAGCAGGTGAGACAGGCGAGGTCTGTTTGCCATGTGGGACCCTTGCTGGCCAGCCAGGATCAAACTGGTGCTGCAGAGGCTGCAGACATGCTGCTTCACAGCATGGCGCTCAATCACCTGTGCCACCATGGGAGCCCCTAATTCTAAGAATTTGTACTTTTCTTCTAGGTTATTGAAATTGCTAGCATGTAAATGTTAATAGTAGCTTCTTATTCTCTGAATTTCTACATTGTATACTATAAAATTGCCTCTTTTATTTCTTATCCTATTTTCTGAGTGCTCTCCCTATTTTCATAATGACCCTAATGTAAATTATTTCTACTCTGTTTATTCTTTTCAAAGAATCAGCTTTTGGTTTTATTAATCTTATGGACTTTTCTAAAAATGGACATTAACAACAATATAACGATCAATAGATTAGATGACATCAAAAACCCACTCTCTGCAATACACAAATAAACCTGATTTCAGATTATTCTTCCAAGAGTGAAGAAATTAACCTTTTTGATACCATATTGGTTCAATCTTTTGTATTATTTTGTGTAAATGACCTGATAATACTCTTAAATTTTAAAACATGATAATTTGCAGTATCCTTTTCCTTGAGCCTATCTCACATATTTAGGGGGAAAAAATGTTTGACAGATTAGAAATACATTATAAGGCTTGTAACTAAAATTGTTTTGAAATGTGTATTATTAGCTAAGACTACCATGTCAAAAATATAAACTGAGTAGTTTAAGCAACAGAATTGCATTTAGACTATGAGAAACAATAAATCCATACAGCAAAGTGACATGTTGAAAAATCAACATACATGCACAAGGGGTTAAGCACCACACTATGAAGCAATCTGCAGTTTCTACAACATGAGTTCAATCCCCAGCTGGCCAGGGAGATAACCACAGGCGGAACAAACCTCTCCTCATCCACTGCTCCCCTCAGTGGTGTATTTCAGTCAGTCTGCCTGTTCTGTTTCCCTCTCTGTCTCTGGTGAATCCTCTCACACATATACCTCCCCACACCCCAACCCCCCACATCTCCAGCCTCTATCCCAGCTCTTGTATGCATAAATATATAAATCTTAAAAAAAATCACTAGTAAAATCATCTAGTTCAGGGATTTGTTGTCTAGGAGATCTTTGAATAGCAATACAATTTACTGATTTATAACTAGTCTGTTCATGTTTTATATTTCTTCTGTTTCCTTCCTATACAGTTTTATGCTTCTAAGAATTTGTTCATTTCTTCCAGATAATTCCAAATAGTTGGCATAAGGGTATTCATAGCAGTCCTTTGTTGTGTTCTGCATTTCTGAGATGTCTGCTGTAATTTCCCCTTAATTTCTGATTCAATTTATTAGAGTTGCCTGCCTTTGTTTTTCTTGACTCTAGCAACAGGTTTACCATTTTATTTTATTTCTTTTTCAAATAATCAGTACTTTTTTTTAAAAATTTCATTATAAGAGCCATAATTTTAAAACATAGGACAAAATGAGTATTATTCAAAGACATAATTAAGGAAATAATTAATTCCTTCCCGCACATGTGGAAGGAATAAAATGACAAGTCCATGAATATTAAAGATCACCCATTTATCTAAATGGATTATGACTAATACCAAGATACATATTGGTGAGACTATCAAGATTTCAAGACAAAGAAATAATATTAAAGTCATATACGGGGGGGGGGATTTTATACAACTTTGTACAACTACTCCATCAGGATTACATCAGACTCTCAGCAGAAACTCTACAAACAAGGAGTGAATGTAATGACATATTAAAAGTACTCAAATATAAACCTGCCAGTCAATAAGAGCATATAATATAAGACAATCTTCCAGATATGAGGGTGACATTAAGGTGTTCCCTGGCAAACTAAAGCTAATGGAGTTTGTCAACACTAGGCCTCTTTTACAATAAATGTTGACATTCTTAACTGAATTTAAGAGAAAAAAATACACAAATATTAAACAATGAAATAAATAAACCACACACTAAAGCTAAAATTGTGTTGGAAAGTTTTCATACATTTATAATCACTCTAAATGTAAATAAACTGAACTCAAAATCAATGACAAAATGTGGCTACCTGGATCAAAAAATCAACAGCCAAAATTCTGCTATTTCTAGGAGATACATTTATTTATTTTTATATAAGAGCTGGGGTACAGGTCAGAGGTGCGGGAGGGTGAGAGGATTCACCAGAGACAGATCATGTTGCAGAACAGGCAGATACCGAAAAACACTGCTAAGGGGAGCAGCAGTGGGACAGGAGAGGTTTGCTGCACCATGTGGGATTCTCTCTAGCTGGCTGGGGTTGAACCCACACTGCAGAGGCTGCAGAAAGCTTCACAATGCTTCACTAACAGCTGCACCACCGGGGAGGCCCATGGATCAGTACTCTTGAAGATACAGAAATAGAAAGAACCAAAAGAGAAAAAGAGAGAGAAATGCAAATGAAGAAGAATGAGCATACCCTTAGACAATTGTCAGACTCCTTGAAGAGAGGAAATATAAGAGTTATAGGCATTCCAGATGGTGAGGAGAGAGACAAAGGATCTGAGAAATGATTCAAGGAGATAATTGAAGAAAACTTCCCAAATATTCAAGACATACAAGACATACAAGAAGCAAGAAGAACACCCAATTACCACAGAGAAAAGAAAACTGAAGGGCCTCCCTGGGGGTGCAAGGGGTTAAGCACTGAACTATGGGGCCATCTGCAACCTCTGAAGCATGAGTTCGATACCCGGCCGGCCAGGGAGCAACCAACATGGGAAAGCAGATCTCTCCTCTCTGGCCTGCTGCTCCCCCAACAGTGTGTTTCAGTCAGTCTGCCTGTTCTGTTCATCACTCCGTCTCTGGTGAATCTTCTCACCCCCCACATCTCTGGCCTGTACCCCAGCTCATGTATGCATAAATAAATAAATCTTTAAAAAAAAGAAAAGAGAAAACTACAGCAAGACACATTATAGTGAAGCTTGCAAGAGTCCAAGACAAAGAAAAAATAATGACTAGTAAGGGGCAAAAACCAGATAACTTATAATGGAAAATCAATCAGGTTAACCCTAGACTTCACCGAAGAAACACTACAGGCAAGAAGAGAATGGAGTAACATATTCAACAAGCTTCAAGACAGCAAATGCCAACCAAGAATACTTTACCCTGCAAAAGTCTCCTTTTTCTATGAAGAAAAAATATGGACCTTCTCAGACAAACAGAAACTCCAGAAATTCATTACAACTAAACCCACACTCCAAAAAATTCTTTAAAATGTCCCAAAGCCAAAACCAGCAAAGGAATGGTCAAGGAGAACAGAATAAAGCAAGGGATAAAATCACAAAAAAGATAAACAAAATGGCAAGTACAGATGCCAACATATCAGTATTAAGTCTAAATGTAAATGGGTTAAACTCATCAATAAAAAGACACAGAGCAGCACGTTGGATTAAAAAAATGAAATCCACCCTTCTGCTGTCTCCAGGAAATACATTTAACCAGAAAGACAAACATAGACTGAAAGTAAAGGTTGGAAAAGAATCCTACAATCAAATGGACCAAAAAAGAAGGGAGGAACAGCTATACTTCCTTCAGATGAAATAGACTTCAGAGCCTCCCTGGTGGTACAGTGGTTGAGCGCTGGGCTGCAAAGCTGCCTGCAGCCTCTGAAGCACTGGTTCAATTCCCAGCCGCCAGGAGGGTCCCACATGGCACAGAGACCTCTACTGCTGTGCCTGCTGCTCCTCTCAGCAGTGTACTTCATTGGTCTGCCTGCTCTGCTCCCCGCTCTGGCTATGGTGAATTCTCTTACCCTCCTGCAATTCTGACTGTACCCAGTGCTTGTATAAATAAATAAATAAATAAATCTTTTTAAAAAAATAGACTTCAAATTAAAAAAAAAAAGTAGTAAGAGACATAGATGTTGCCTCCCTGGAGGTGCAGGTGGTTGAGTGCTGCACTGTGAAGCTGTCTGCAGCCTCTGCAGTGCAGGTTCAATCCTGGCCAGCCGGGGAGAAACCCACATGGTGCAGCACACATTCCTGTCTCACCCGTTGTTCCCCTCAGCAGTGTATTTCATCAGTCTGCCTGCATTTTCTTTACCCCGCTCTGTCTTGGGTGAATCCTCTCACTCTCCTGCACA
Source organism: Talpa europaea (assembly GCF_964194135.1). Classification (NCBI taxonomy): domain Eukaryota; kingdom Metazoa; phylum Chordata; class Mammalia; order Eulipotyphla; family Talpidae; genus Talpa; species Talpa europaea. Next base: position 47,524,792 of record NC_140083.1, on the reverse strand, counting down.
TTTGGCCTGTACCCCAGTTCTTGTATAAATAAATAAATAAATCTTTTTTAAAAAAGATACATAGATGGACAGTACATTATGATCAGGGGGACAATACACTGAGAAGATGAAACACTCATTAACAAAATCTCACATACCAAATGAAGAAGCACCAATATATATTAGACAATCATTATAAGCTCTTAAAGCAGACATTAAAGAAAACACATACACAGTGGGAAACTTCAACACCCACTCTCACCAATAGACAGATCAATGACACAAAAAATAAACAAAGATACTAGAGCCCTAAATAAAGACATAGAACTTATGGACTTAACAGACATCTATAGGACACTGCACCCCAAAAAATCCAAGTACACATTTTTCTCAAGTGCACACGGATCATTCTCCAGAATTGATCACATACTGGACCACAAGACAGACATCAACTGATACATGAAGATCAAAATCATTTCCACTATGTTCTCTGATCATAAAGGCATCAAACTAGAAATAAATCATGAAAAGAAATCAAGGAACCCTCCCACTTCATGGTGACTCAAATCCACACTACTGAAGACTACTAGACTAATGAGGAGATCAAAGAAGAAATAAAAAAATATACTTTGAGTTGAACAACAAGGATGACACCACTTTCCAGAATGTATGGGATGCAGCAAAAGCAGTAATAGGAGGAAAATATATAGCAATACAGGCTCACATCAAGAAACAAGAAAGAACTCAAAGAAAAAACCTAATCTCACATCTCAAAGTGCTAAAAAAAGAACAAAAAAAAAACCTAAACAAGTAGAAGAAAGGAAATAATTAAAATCAAAGCAAAAATAAATGAAATTGAAATTAATGAAATAATACAAAAGATCAATGAAACCAAAAGATGGTTCTTTGAAAAAATAAACAAAATAGACAAACCTCTAGCAAGGCTCACAAAGAAAAAAGAGGAGATAACACATATGAATAGGATTATAAATGAAAGAGAAGAAATCACAACAGACACAGCAGAAATTAAAAGAATAATCAGAGAGTACTATGAACACTTACATGCAAACAAATTCAACAACCTAGAAGAGATGGACGAATTCCAAGAATGATATAATCATCCAATGCTGGACAAAGAAGAAAGAAATGGAACACCTAAACTGACTAACTAATTACATTATAACCAGTGAAATTGAGGCAATAATCAAAGCACTCCCCAAAAACAAAAACCTAGGTCCAGATGGCTTCACAAATGAATTCTACCAAACATTCAGCAGTGAATTACTGCCTATTCTACACAAACTCTCAAAAAATTGAAAAAGAAGGACTACTACCAAATATGTTCTACAAAGTCAACATTACACTAACAACAAAACCAAAGAAAGACACCATAAAAAACGAAAATTACAGGCCAATCTCTCTAATAAACACTGATGCAAATATCCTCAACAAAATGCTTGCCAACAGAATTCAACAATGAATCAAAGGGATAATATACCACGATCAAGTGGGATTCATCCCAGGGGTACAAGGATGGTTCAACGTACAAAAATCAATCAGTGTAATCCAACACATCAACAAAAAGAAAAATAAAAACCATATGATCACATCAATAGATGCTGAGAAAGTGTTCGACAATGTCCAACATGCATTTATTGTGAAGGCCCTTAAAATTTTCAGGATAGAAGTGATATGATAAAAGTTGTATATGACAAATCCACTGCCAACATTATTCTCAATCGCAAAAAGCTGAAGGCTTTTCCTTTAAGATCAGGAACAAGACACTGTTCTTCAAGATAATACTGGAGGTCCTAGTTAGGGCAATAAGACAATTGAAAGACATACAAGGAATCCAGATAGGGAAAGAAGAAGTAAAACTATCACTATTTGCAGATGATGTGATAATATACACAGAGAACCCTAAAAACCCCACAGAAAAACTACTCAAAATAATCAACCACTTCAGTAAAGTAGCAGGATACAAAATCAACACACAAAATCAGTAGCCTTCCTAAACACAAAACAATCAATCTGAAGAAGAAGAAATCAAGAAAACCATCCTTTTTATAATTGAAAACAAAAAAATCAATTACTTGGGAATAAACCTAACAAAAGAGGTGAAGGACCTATACAAAAAAGACAATTATAAATCACTGTTAAAAGAAATAGAAGAAGATAAAAAGAATTGGAAAGACACCCCCTGCTCATGGATTGGAAGAATTAACATTAAAATGACCATCCTACCAAAAACAACAAACAGATTAAACACTATTCCAATAAAAATCTCAATGACATTCTTCAAAGAAATAGAACAAATACTGATGAAATTCATATGGAACAACAACAACAACAAAAACACAAATAGCCAAAGCTCTACTGATGAAAATAAAAAAAAAAAGGAGAAATGTATCTCACGTCCAAACTTCAAGCTATACTACAAAGCCATAGTAATTAAAACAGTTTGGCATTGAAACAAAAAACAGACAACAGACCAATGGAACTGAATAGAGAATACAGAAATAAAACCACATTTATATGGACAACAGATTGTTGACAAAGGAGCAAAGAATATTCCATGGAACACTGACAGTTTGTTCCATAAATGGTCATGGAAAAACTGGGCCACCACATGCAAAAAAATGAAACTAGATCACTACCTTTCCCCATGCACAAAAATCAACTCAAAATGGTTAAAAAAATGGACACAAGACTTTAAATCATAAAATATATGAAAGAAAATATAGGGAAAACCCTACAAGACATGCATCACAATAATACCTTTAAAGACTCATCACCCAAAGCAAAGAAAGTCAAGGAAAAGATAAACACCTGGGATTACATCCAACTGAAAATCTTCTGTACAGCAAAAGAGACATTAACCAAAACAGAGAGACACCCCACTTATTGGGAAAAAAATCTTTGCACTCCAGTCAACTGAAGATAAGGGACTAATCACAAAGATGTACAAAGAACTCACAGGACTCAACAAAAACAATATAAATGATTGAGTCAAGAAATGGGCAGAAGAACTTAAAAGACATTTCTCCAAAGAGGAAATAAAAATGGCCAACAGGCATCTGAAGAAATGTTCAACATCCCTTATAATTATGGAAATGCAAATTAAAACCACATTGAGATATCACCTTACACCAGTAAGAATGGCACATATCAAAAAAAACAAGCAACCACAAATGTTGGCGAGGATGTGGGAAAAGGAACACTTCTACATTGCTGGTGGGAGTGCAAACTGGTCCAACCACTATGGAAAGCTGTCTGGAGATTCCTCAGTCTACTAAAAATGGAGCTACCATATGACCCAGCAATTCCACTCCTAGGGATCTACCCAAAGGACACAAAAACAGTGTTTCAAAAGAACACCTGTACACCTATGTTTATTGAAGCACTATTTACAATAGGTAAAACCTGGAAACAACCCAAATGACCAAAAAGAGATGACTGGATATATATATATATATATATATATATATATATATATATATATTGGAATATTATTCAGCAATCAGAAAAGATAAACTTATGCCATTCACAGCAACATGGATGGAACTAGAATGAACTATGCTCATTGAAATAAGCCAGAAGGAAAAAGAAAAATATTGAATGGTTTCACTTATAGCAGGAATATAGGGGAACCAAATAAGACATCAGTGTAAAAAAATAATAACAGTACAAAACACAACAAAGCAAAAACAGACAATTGTAAATCAGAGACACACTGCAGGGGAGGAGGAGGGAGAGGGATCAGAGGAGGGAAGGAGGGAGGAAAGAGCACAGGGTACAGAGGTGATGGTGCACAGGTGCAGTGGTGAAGGAAACTCTATGGGGCCTATACCTGAGATGGTGGGGGGGAGAACATATTGTTTAAAAATGAGCAGTGATCTAGGGCCTCCCCTGATGGCGCAGCAGTTGAGCACTGGACTGCAAAGCTGCCTGCAGCTTTTGCAGAGCCAGTTCCATCCCCGGCTGCAGGCGAGGGTCCCACATGGTCTGACAGACCTCTACTGCCTGCCGTGCTCGCTGCTCCCCTCAGCAGTGTATTTCTTCACCAGTCTGCCTGTTCTGTTCCCTGCCCTGGCTCTGGTGAATTCTCTCACCCTCCCATGCTTCTGACTGTACCCAATGTTTGTATATATAAATAAATAAATCTTAAAAATAAATAAATAAATAAAAATGAGCAGTGATCTAAAAAATAAATTAATAAAAAATTAAAAAAAATAAATATTGAAATCATAAAAAGCGCCATCTTGGGGCACAAATTTATCAAAATGGAAATCAAACACAAAAACAAAGAAAGAAAAAAACATTAATATGTGGATGTTCAACAACATGGTACCAAATGATTATTGGGTTAATAAGGAAATTGATAATTAAAAAAAAAAAATACTTGGAGACAAACATAAATGAAGACATGATGTGCCAGATCCCAAGTAATATAACAAAAATAGAACTAAAAATGAAGCATATAGCAATAAAGACCTAAAAGAGAAATTACAAATTAGTAAGGTAACATTACAAATTAAAGAAATTTTTAAAAACCAAATAGATGGTTTCAGTGAGTTTTCCACAAACTGTAATGAGAATTACAGTAATAGAGTTGGACAAAATAAATGAAAGTGATGCAATGGTCTCCAAAGTCCAGATAGGTGAAATTTAAAAATGCAGTTTTTTCAAAAGCATGAAAGATTGAAAAATAAAAACATTTTTTAAGGAGCACTCAATTGAAAAAAAATTGGAAAGGTCAAAATAAATACCATATCCTGATAAATGAAAAGAAATATGAAATTTGAAATTAAATATATATGGAATTGTGCTTCCCTGTTGGCGCAGCAGTTGAGCACTGGGCTGCGAAGCTTCCCTCAGCCTCTGCAGCGCCAATTCGATCCCCGGCTGCCAGCGAGGGTCCCACATGGCACACAGACCTCTCCTGCCAAGCCTGCTGTTCCCCTCAGCAGTGTACTTCGTTAAGTCTGCCTGTTCTGCTCCCCGCTCTGGCTCTGGTGAATTCTCTCACCCTCCTGCACTTCTGACCCAGTGCTTGTATAAATAAATAAATAAATCTTTAAAAATAAATAAATAAAATAAACAAATAAATATAGAATTAAAAACAAACAAACAAACATGTGCAGAACCTTTTAGAGCAAAAGTAGTCTCAAGGGTAATGATGTTCAATGCATAGATAGGAAAATACTTTAAAAATAAATCTCATTGTTTTCAAAAATGATAAAGTGCTTTTAAGAGATCAGTATAAGGAGTGGATTTACGTTCCTGCTTTAAATAAGTAAGACAAATATGCCAATAGTTGAAACATTTTCCTCCACTTGACAACAGATGTCTAGGAATTGTAATCCTTGAGAGAAGGGATACAGTGCAATTTCTAAGATTGACCCAACTCAATTCTTAGATAAAAATTCTAGGAAGTAATGCAAAGGCAGGATGTGCAAACAAAATCTGATTATCTATCATAGTCTAGGAGAGTTAATGAAATCTGAAGACTTCCCTCAAATCTTTCTTCTAAGTATTGATTAGCACATATGTATGTGTGAGGATTCATCTCATAAAAAGAGATAACCACTGGGAACGGAACAAGCTTCATAATTACTGGAGATCACAAATTGTTGAAAATAGTTCACAGTCTCAATAATCAGCAAGTAAAGTTTTTTTGGTTCATGGGAAGTCAAGTAAAGTCCTCAGTAGAATGGTCAAAAAATTATATATATAAAATTATATATATATATATATATATATATATATATCTCCCATAGTCTTTCAACAAATCTTAAAAAATCATCAAAAGGAGGGCCTCCCCGGTGGCGCAGCGGTTGAGCACTGGGTTGCGAAGCTGCCCGCGGCCTCTGCGGCGCCGGTTTGATCCCCGGCTGCTCCTCGGCCACCGGAGGAGGGTCCCACATGGCGCGCAGACCTCTCCTGCCGCCCGCTGCTCCCCTCAGCAGTGTACTTCGGTCCTTCTGCCTGCTCTGCTCCCCGCTCTGGCTCTGGTGAATTCTCTCACCCTCCCGCGCTTCTGACTGTACCCAGTGCATGTATAAACAAAACAAACAAACAAACAAATAAATAAATAAAACATGCCTCTATTAAAAAAAAAATTTTAAAAAAAAATCATCAAAAGGAAAAAAAAATTCCAAGTGACTTGATTAAACATTGGAACAAAATCTAACAATAGCTAAAGAAACACAAATATCTTAGACACAATAACATAAGATTTACAATGTTTGTAATTGATTCAAAACTCGCCAGGCATGTAAAAAAGTATGGGATTACGAATCTTAATGACAAAAATCAGTGAATATAAACAGACCCATAAGTAGCACAGATAACTAGAGTTAGGGATATCAGTGGTTTTCAAACAATGTTCAACAAAAGTACATATACACAGATACGTCATGTATTCATAGAGATTATAAGATGGAATGAAACAGGACAAGAAATTTTAATAGATTTATAATTTATTTAATTGTTTTATATTGAACTTCACATTGTCATGTATATATTCACACTATATAATAAAATGTCAAAAGATTTCCACTTAATTTTAAAGTGTCAGAATAAATATTAGAAATACTAGTTATGAATGAAAATAGTGTGTGATGAACTCTTAATATCAAATCTAGTTCATTTAAAAATTCTAAAACATAGAATTTTGCATCACGCCCAAAATATTCAGTTGCTCATTTCATTCATGTACTTTAAATGGTTTCATTGAAACAATTAGATAGAATCTATATTTCTGAATTATATAGTGTATCGTGAACCAATTAAACTATTAAAAATAGTTTAACTTAATTAAACTATTAAAAATAGTTTAACTTAATTAAACTATTAAAAATTGGGCCTCCCCTGCTGGCGCAGCAGTTGAGTGCTGGGCTGCAAAGCTGCCAGCAGCCTCTGCAGCACCGGTTGGATTCCCGGCTGCCGGTGGGGGTCCCACATGGCGCGACAGACCTCTCCCTGCTCTCCTCAGCAGTGTATTTCGTCAGTCTGCCTGTTCTGTTCCCCGCTCCGGCTCTGGTGAATCCTCTCACCCTCCTGCGCTTCTGACTGTACCCAGTTCTTGTATAAATAAATAAATAAATCTTTAAAAAAATAAAAATATTAAAAATATTAAAAATTGAATATGCATAATAATCCTATTTTAACTAATATCCGACTTAAAATATAATAACAAAATATAATGATCAACTAGGCGAGATCATTATATGTAAATGGTAATATCTCAATATAATTCAGTCTAGCAAATTTTTTTATTTCTTAGAAGTGTCTGTGTTTAAATTTTATTGTATGCAAATTTATTCCCAATAAGAAGAAAAATTCACTATAAACAAGTGCAATTATTTTACTTATAGAAATCATTCATGACTTATTAAAGTAAGGATTACCACTTTCTATAGAGTCACATGATATTAATGAGCAATAACATTAAATTTTCTTTTTTTCTTTAAAGATTTATTTACTTACCCATATAAGAACTGGGGTATAGGCCAGAGGTGTGGTGGGTGAGATGATTCACACAGAGTGGGGAACAGAACAGGCAGACTGACTGAAATACACTGCTGAGGGGAGCAGCGTGCAAGACAGAAGAGGTCTGCTGCACCATGTGGGTCACGTCCCTGGCCAAGGATTGATCTCATTCAGCAGTGGCTGTGGGTAACTTGATAGTGCTATCAATAGCTTCTGAACAATGGATAATAATAACCCTTTTTCTGTAAATGCAGTACATATGAATATCTGTTCATCATGGCCATCAACACCCACCCACAACTTGGCAGCAAATATACTGTCCTCCATGTTCCCACATATGATAACAGATAGTCTCTGAATCTACTTTACTCAAATCAGGTTCAAACCCAAAACTTCAATAGCCAATATATAACTAACTGACTAAAATGCCCTATTCTTCTAACAGTCTCCCTGTTATTTACCTGCATTTTTTAAGTCATACAATCAGCATGGGTTATTGGCAGGTTCTTACTGACTCCCTATCTTCTAAAATTAAAAGTTAAAAAGGCAGAATTTCAAGGAAAATGATACTAAATGTAGTGGCAAATAGAGTGGGTTTTTTCACCCTCAACAAAAAAAAGGCAATACATAAATGCTCACCAATCAACAATCACCATTAAAAATTCAAAACCTTTCTTAAAATAAAAAAGGGTGTATTTTTTTCTTAAGATTTATTTATTCATGTATACAAGAATCAGGATATAGGCCAGATATGTGGAAGGGTAAAAGGATTCACCAGAGACAGAGCGGGGAACAGAACAGGCAGTCTGACTGAAATACACTGCTGAGAAGAGCAGCGGACGAGACAGGAGAGGTCTGCTGCACCATGTGGGTATCTCCGGGCTGGCTGGGATTGATCCTGCCTGCAGAGGCTGCGGACAGCTTCACAGCACTGCGCTCAACTGCCTGCACCACCAGGGAGGCCCAGTGTGTATTTTCTTAATGTAAAACTTCTCAACATACAAGCACTATTCTAGATACTATTGTTTCTATATGTGGCAACATACCAAAGAGGTCACATTTACAATAAATATAAACCTGAATGCAGTGAGGAGATAAAATGGCTATAAAGGGATGCCAGACTTGTGAGGGTTGAAAGAATTCACCAGGGAGAATACGGAAAGTAGAAAAGTCAGATTTACTGAATTACTGAAGAAAATCTGGGGCAAGAGGAGAAAGTGTTCATCAGTCCACCAAAAGAAAATTTTACTTTTTTTTATATTCTGATTTTGTAGGCTATTTTAAGATTTAAGATACAGGTTTGTGCTGCTAACTACTAAAGTGTTAGTCGTAATTAATCTCTGTGTTTTTAAAATTTACATCAGCCTTTAATGACCACAAGTGGTCATCTCAACTTTATGGCCCAACTTTATGGTCATTTTTATTGCCCTATCTCAACCAGTTGGTTCCCTTTCTGCCATGAACTCAGGGTATTGTTTCTCTTGGTAACTCTTTAGTTCCCATTGTTTAAAACTTCCAGTCCTTGTCTTACAGGCAAGAACAAGACTGAGATTTAACCCTATAAACCCCAACATTACTCCTCTCATGAGAGTACAATGACAAATCTTGGGAAATGGAATGGACATCAAACACTTTTGTAGCTGCTTTCTGCTTCCTGCTGAGTTTGGTGCCATAGAGATGTCCCTACCTAATTGTTTGTCTTCTCAACAAAGTAGGGACCTGGGATGAAAGGGAACAATGAAGCCATATCAAGGCACTAGAACCTGAGAGTCAAACTAAGGTGTCAATAATTTGGTTGGTATGACAGCTCTTTCTGAATCTGGGCATTTATTGACTGTCTAGGTCATGATACTTCATAACTAGGAACTTTAGTCTGATGGCCTGTAAAGGAGATGAAACTCAATGGAAAGTTAAAAGACAAGATATGGACATAAAAGGGTTAAATTAAATGGGGATATAAGAGGCAAGTAGTGTACATTAGGAGTACTGAAATTTTTCAGCTGGTCTGTCAAGGTGGAAAGTTTTTTTTCTAGTCTTATCAGGGGGAGAGAGCTGAGCATTGTTTGATAGATAATTGGGTTAGATAACTGGACTGGATTTTTGAAGAAAAAAATGATAAAAACATTGAGGACGGGAGGACCAATAATAAGGAGTATAAGAATGAAAACTAGGGATCCTAGTTTTGGGCTTGTTTATGTAACTGGAAAGCCTAATCTAGGAATTGTTGGACCTGACCTGGTTAGTTAACCCCCAAACAGCATTTATTTTAGCATAACATAAGTGCCCCCTTGAGCAGAAGTAATAACATCAAGGGGTTGTTGATTTTGTTACAGGCACACCTGCCAGTGAATTGAGCTGTTCCTATTCAACATTAAGAAAGACAACTCTTTGTTCATTTAATTGGTCTAATGTAGTTGAGAGATTGGTGAATATTGGATAAATCCTGTGTGTCTCTAGCCTCTGGAGATAGCCCCACTGTGCCTGCAGCAGTTTATATTGAGGCAAGTCCTGTAAGGATGGGAATTAACGGGACCCTTCAAATCCTGTGAAATGCGGTAGTGACAGAAAGTAGAATGCCTTTGATTTCAGGGGAGTAAAATATCTCTAGGAAAACATGGGGTAAGGTGCAAGTGCCAGTCCAATTGGTTGGAAGATAGGTATAACCCTTTGTACCACAAACACAGAGAATGCCTAAAGGTAGGGAAGCTACCCAGTGTAGCCTTAGTGTATATATAGTTATTGAATTTTTGGTTTTATAAGTGAGCATAGATTGATATGTGATAGCCTGTGATGTCCAGATATAGGATTAAAACATAGGGTCATATTCTATGAGATATTTAAGCCTCTTGATTTTCAAAATGTTGTGCTTTGACCTAAGTCAATGAAAAATATATCCTGTGTTGTTTTGGATATCAACATGCAGGTTTTAGAATCTCTATTCATTTGATTTAGAACTGAAAAGTGGTTGCAGGATAGAATGGGCAACCAGAGCAAACATTTTCTTCGGACAGGAATGATGTCCCTTTAAAATAGGGTGTACAGTATGGCATTGAACACTCACTGGAGCAATTTTTTTTTCATTTACAGTGGTATAGGCAGAAAGATAGAGAGTAAGGTTACAGTAATCAGGGCTTACAGAGGCCACAAAGTGACATCCTTGGAAGAGGTCAAATTTAATGCAAACAGGCCAATAAATTGCAAATGTACTTCTGGGTACACTGAATCACTTATCACTGTGGAGTTTTCTTTGTCTTCAAACAGTCATTACACCCGATGTTTCGTGGAGTGTAGTACACGAATCCTAAAGTTGTGCCCATTCTGAGAGGGCCACTGGTCATCCAGTGGCTGTTTCCCTTGCCTGGAGACGTACCCAGCAAGGTGTAGTTAGATTTGTACTGGTGACCACCTTTTGAACCACTGAGTATAAATCAGGTGTTAGTAGTGTTAGTGTTACAGATTTCATTGCAAGTGAAGTCAAAATGTAGGCCCTCCGCTGGTGGTGCAGGTGGTTGAGCTCAGTGCTGTGAAGCTGTCAGCAGCCTCTGCAGTGCCAGTTCGATCCTGGCCAGCCAGTGAGGGTCCCACATGGCGCAGCAGACCTCTCCTGTCTCGCCCACTGCTCCCCTCAGCAGTGTGTTTTGTCAGTCTGCCCGTTCTGTTCCCCGCTCTGTCTCTGGTGAATCCTCTCACCCTCACATAAATCTGGCCTGTCCACCAGTTCTTGTATAAATAAATAAATCCTTAAAAAAATGTAGGAGGAAAGGTAGGAGATTTTATAGAAAGGCATGATATTGAAGAGGTATAATTTTTAATACCTAAGTGGGGTTTTGGTGTGAGGGTGTATTAAGACTTAACAGATTGTTGACAGAAAAGAAAATGAAGGTCCTCAACTGACTTGCAAGTGTATACCGAAGGTGCTCGGGAATCTTTTTCAGCATGAGCAGGAACCAGTTTCATTCAGGAGAGATATATATCCATTAACTGTGTCCTTGTAGCTTAACATGGGTTGGGGTCCTCAGAAATACTTGAGGCTGGTTCAGACAGGCTGGGTTTTATGCTCAGGGAAGACCCAGTCTTTTGGAGAAATTTTAGGGTGGCTAGAGACAGGGACTAGGACTATTAGCAGTTGCATAGTCATGGAGTGTGTTGATGGTTAAGCCAAGAGAAATAATGTATTATTGTAAACCATTATATTCTGAATGGACCACTAAATTAGTAGTGAGAAGGGATATCTATATAAAGGTTCTAAAGGAACTTAGAAATCTTGGATGTGATTCTACTACATAGCAAAACCACAAGCAGTAGATGCACCCAGGACTATTGGGTCTCCTCTATTAATTTAGTAAGGTGTTTCATTAGCTTGTTTATCTCAATCTGCTTATCCCAAGGGCTGGAGAGGTCATGCTGTATGTAAATAGTAAATAATTTGTAAAGCAGTACTAATACCTTGAGTGATTTGAGAAGCGAAGCCCAGTCAATTGTCTGATTGTAAAGATGGGACAGGCCAAAACAAGGGGTGATATGTTCTACTAAGGCAGCAGCCACCTCAGAGGAGTTTTCAGATTTGATAGGAAACATTTCAATCCACCCTGTAAAGGTGTCTACTAAAACTAACAGGAACTATGTCCTTTACATATACCTATGCTTTTGACATATGAATAAATTCAAGCTACCAGTCTTACCCCCATAAACTTCTCTAAGCTGAACATCAGGTTTGAGGAGCTGAAGGGACTCCAAGTGTCCCTCAGGATTTGCTTTACAGCAAGTAGGTCAGTTTCAAGAAAGTAGTTTTAAATATTGCAGGATATGTGACCCTGAAAAGAGGAGGAACTAGTGTCCAAAGGGTGTTGGTTTGTCAAATAATGGAGGACATGTAAAAACTTCCACTGCGATGCTTCAGACAAAATTTTTTTGTTTTTGTTTTTCCTTCATGGGTAGTATATATGCCTTCTGGAGAAAGGGCACAGCCCCCCCCCCTTTTTGTCATCTCCTGTTGTTATTTTTGTGAGTAGTTAGAAGTTAAAGTTACTTGGTAAGGTATGAATCTTGCTGCTGCTTTGGCCTCCTGATCTGCCTTATTGTTTTCCTGTGTTATTTCACTACTCTTTCTTTGGTGTCCCACTCAGTGTATAACTGCCACCCTCACAGGCAGGATTCTAGCCTCTAATGAGTGCAGGATTTCCTTGGAATGTTTAATAGGATTATTTGGGGCTGTCAGTAAGTTTCCAGATGGCTGCATGGGCGGGGACAATATGGAAATCAAGAAAAATCAGTGTACACTTTGAGATGAAGTCTTTAGAGCTCTAAGACGCTGGTAAGCACAACGAGTTCAACCTTTTGAGCAGAGTTTGTGCTTCCTCGCAGAGATTAGTTTCAGTAATGTCAGTTAGGCTTACTGGCTAGGCAGACAGGGTAGAGGCCCCATGGATAATAGAAAGTTACCAGAGAGTGGAAAATTACTGGTCCTGTGCCTCAAACAGGAGACAACCTAAAATGTAAAATAAATAAATAAATAAATAAATAAATAAATAAATAAATAAATAAATAAATAAAGGGAGGTGATAGTGGTCCCATGCTCTGAGCTGCATGTGTGAATCTAGAAAATGCCCCACATTCCAAGCTGCATGTGTGCTAAACTTTAGCAAACTACCTTCCTGTGTATGTACCAACAGATAGAGGCCCTTTAGCAAGCAACATGAGGTATAAAACCCTAGACATGAGCACTTCAATGGAAACCCTTCTCACGCCCCCTCCCCGTAGCTGCAAAGAGTTTTCCTATGGCTTGAATAAACCTTCTATCCCTCACAATCCATGTCCTCCCTCTTCTTGGGCATGAGACAAGGATCCAGCCAACATTGTTCAACTCTACCAAGGTATAACATTACTGTGGTATATCATGAATTTCAAACACTATTCTGATAAAGCTGCTTCTTTCTGTGAAACAGGTGGCATTAGAATCTGTAAGTGGTGTTTCCTGGGGCCTTGCAGCACAGGACTTCCAGGCAGCTGTATTTAATTGCTGCTACTGGATTGGGGCAAGGGAGTAAAGTGGCAGGATTAAGAGAATGGCAGAGTTGGAGTTTCAAGAAGGATGATTTGACATTTCATGATCCTGTTATGCGACAGTCCTTTAAACATGTTGTTTCCCAAAGCCTCCATGATTTGATGGGAAGTACAGACTATCAGAGGCTGACTCAGTGTGAGTTTAGAAGCTTCTTCAACTGGGCCTCCCCAGTGGCGCAGTGGTTGAGCGCTGGGTTGCGAAGCTGCCCTCAGCCTCTGCAGAGCCAGTTCAATCCCCGGTCCCTGGGCAAGTGTCCCACATGGCGCACAGACCTCGCCTGCTGCTCCCCTCAGCAGTGTATTTCCTCAGTCTGCCTGTTCTGTTTTCCGCTCTGGTTCTGGTGAATTCTCTCACCCTCCCGTGCTTCTGACTGTACCCAGTGCTTGTATAAATAAATTTAATAAATAAGTAAAAAGAAGTTTTAAAAGAAGCTTCTTCAACTAAAAAGACTACTGCTCAAAGACTTGGGCCACAGTGTCTAGGGTCTGTAGTGAGATAGTCCACTGGCTGTTATGATGGTCCCAACATTTGAGTTAAAACTACCAAATCTGATGCCTCTTTGCTTATAAACATATGAGTATGAAAGTTTTTGTAGACTGGGAATATCTCAGGTAAGGGGATGTTTAGGGCTTCTTTAAGGGTCTAAATACTGAGCCATTCCTGTGGTCCATCATAAGGATTCCTCCTCAGGGCCCTTAAGATGTTTAATGATATGCCCAAATTTGGTGATCCACATATGAAAATATCCTGCCATTCCCAGGAAAATTCAAAGTTATTTTTTAGAGGCTCCATATGTAGGATAAGGTCATTTCTGTTGGTGGAAATTTGTCTAAATTTGCAGGTCAGTGTAAGTTCTAAAACTGAACCTGTTGTTTAGAATATTGAGCCTTTTGAAGGACAGACTTTGTATCCACAGTCACATAAACTTTCTAAAAACCTGATAGAGTTTAGGTCAGAATCTTGTTTAGGATAAAAGAGGACTAGAAGGGAGGAAAGCTCAGAACCCTGTTACCCTCCCCTCCCACAAAGTCCCCACTCTCCGACCAACAGAAAGGAAGAAAGAAAAAAATAACAAACTAAAACAACCAACAAGAACAAACTACGCATAAAGTGGGACTGTGAGTGGAAAGGAACTATTTCAGCCACCGCACCCTGTGAACTGGAACTGTGGAGAACCACGCAGGATTCACTTCAGAGGTGAGGAAATGGCTCCGGGCACCACTGGAGAAAAATAAAGACTCCCAAGAGACCTAAAAATAGCTCAAGGTCAGCCAGTAAGCTTGTGCAGAAAAGCAGTGCACTTGAAAAGCATACACAGATCAGGGCTGCCCAGGTCCCCGCGCCTGCGATGTAGGCTTGTGGGTATACGTGCAGGAGCCCTCATTGAGGTAAATGTCCCTCACCCAGTAATGAGAAAACAGGTGCCTGGACACGGATGCTGGGTGCAAAAGGCACCATTTCTGCTGACCCTGAACTGGGCTACAAACCGCATACTGGACCTGAGGGCTTTGGGAACTGAGACCTGGGACATGAACTTTGGGGTGTGGGATACCCACGAAGGTGGGGCACAAGGAAGACACAGCACCCCCCACGCCACTGAGGGTCTCCATGCCACTCATGCTCTATGCCCACAGACCCACAGGGTTAAAAACAGTTCCAAAACACACTAGGAAAGATCCCTGGTGCCACCTAGTGACCAGAAAAAAAATCACCAACAACCTACAGTTGGAAACCAGGGATCACAAAAACACCCTCAGCTCTGAGAGAGGGTGGGCCACACAAATAAGGGTAAGGAGGGAAATAAGGCATGGAGCAAGACCCCATCCTGGAACTTAGAGCTAGGCACAGGATCCGGGGTATGGGACGTGCCAGAGCAGCGGGCACTGCACAGGGATCTGATAGCCCTGGAACTGAGACCTAGAGTGCAGCTGCAGGCATAACACCCGGTAAACACAGGGCAGACACAGCACCTGGCTTGTGTTGAGGTGCTTCCCTCCACCCCCGCTCCACTACTCAGAGAACCACTGGGAAAAAGCATAGGTCAGCAAGTATGGGACTCTGGCTCCACCTCTTGACCAGAAATAAATCACCAACTAGCTGATTCCCTGCTGGAACTGAGTAAATACAGAGGGAAGGAACTGTAAGGGACAGAGCCCAGCAACACGGCATCAATACCCTGGTGGAGTTTTGGCCTACCAGTGCTGGTCTCAGTCTGGTAAACAGTTTCCAACACCCCTAAAGGAGCACTCCAAAGAGATACCTGCAAACAGCAGTGGTACAACGTCCCAACACATAGAACTAATTAGAAAGCAAACAACAGGGAGAAGAAAAAGTATAAATAACCAAGCAAGCCAGCGGGAGGACACACCACAAAAAGAAATACAGTCACAAGAGCTCAACGATGACATGGAAGAACTTCTTGGCCTATCAGATAGAAAATTAATAATCATCATCATTAAAAAACAGATAGAAAATGAAAAGGAAAAAAAATGAGTTGAGACAAATAATTACTGAAGAGAAGAATGAAATTGAGACCTTAAAAAGGAAAGAAAAGAAACACAGGAGGTAAAAAGATTACTAGAAGAGATAAAGAACTCTGGGAAAAGCAATGATGACAGGATGGATGAAATGGAAGAACAGGGCAGTACTATAGGAGATACAGAAATAAAAAGAGCCAAAACAGAAAAGGAGAGAGAAGTGCAAATGAAGCAGTATGAGGAGACTCTTAGACAATTATTAGACTCCATGAAGAGAGGAAATGTAAGAGTTATAGGCATTCCAGAAGGTGAGGAGAAAGACAAAGGAACTGAGAAATTATTCAAGGAGATAATTGAAGAAAACTTCCCAAGCATGAAAAGGAGATGAATATAGACATACAGGAAGCGAGAAGAACTCCCAGTTACCATAATGAAAAGAAATCTATGGCAAGACAACTAAAAGTAAAGCTTGCAAGAGTCCAAGACAAGGAAAAAATAATGAAACTGGCAAGGGGGAAGAAACAGATTACTTATAGGGGAAAACCAATCAGGTTAACTTCTGACTTCTCTGAAGAAACATTACAGGCAAGAAGAGAATGGAGTAACATATTCGGCAAACTTCAAAACAGCAAATGCCAACCAAGAATACTTTGCCCTGCAAAGCTCTCCTTCCTCTATGAAGAGAAAATATGGACCTTCCCAGACAAACAGAAACTCCAGAAACTCATTACAACTAAATCCCCAGTCCAAAATATTCTACAAGAAGCCCTAAAGACAAAACCAACAGAGGAATGAACATGAAGAACAGAATAAAGCGAGGAATAAAAAATCGCAAAAAAGACAAACAAAATGGCAAACGCAGATGCCAACACGTGAATATTAACTCTAAATGTAAATGGATTAAACTCATCAGTAAAAAGACAGAGTAGCTGACGGGATTAAAAAACAAAATCCAACCTTCTGCTGTCTCCAGGAAACACATTTAACCACAAAAGATAAACACAGGCTGAAAGTAAAAGGGTGGAAAACAATCCTACAAGCAAATGGACCCAAAAAAAGAAGGCAGGAACAGTCATACTTATATCAGATGAAATAGACTTCAAATTAACAAAAGTAAAAAGAGACATAGATGGACACTACATTATGATCAAGGGGACAATTCATCAGGAATATATAATACTCATCAACATATACTCACCAAATGAAGGGGCACCAAAATATATTAGACAATTACTATCAGTTCTGAAAACAGATATTAAAGAAAACACATATATAGAGGGAAACTTCAACACCCCACTCTCACCAATGGACAGGTCAACGAGACAAAAAACAAAGACACTAGAGCCCTAAATAAAGACATAGAACTCATGGACTTAACATACATCTATAGGAAACTGCACCCAAAAAAATCCGAGTACACATTTTTCTCAAGTGTGCATGGATCATTCTCCAGAATCGATCACATACTGGGCCACAAGACAAACATCAACAGATACATGAAAATCAGAATCATTCCAACTATCTTCTCCAATCATAAAGGCATCAAGCTAGAAATAAATCATGAAAAGAAAACAAGGAGCCCTCCCACTTCATGGAGATTGAAATGACACCACTGGAAGACCACTGGACTAATGAGGAGATCAAAGAAGAAATTAAAAAAAAATACTTTGAGTTGAATGACAAGGAGGACACCACTTTCTGGAATGTGTGGGATGCAGCAAAAGCAGTAATAGGAGGAAAATATATAGCAATACAGGCTCACATCAACAAACAAGAAAGAACTCAAAGAAACAACCGAATCTCACATCTCAAAGAACTAGAAAAAGAACAACAACAAAAAAAAACTAAAGCCAGTAGTAGAAAGGAAATAATAAAAATCAAAGCAGAAAGAAATTAGAAATTAAAAAAGAACAATCCAAAAGATCAATGAAACCAAAAGTTGGTTCTTTGAAAAAATAAACAAAATAGACAAACCTCTAGCAAGGCTCACAAAGAAAAAAATGGGAGAAAACACATATGAATAGGATTATAAATGAAGAGAAGAAATCACAACAGACTCAGTAGAAATCAAAAGAATAATCACAGATTACTATGAAAACATATATGCAAACAAACTCAACAACCTAGAAGAGATGGACAAATTCTTAGAACGATGTAATCATCCAAAGCTGGACAAAGAAGAAACAGAACAACTAAACAGACGAATTACAAGCAGCGAAATTGAAGCAGTAATCAAAGCACTCCCCCAAAACAAAATCCCAGGCCCAGACGACTTCACAAATGAATTCTACCAAATGTTCAGCAGTGAATTAGTGCCTATCCAACACAAACTCTTTCCAAAAATTGAAAAAGAAGGAATACTACCAAATATGTCTACAAAGCCAACATTGTGCTAATACCAAAACCCAACAAAGACAGCACACAAAAAAGAAAATTACAGGCCAATCTCTCTAATGAGTGCTGATGCAAAAATCCTCAACAAAATCCTCGCCAACAGAATCCAACAATGCATCCATAAGATAATTCACCACGACCAAATAGCATTTATTCCAGGGACACAAGGATGGTTCAACATCCGAAAATCAATCAAAGTAATCCAACACATCAACAAAAAGAAATATAGAAACCATGTGAAAATAGCCATCGATCCTGAGAAAGCATCCGACAAACTTCACCATCCATTTATGATAAAGGCCCTTGAAATTCTCGGGAGACAAGGAACTTACATCAACATACTAAAGGCCATCTATGACACAAGCCCACAGCCAATATCATTCTCAATGGTGAAAAGCTGAAAGCATTCCCATTAAGATCTGGAACAAGACAAGGATGTCCACTTCACCACTGCTTTTCAACATAATACTGGGAGTCCTAGCCAGAGCAATAGGACAAGAGAAAGACATACAAGGAATCCAAATAGGAAAAGAAGAAGTCAAACTATCACTATTTGTGGATGATATGATAATATACATAGAGAACCCCAAATACTCCACAGAAAAACTAATTCAACTCATCAATCAGTTCAGTAAAGTGGCAGGATACAAAATCAATGAACAAAAATCATTAGCCTTCCTATACACAAACAATAAATCTGAAGAAGAAGAAATCAAGAAAACCATTCCATTTATTATTGAAACAAAAAAAATCAAATACTTGGGAATCAATCTAACAAAGAGGTAAAGGACCTATACAAAGAAAACTATAAAACACTGTTAAAAGAAATAGAAGTAGAGAGAAAGAAATAGAAAGACATCCCCTGCTTGTGGATCGGAATAATTAACATTATCAAAATGGCCATCATACCAAAAGCAATTTACAGATTCAATGCTATTCCAATTAAAATTTCAATGACATTCTTCAAAGAAATATAAAAAATATTGATGAAATTCCTATGGAGCCACCAAAACCCCAAATAGCCAAAACCCTTCTGAAAGAAAAAAAGAAGGGGGGTCTCCCTGGTGGCGCAGCGGTTGAACGCTGGGCTGCAAAGCTGCGAGCGGCCTCTACAGTGCCAGTTCGATTCCCGGCTGCTCCCCGCCACCGGGGCAGGGCCCACATGGCGTGCAGACCTCTCCTGCCGCCCGCTGCTCCCCTCATCAGTGTACTTTGGTCCTTCTGCCTGCTCTGCTCCCTGCTCTGGCTCTGGTGAATTCTCTCACCCTCCTGCGCTTCTGACTGTTCCCAGCGCTTGCATTAATTAATTAATTAATCAATTAATTAATTGATTAATTAATGAAAGAAGGTAATGGAGGCATCACTCTCCCAGATTTCAAACTATAAAACAAAGCCATAATAATCAAAATTGCATGGCACTGGAACTAGAACAGACACATGGACCAATGGAACCCAATAGAAAACCCAGAAATAAACTCAAAGATCTATGGTCAACTAATCTTTGACAAAGGAGCAAAGAATATGCATTGGAGCAAAGAAAGTTTGTTCAATAAATGGTCCTGGGAGAACTGGGTCGCTACATGCAAAAGAATGAAGCTTGACTACTACCTCACACCATACACAAAAACCAACTCAAAATGGATTAAAGAACTAGACATAAGACTGAAACCATAAAATATATAGAAGAAAATATAGGCGAAACACTTCATGATATGCACCTCAAAGACATCGTTACAGACGCATCACCCAAAGCAGTAATAGTGAAGGCAAAGATCAACAGCTGGGACTACATCAAATTAAAGAGCTTCTGCACAGCAAAAGACACAATAGCCAAAACAAAGAGAAACCCCACCGACTGGGAGAACATTTTTGCACCTAACACTAATGATAAAGGTCTGATCACAAAAATCTACAAAGAACTGATGAGACTCAACAACAACAAAGAAAATAATCCAGTCAAAAAATGGGCAGAAGAGCTAAAAAAGAAACTTCTCCGAAGAGGAAATACAAATGGCCACCATGCATATGAAGAAATGTTCAATGCCAGTTGCAATCAGAGAAATGCAAATCAAAACTACAATGAGATACCATCTCACACCAGTGAGAATGACGAATATTAAAAAAAAAAAAACTAGCAACAACAAATGTTGCGAGGATGTGGAGAAAAAGGAACTCTCCTGCACTGCTTTTGGGAGTGCAAACTGGTCCAACCACTATGGAAAGTTGTGTGGAGATTCCTCAACCTACTAAACATAGAGCTTCCATATGATCCAGCAATTCCACTCCTAGATATTTACCTAAAGGACACAGAAACATTAATTCCAAAGAGCACCTGCACCGTTATATTTATAGCAGCACATTTTACAATAGCTAAGCTTTGGAAACAACCCAAATGCCCAAAAATAGATGACTGGATCAAGAAGATGTGGTACATATACACAATGGAATATTACTCATCATTCAAAAAAGATAAACACATGCAATTTGCAGCAACATGGATGGAGCTGGAAAGGGTCATGCTCAGCAAAATAAGCCAAAAGAAAAAGAAAAATACCAGAGGGTCTCACTCATAGCAGGAATTTAGAAAACCTGAATATGGAGCAGGAAAATGAATAACTATAAGAAAGAAAAAAATCAAAATCAACAAACAACTATGAACCAGAGACACTCTTTTTTTGGCGGGAGGGAGATATTGTGTCAAAATCAGGGTTGCAATTGTATGGGGAATATAAAAATAAAAATAAGTAAAAAAAAAAAGAATCTTGTTTAGCAGGACTACTAAGGAACATACTATCTACATGGTAAAAGAGGGCACGATTTGGGAACAGATGAAGAGGGTGTAATTTTTTGTCCACAATCTGGCCAAAAAGGTGAGGACTGTCATTAAATCCCTTAGGGGAGACTGCCCAAGTTAGTTCTGGATTATGGAACTATTAGGGTGTTGCCATTCAAAAGCAAATAGAAATTGTGAATCTGGGTGTGAAGGGATACAGACAAAAGCATCCTTCAGTTCTACTACTGTGAACCTGTTGGGGCCCAGACCTGGGGCCCAGACCTGAACATCCGGGTTCTTGCCTGAAGCAGGTACTGAATGTTAGCTCGAGTGAAGGTTTCAAGTTTCCTATTGTGACGACTGACCCCTTCCCCCTGCTTGCTCCTTGTGGTTTGTTTCCATTGGTGGTCTCTCCTTGTTCGAGATAATGAGAGACCTCCTCCTCTGAACCCTATATAACATTGTACACATTCCTGAATAAACGAGACTGGCGATGATCCTGGCTTTGTCTCCACTCCTCGCGTACCCCTGTCCCATACCAAGCCCCTGCTTCCTCCCCCGGGTACCGCGTTGATCTGCCCGGCTGGCCTGGACATGAACCAAGTGGTGTTTTATGGTATTCTGCTTAATGAATTGTAGGGATTGGGAATAACTGGCGTAACAATGACAATATTGTTAATAAACTGGAGGTCATGTACCAGTCTATATTCTCCATTTGACTTTTTTTCTTAAAAACATTTTATTTATTTATTTATTTATTTATTTATTTATTTATTTTAAAGATTTATTTACCTATTTATACGAGCACCGGGTACAGTCGGAAGCGCGGGAGGGTGAGAGAATTCACCAGAGCCAGAGCGGGGAGCAGAACAGGCAGAAGGACCGAAGTACACTGCTGAGGGGAGTAGCGGGCGGCAGGAGAGGTCTGCGTGCCATGTGGGACCCTCCTCCGGTGGCCGGGGAGCAGCTGGGGATTGAACCAGCACCGCAGAGGCTGCGGGCAGCTTCGCAACCCAGCGCTCAACCACTGTGCCACCGGGGAGGCCCTCCATTTGACTTTTTTGTTGCTAGTATAGATATATTGCAGGGAGAGTTACAGAGCCCTTAAGGGACCCGGCTAGAGGAATATTTGTGCAAGAATTTGTAGATTTAGTCTGTCCTCTGGCTTGAGGAGATATTGTGCCGTTTTCAGGAAGCTATGGGGATCCTTTAATTGTAGCCTAACAGGGGTGGGAAAATGGCTTGATTGGCAACTGTGATGTCCCAGATATCAAGAGGCATTGTAGTCAGGATAGAAGAATGAATGGGATCCTGAGTCTCCATATTAGTTTTATAGCCAGCAGTGGTGGCTAGGAATTAGTAGTGACTTTCAGAATTCAGTTAAATGGAGACCACTTTGAAGTTTGCCCTGTTCTAACAAAAATATGAAAGAAAGTTCAAACTAAGAGTGAATATGTAAATATGTGGCCTTTTAAATAACAGGGCAGTGACACTGTAAAGAGTCTTGACTTAGACTTGTCATCAACACCAGTGAGGAGGAAAGTCAACCAGTAGGTCAGTCCAGAGAATTGGGTCAAGGCAGAGTAAGTGGCTCCCATATCTACCAAAAAGTTGATTTTATTGCCTGACACTTCTAGAGTCATCTGAGGCTTATGCATATAAATTTTAAATATGTGAGCCTGTCTCATCAGAAAAGGCCATCTCTTCCCACACCAGATTCTTAAGAGTCAATGACCATAGTTAGAGGCAGTGATGGGCAGCTTGTTCTCCCATTTGGCCATAGGTTTCTGCTGGTCCCTCTCTAGAGAATGGGACTGCTCCTTTTCAAATGCCCTGTGCACTTGCACAGAGGAAACAACCCTGCTGGAGCCCTATCATATATCATTTGTGACTGAAGTGTCTGGAATCTTGGTAGCTAGAGCATATAGGGAGCCCTATAGGAGGTTTAGGCCCAAACACCCAGACAATGTATGGGGTCCCAAGTGAGTTTGAGGTGGCAGGGTACTGACAATGGCAGCTGCCATTTATTCACCCCTTCGCTTGTCTTTTTCCTTCTCCTTTTATTTCTTGTCCAGCCTGACTTGTCTACTCCCCATTAATGTAGGCTTTCAAGGCCATTTTCAGAAGTGTGGAGAAAGGGGTCTGAGTCATTATTCCTGTCTCTGGAGTTTTGCCTGATGTCAAGACAGGACTGCTTAATGAAGTGAACCACTAGAATGGCCTGTCCATCTACAGTTTCTGGGTCCAGATTAGTATATTTTCTCATGGTCTCAGCAAGACAGGCCTGGAATAATGCAGCCCTTTCATTGGGTTCTTGAATGAGTGCCCTTAGTTTGTCATCGTTTGGCTTAACAATAGCTTTTTTCATGCCCTTGGCATGGATAATGGAAGGAGGCAGATAACCATGTGGTCTCTGTGTCTTGGACAAGGGTCTTGGATTTGGTAACTCCACTGGGAGTCAGTTTTAGGGGCAGCATCAGCCTTGGGCCTGTTATATTGTGGATTATGAGCATGAAGTTTGTCTGCATATATCTGTACCTGGGTCCAAATCCTACCTCTCTTCTCAAATGTATAGGAAGTGCAAAGTATGATATGTATCTCTTGCCAAGTTAAGTGAACGGCTGGAATGAGTCCTTTAAATTCTTTAATGAAATGAGGGGTCCTATGAGTAGCTCCCTAGCTTGTCTTCAATCTGGGCAAGGTTGGACATGGGAAAGGGCACATGGACTCTTCTAGTGCCCTTTTCACCATTGGAAACTTCTCACAAAGGATGGACTTTAGATTCCTCCTTTAGGGGAGACTTTGGTGGGAGCTGCAGTGTATCTCACTTCATATGCATTCAGGGGAAAGAAGAGAGTTGGAGTCATAGGTTTATAAAGAGGGGTATTGAAGTGTGGTGAAAATGTTTGTAAAGGGGAGGTTTCTGTCAGGTAGTAGAACTTGGTGGACTGGTTGTATATGATGCTCACAAACTTTGAGGGGCCCCTGAAATCATATAGGATATTGTTTCCTTGTGCAAGGACCATAAATTTTATCAAGCACATTCGACTGGCTTTGCAGAGTCGAGATATTGGCCGAGGGTCATAAGGCAAACATAAATCACCTCTCATCATTTTTTCTGGCCATAACAAAGGAGATCTAGATGGAAAAATATCTTGTATTTAAGGGTGCTGTTTTTAAAGCCAGATTTCCTGGTTCTCTAGTTTATATTGGGGTCAAGAAGTATTGAAAAGAAAGACCAAGGATTTCCTTTTTAGTGTCGAGGAGTCAAATTTGCTCCAGTTGTTAAGAATGCAGCTTAGTTGAGAGTCCCATGGAACTGAGATTGCCCCATGTCTTTTGCTGTGACAATGGAGTATCCCAAAGAGGACAAAGATAAAATTGAGGTGTTCCTACAGCTAGTTCATAGGCTCTGGGTGGCAGGAGCCATAAAATGGACACCCTACAGTCCAGGGGCATCCCTCCTAGGAACTAGGGATCCCAGATTGCCTTCACGGATAGTCAGGAAATGAATCACATTGTCAGATAGTGCTGACAAAGACAGCACAAACAGCCCAACCACTATATTCAGAGGTGTGCCCAGAATGGCTTACCAGTTGTCAAGCAAGTAATCAGAGGCAGAACTTTACTTCACTGCATGGTACAGTCATCTCATGGCCGTAGAGGGGAGGGAAAGGAGGAGAAAAGTGAAACCACCTACCATCTCAGCTATGGCAGACTACTTTGTTCATGGGAACACATCAAGGACACTGGAGTGTTGTCCAAGCCAGACTCATTCAATTGATCTCCACAAAAAACATAGCTCATCAGATGTTTCAGAGGAAGAAAACTTTTGTTCTCCAACCAATTGTATGATAAGGTTCATAAGCTCCCAGGAGGGCCATTCAACAAGATGTGCCTAGGCTTGATGTTGTTCATTTTCCTGAATTTTGTTTGCTGCACTGTCCTCCAAATAACAAGAACATGAGTGAATTCCTTATACCAGGTCAACAACAGCTTTGAAGGGATTCCAGGATCATGGGGTAAAATAATTCATCAGCGACAGTACAAAAAGAAGAAAAAGGAAGATTTATTGAATTACTGTAGAGAAGCAAGTGCTTATCTGGCTACCAAAAGAAAATTATATTCTGAAAGTGTAACTATTTTAAGATCTAAGTACAGGACTTTACTGGCTGCCATCACTAAAGTGTTAAACTGTAATTAATCTATGTGTTTTAAAAATTTACATCTGCCTATAATGGCCACAAATAACCCTTATGGCCCTTTTCAACTAGAGGGTTCCTTTGTCTGTCCAAGGTCTCTGAGCCTGGTTCCCATGGTAACGATTCAGTTCCCATTGTCTGTTGAAAACTCCCAGTCCTTGTCTGTCTTGCAAGAAAGACATTGAGGGCCTCCCGTGGTGGCACAGGTTGTTGAGTGCAGCGCTATGAAGCTGTCCACAGCCTCTGCAGTGCTGGTTCAATCCCAGCTGGCCAGCGAGGGTCCCACATGGCACATCAGACCTCTCCTGTTGTTCCCGCTGCTCCCCTCAGCAGTGTATTTCATCTGTCTGCCTATTCTGTTCCCCGCTCTGTCTCTGGTGAGTCCAATCACCTCCTGCACATCTGGCCTGTACCCTGGTTCTTGTGTAAAATGAATAAATAAATCTTAAAAAAAAAAAAAAGCAGACATTGATGTTTTAACCATGGAATGCCGACACTCCTTTTCTACAGAATACTACATACAGACCCAGAGAAGGTATGAGTAAATTCTAACCCTGGATTAAAGGATAAAAGCTATTCAGCTTTTACACATAGATTAAATTCACCTGAAATATGAAATTGAACTAATATTTCTGTTTCAGATTGTATAAGCATCAACTATATTTCACCATATTATTTTTGAAATTTTCATCAATAACTGATGAATATTACAAGACAAGATGAACAAAGATTAAATGCTGTGATCTTTTTAAATCAGAGTTTGGGTTACTATCATATCCTCTTACTTACCGTTAACTTACAGGGACATTTTTTGAACTAAACCTTGGGTAATTCTTCAATTGTTTTGGAGAAGGGAAAAACTTGTTTCAGATAGAGGCACACTAAATATACAATTTTTGATGAAATATTGGACATGTATTAGGTGCATAGAATAAACCAGACTATTATAAAAAATAGCTCTACTGAGAAAGAAAAGGAGGTAAGTTTGGAAGACTTATAAATTGTTAGTCTTCCAACCTCATGCAAAAATCCTTATACTTCTAGCCCTTCTGCTCATTTTTTAATAGAAGCTTTGTTCTTTTATTTTTTTAAAGATTTATTTATTTATTTGTTTGTTTGTTTGTTTATACAAGCACTGGGTACAGTCAGAATTGCAGGTGGGTGAGAGAATTCACCAAAGCCAGAGCAGGGAACAGAACAGGCACACTGATGAAATACACTGCTGAGGGGAGCAGCGGTGTGCCAGCAGAGTTCTGTTGCACCATGTGGGACCCTCACTGGTGGCCGGGGATCAAACCGGCACTGCAGAGGCTGCAGGCAGCTTCGCAGTGCAGTTCTCAACTGCTGCACCAGCAGGGGAGGCCCTCTTTTTTTTTTTAATGATTTATTTATTTATAGAAGAACTGGGGTAGAGTCAGAGGGGGAGGGGGATGAGAGAATTAACCAGAGACAGAGCGGGGAGCAGAACAGATAGACTGACTGAAATACACTGCTGATGGGAGCAGTGGGCATGACAGAAGAGGTCTGCCACGCCATGTGGGTTTCTCCCTGGCCAGCCAGGAATCGAATCCATGCTGTAGAGTTAAGGACAGCTTCACAGTGTGGCACTTAACCCGCTACACCAGTGGGGAGGCCCCCTTCTGCTCATTTTTTGACTGGATTGTTTACTTTGTTTTTGATGAAACTCGTCGGGTTTTTGTAGATCTTGGTGATCAGTCCTTATCAGTGGTATTCTGTGCAAAAAAAGTTTCCCAATCAGTAGGGTGTCTCTTTGTTTTGGTTAATGTCTCTTTTGCTGTACAGAAGCTTTTTAATTTGATGTAGTCCCAACTTTCCATCATTTCTTTCACTTTCTTTGCTTTGGGGGATGTGTCTTTAAAGATGTTGGGCCTCCCTGGTGGCGCAGGCAGTTGAGCATCACACTGTGAAACTGTCTGCAGCCTCTACAGTGTGGGTTCCATCCCGGCTGGATGGGAGAATCCCACATGACGAAGCAGACTTCTTGCCCGCTGCTCCCCTCAGCAATGTATTTCATCAGTCTGCCTGTTCTGTTCCTTGTTCTGTCTCTGCTGAATCCTCTCACCCTCCTGCACATATGGCCTGTACCCTGGTTCATGTATAAATAAATAAATCTTAAAAAAAAAAGTTACTGAGATGTATGTCATGTAGTGTTTTGCTTATATTTTCTTCATATATTCTACAGTTTCAGATCTTATGCCCAAGTCTTTTATCCATTTTGAGTTGGCTTTTGTGCATGGTGTGAGGTAGTAGTCTAGTTTCATTTTATTGCATGTAGCAGTCCAGTTTTTACCAGCACCATTTATTGAACAAACTGTCCTTTTTCCATTGCATATTTCTTGCACCTTAGTCAAAAATTAGTTGTCCATAAATATGTGGGTTTATTTCAGGGTTTTCTATTTCATTCCATTAGTCTGTGTCTCTGTTTATGTTCTAATACCATACAGTTTTAATTATTATGGTTTTGTAGCATAGTTTAAAGTCTGGGCGTGTGATACCTCCATTCTACTTCTTTTTCGTCAGGAGACACTTTTCCAAATAGGAAATGCAAATGGCTAATAGTCGTATGAAAAAAAAAAATTTCCAACATCTCTTGTAATCAGGTGAAAATGATTTTCAGGCTTTTCTGCCTTCCTACCACTAGAATTTCCCTGCCTGATGGTGGTACCTGCAATTTGTTACATTGTTATTTTCAGTTGTATTTCTGTGGGTCATGGCCACAATATTGATATATTCACCAAGGGAAGCAGAGACATGCACTACATGTAAAAGCTCAATAAAAAACTGAGCAAGCCACTGAGAGCTCCAGGATTCTCCTTTACCCATCTTCTCAGAACATAGAGAACCAGCTCTGTGCCTTCCTTGCACTACATCAAGGAAATTCAAATCAAAACCATAATGAGCTACCACCTTACACCAGAGAATGGCACATATTAAAAAGCAGGAGACAAAAAATATTGGCAAGGATGTGGAGAAAAATGAACTCGCCTACACTGCTTGTGGGAATGCAAACTGGTCCAACCAAGCTCTGTGGAAGTTCCTCAAACAACTTAAAATGGAGCTCCCATATGACCCAGCAAGTCCACTCCTAGGAATTTACCCAACGAACACAAAAACATTCATTCAAAAGGATACCTGAACCCTTATATTTATTACAGCACTATTTATAATAGGTAAGCTATGGAAACAACCCAAATGTCCAATAAACAGATCACTGAATCAAGAAGATGTGGTATATATGCCCAGTGGAGTACTATTTAGCAATCAAAAAGATAAACCCATGCCATTTGCAGGAACTTGGATGGAGCAAGAAGGAATTATGCTCAGTGAAATAAGTCAGAAGGAAAAAGAAAAAATATCGGATGGTTTCACATATAGAAAGAATATAGGGGCGCCAAATAAGACATAAGGAAAAAAGCTAATTGTAATAAATTTTAAAAAATGGAATTAATATGCAACTATTTTGTTAAAGATTTATTTATTTATGCTACAAGAACTGGGGTATAGCCCAGAGGTATGGAGGGTGAGAGGATTTGCCAGAGACAGAGTGGGGAACAGAACAGGCAGACTGACTGAAATACACTGCTGAGGGGAGCAGTGGAAGAGTCAGGAGAGGTCTGCTGCATCAAGTGAGTCCCCTCCCTGGCTGGGGATGGAACTCCTGCTGTAGTGGCTGCAGATCACTTCATAGGCTGTGTCTTAACCCCTTGCACCATCAGGGAGGCCCTAATATGCAACTATTAATTAAAAACACTCTGGGGCCTCCCTGGTGGTGAAAGGGGTTAAGTTGTAGCACTACGAAGTTGTCAGCAGCCACTGCAGCACAAGTTCGATCCCCAGCTAGGGATCTACCCATATGGTGCAGCAGAACTCTTCTGTCTCACCTTCTATTCCCCTAAGCAGTGTATTTCAGTACATCCGTCTTTTCTGCTACCCACTTTGTCTCTGGTGAATCCTCTTACCACTCACCCTGCATCTCTGGCCTGTATACCCCAGCTCTTGTATGATTAAATAAATAAATCTTTAAAAAATAATATAATAAAAACACTTGTCGAGGAGGGGAAGGGTGAGGCATCAAAACAGGGAGCAAAAAACACAAGGGACTAGAGTGACAATGTACAAGTGAATTGGTGGTGGGAATTTTATGGGGACTATACCTGAGAGGAGAAAAAATGCATTGTTCAAAAAGGAATATTGATATAAAATATATGTAATATATACTTATAATAATAATAAAAATATTCAACCAAAACCCACAAAAATCCTTATTCTGTCTTATTTAAAACATAAATTTATAATCCCCTCTAGTTCTTTCCTTAACTTATTCTCTAACACATTTTTGGTTATTCTTACTTGTCTTTGTGGACATTGTGTACTGGCTTAAAGTTAGGATGGTATAGAAATTATGTTAAATTAGAAAACTTTTGAGAATGAAAGTATTATTGAAAATATGTTAAGCCACTATGGAAAGACATGTGGAGGTTCCTCAAAACATTGAAATTGGATCTACAATGTGACCTAACAATTCCACTCCTAGTCATTGACCCAGAAAACACACACACACACACACACACACTAATTCAAAAGAGAAACTGCACTCCTCTTTATTGTAGCACTATTTACAATAGGTAAGATATGTTAACAACCCAAAGCAGATGAATTGATGAAGAAAATATGATGTATAGACATAATGGAATACTACTGAGCAATCAAAAAATTAAGCTCATGTCATTAGTGGCAACATGAATGTAGTTGGAAGGGACTATGAAAAGCAAAATAAGTCAGAAGTACAAAGATAAATATTTGATGGGTTCACTTATACATGGAATATAGAGAATACAGAGAAACTTAACAAAGGTTAGGAAAAAAACAAAATTTGCAAGCCAATCATATATCTGAAGCATATTGCAGGGGAGAAGTAGGATGAGGGGTCAAACTGGGGAGGGAAGAGCATACGGTCCAGGGTAGATAGATTATAGGTGCAAAGGTGATGGGAAAACTATGGGGACTACATCTGAGGGTAGTCCAGGGTAGATAGATTATAGGTGCAAAGGTGATGGGAAAACTATGGGGACTACATCTGAGGGGAGAAATCAAGTACTGTCCAAAATTTAATAATAATGCAAGAAAATTAATTAATTAATCAATTGAATTAAATAAATTCACCATATATCGAATAGTGAAAACAGACACACAGGTTATTTTATCACATATCACATTAAAACAATCTATACTTATCTATACTAAACATGAATTTCAGGCATATGTAAAAACATCAAATGTTAATATTTCTTCAGTATTGACTCATAAATCTGAAACACAGATTATATTATCTGGTGAATCAAACATGCTTTCCTATTTTTAACGTTCTGAATTTTAACCTAAAAATTCAACTTTTCAGAAGAATCATTTCCATAATTTTGAAGCTCCTTTTTCTTTGCAATTTCCTTTTAATCTTTTATTAATTATCTTGTAATTCAGTGAATATAAATGAATGGCTATTATCTGTATGTAAGTGTGGAAAGAATAGAGACAATTATAATTGATTTATTTGATCATCAAAACTTTTTTTTAATATTAAGACTATTAATAAAAATAGTCATTATTAGACATTATTTCATCTTTGAAATAATCCTCTAATAAAGACATTACAATTGCCTCTAATCCATCAGAATGATTTTTAGGCTTAGACTATGGAATATTTTATATGTCTGTTTGATGGTGAATCCATTTTTTAAAATAAATTTTTAATGTTAGAGTAATTTTAGATTTAAAAAAGGTTTTGAAGATAAAAGTTAGTCCCAATACATCCCATAGACATTGGTATTTATTACTAAGCTATGACTTTAATGGTGTACATTTGTCAAGGTTAATGAACCAATAGTGAAACATTACTAACTAAAATTCATATTTTATTTAAATTTATTTATTTTTTTACATAGTGCTCTCCCCCATCCCTCCACCCAGTTTTTGTTCAGGATACCATATAGTTGTTATATCTACTTAAGCTTCTTGTCAGTTATGTGACTATGTTTCTGATTTCTTTTTTTTTTGTGATTACTTGGACAATTTGGAAAAGTGTTGGACAGGTTATTTTGTAAAATAGCTCTTAATAGATGTTCTCTCTTTTTTCATGAGTGGAGAAAATATGAGTTTTAGAAAAAAACAAAGTTGAAGTGCCACTTTCATCACATTACTATCATCACTGTTAATGAAATGACTTAAATTGTTGACATTAACTCTGATATTCCTCTTTCCATTGCAAGGAAGTCACATTGTACACTCCACATTTAAATTATAGAGAATGGTGTTTCTCTCAATAGGGAGTGCCAACAGAAATTATTTGTATATTTAAATTATGTACGCAAGGAAGTTAAATAAATTACTTGTAATTATGTTTCATGGGAGATTTGAATATCATTTACAGTTTATATATTCACTTTTAATTCATATGTAAATTAACATTATATACATTTTTATAATCTACTACTATATTTTATTTTGTTCATAAAATTGTTCTTATGAGGTTTTTGAGATCTTTTTCAGTTAGTTACCTTCTTTATTCTTTCTACATTTTTTGTTTGTGTATTTGTTTTAACACTTTTGTATTTCCTGAGTCTTCAAAATGATGCAACATCATATTTTATGTCCCCTGCCACAGCAATATAATAATATATTTCTAAATAAAATCATGCTCTGCAAAAATAAGTCAGAAAGAAAAATAAAAATATCGGATGGTCTCATTCATAGCAGGAATTTAGAAAACCTAAATAAGGGACCAGGAAAAAGACTAATTATAATAAAGTAAAAATAACAATCAATAAGCAACTATAAACCAGAAACATGCTATGGGGGGTGGAGGAGGGATTAAGGTCAAATGGGGGGGTTGTATGGGGAATATAACCCAGATGTGAGAATGGCACATATTAAAAAAACTAGCAACAACAAATGTTGGCGAGGTTGTGGAGAACTCTCCTGCACTGCTGGTGGGAGTGCAAACTGGTTCAACCACTATGGAGAGTTGTGTGGAGATTTCTTGACCTACTAAACATAGAGCTTCCATATGATCCAGCAATTCCACTCCTAGGTATTTACCCAAATGACACAGAAACAGTAATTCCAAAGGGCACCTGCTCCCCTATGCTTATAGCAGCATTATTTACAATAGCTAAGCTATGGAAAATAACCCAAATGTCCAAAAATTGATGACTGGATCAAGAAAATGTGGTACATATACACAATGGAATATTACTCAGCAATCAAAAAGATAAACACACGCAGTTTGCAGCAACATGGATGGAGCTAGAAGGGATCATGCTCAGAGAAATAAGTCAGAAAGAAAAAGAAAAATACCGGATGGTCTAACTCATAGCAGGAATTTAGAAAACCTGAATAAGAGACCAGGAAAAAGATTAATCAATACAAGGTAATAATCAAAATCAACAAGCAACTATAATCCGGAGACACACTACGGGGGGGGGGGTGTTAGGGAGGGGCGGAGAGAGGAAGAACTTGAGTCAAAATAAGGGGGGGGTGCAATTGTATGGGAAATATAACCATAATGAAAATGTATTCATTGTGCAAAGATGAAAAATGATGTAAGAAATATATAAAATTTAAAAAAAGTTGCAAAAAACCCCTTGCTTTCATTTATTGGAGAATGACATTTGAAATCAAGATCTGGGTACTAGATTTACCTATTGCTACTTGCTACCTGTTGTTGTTGCTAAGACCTCAATAAACAAGGCAAGGGAATATAGCATGACTACTAATTAGTATGGAGAGTCATAACTCTAAGTATTTCTATATGATGTATGCTATTTGTTTCTATTTAAACAAAACATGACTTCATACATATATCTCCAAGTCAAATTAAGTGGTAATTTTAGTAAATTTTACCTCATAAGTTCTAACAACTCTATCTTTTCTTCCTTGCTTGCAATCACTACTCAGACAGTAATCAATGATGCATCCAACATCTATCATCCATTTTCTTAATTGTTCAATTCCAGTATACATGGATAGCAATATCATAGTTGTTATTTCATATCCATGGGAAACGACTTTACCAAGTAGAATATAGCACTTATGTGCATTTTATGTTTCATTTATTCTTAAACCTAGTCATTCATTATCAAAGATATTTGATTGGGCACATTTCCCCTTAAGCCATTCAATAGGCATATTTCATTTATTTGTAATGCAGTTGGGTGTCACAACAAAATCTACATTAATCCCAAACCCCCTGACTATGTCATTAAAAAGAAAAGTCCTTAAAATTACATAAGAAATAGTATTCTTACAATAAAATATCCCCTGTGCTACATTTCAACAAATCATACTTCCCAAACTCCTGACAAACATGGTCTTTTAGGAGAAAACACAAATTCCAACAATAATTCAGATGTAAATAGAATTATTTTGTATCAAAAAATACTTATCAAAAAGCATTACTTATATAATAAAACTGAAATATGGATATACTTATTCAAGTTAGAAAAATCTTCTTTCACAATACAATTTTATTTTACTGAGGTAACATAGATCAAAAATGTTGTGATTTGCCACTTTTTAGTTGCATGTAGTTTCATTTGTTTACCATTGCTTTTGTTTCCCTTGCCATTGAAATTGTGTTCCCAAATGCATATATGAGTCCATTTTCATGAAGTACTTTACTATAAATAGATAGATGGTAGATAGATATTATTGTATGTGTATTTTAATCCTTTAATCCAAGTCTTCAATCCATTTTGAGTTAATTTTTGTGTAGGATGTGAGATAGTGGCCTACACATTTGCATATGGCTATACAGATTCCCTAGCACCATTTGTTGATGAAATTTTCATTACTCAATTGTGCATTCTAATCTCCTTCACCATAGATTAACTATTCATATCATGCTTTTCTGCTGCAGACTCAATTCTGTTCCATTGGTATGTGTGATTATTCAACTACCATACTATTTTAATTATGCTAGTTCTGTAGTAGAGTTTTAATCCTATGATTGTGATGCTTCCATTCTTCCCTTTTATTTTTGTTCTCTTTTTTTCAACAGGATTACCTAGTTATTTGAGGTCTTTTGTGATACCACAAACTTTTCAGTAATATTTGTTTTATTTATTTGAATAATTTCATTGAAAGTTTAATAGAAATAACATTGAAACTGTATATTGCTTTAGATAATATTTTAACACTTAAGTTTTACAATCCAAAATAAGGGAATAAATTTCCATTTTTTGTGCCTCTATTACTTTTAGTCATTCCATATAGCTTCCATTACATAGATATTTCACTTCCTTTGTTAACTTTACATTTAGTTGTTTAATACTTTTTTTAAAGATTTATTTATTTATTTATACAAGCACTGGGTACAGTCAGAAGCACAGGAGGGTGAGAGAATTCACCAGAGCCAGAGCAGAGAACATAAGAGGCAGACTGACGAAATACATTGCTGAGGGGAGCAGAGGCACAGCAGGAGAGGTCTGTGTGCCATGTGAGACCCTTGCAGGTGGCCGGGGATCGAATAGGCACTGTAGAGTCTTTGGGCAGCTTAGCAGCCCAGCGCTCAACTGCTGTGCCACCAGGGAGGCCCTATTTAATACTTTTTGATGGAATACTGAAGGGGATTATTTTCTTCCCTTATTTCTTTGTAGTCCATTGTCTGTTTAGAGAAATGCAACTGATTTTTGTAAAGAGAATTTATATCCTGCAGTTTTACTATATTGATTTATTGTGTCTATGATTTTTAGTAGAGTCTTCTCAAGTACTGATAGTTTTACTTTTCCTATTTTATTTTAAGATTTTAATTTATTCAGGCCTACAAGAACCGGGATACCGGGCAATGTGCGGGAGGGTGAGAGGATTCACCATAGACAGAGCGGGAAACAGAAGAAGCAGGCTGAAATACACTGCTGATGGGAGTAGCGAGCAAGACAGGAGAGGCCTGCCATGCCATGTGTGTATCAACCCCACTGACGGGGATCGAAACTGCACTGCAGGGGCTGCGGACATCTTCACAGTGCTGTGTTCAACTGCCTTTGTGACCAGAGAAGCTCACTTTTCCTATGTTTATAGCTTCCTCTAGTCCAATTGGTCTATATAAGACTTCCAATACTATGTTGTATAATAAAAGTAAAAGTGGACTTTATTTTCTTATAGCTGATTTAGAGAAAAATTTTTAAATTTTCAACTATTAACTACAATATTAGCCAAATATAAATTTTATTACACTTATATATGCTAATTCTAACCCTAATTTTCAAGGTTTTATTATAAATCACTATTGAATATTGTTAGATTCTTTATCTGCACCTATTCATGATTTTTTTAATATTAAATTTTGTTGATATTAGGAATTATATTCATCAACTTTTGGATGTTGAAGTGTCCTGCATTTTCAGAGTAAATTCCATTTCATCGTGATTTGTAATCCTTTTAATGAATTGCTGATAGTGTTATGCTAATCAGGGAACACTGGTTGGCAATTATCTTTTGGGGGAATGTCCTTTCCTTCTTTTGGTATCAGATTAATGTTGGCCTCATAACTTTTGTTTGAAAGCATTCTCTCTCAATTTTTGGAAGAATTTGAGAAAGATATGGTTTATGTCCTCCGTAATAGGTTGGTAAACACAATAGTAAAGTCATCAGCTCCTGGGTGTGTGTGTGTGTGTTTAAGTTTTTAATCTTTAAATTACTCTTTCAATTATCTATAATTATTATTTTTTGAAATATATATTTTCCTACAGCATTATTAATTGTTGTGCGTCATTATATTTCAGTCATCAGGTTTTCATGTTTAGTCCCAGTACTTCCACCACCAAAGCACCCAGGGTCCATGTGCCCCAGCCCTTTGGCTCTTCTCTCCCCTATTATTTTTAAATATTTATTTTTGTTTATGCATACAATAATGGGGGTTTAGGCCAGAGATGTGGGGGTGAGAGTTCACTAAAGACAGAGTGGGGAGCAGAACAGGTAGATCAACTGAAATACACTGCTGAGGGGTTCAGTGTGCAAGTCAGGAGAGGTCTGTGGTGCCATATGCTTTGGCTCTCTGGCCAGAGATCGAACTCATGCTGCACTGACTGCCAATATCTTGATAGTACTGAGACTCACCCCTTGTGTCACCAGGGAGGCCACATCCCCTATTTTTTTAGGTATTCTATCTTCCTGATTCAGTGTTAGAGGGCTGAATATTTCAAGGAATTTTTCAATTTTTTTCAGTTTATCCAATTTATTGGTATACAGATGTTCCTAATAGTTTCTTATGATCCTTTGAATTTCTGAGATATCTGTATTACATTTCCTCTTTTGTTTCTGATTCAATTTGTTGACATTTTTCTCTCTCTCTCTCTCTCTCTCTCTCTCTCTCTCTCTCTCTCTCTCTTTCTCTTTTTAGTTTGTGAGTCTTGCCAGGCGTTTGTCCATTTTGTTTTTATTTTCAAAGAAC
Organism: Talpa europaea; assembly: GCF_964194135.1. NCBI lineage: Eukaryota > Metazoa > Chordata > Mammalia > Eulipotyphla > Talpidae > Talpa > Talpa europaea. Next base: position 47,487,945 of record NC_140083.1, on the reverse strand, counting down.
AGTCCTTTGTGTTGATCTTTTGTACCCTTTTTTACTTCTGTTTTCTTGATTTCTATTCTAATTTTTATTATGTTATTTCTTCTAAGAGTACATTTTTTTTTCATTTTCTAATTCCTTGTATTTCAGGTTAACTTATACATATATATATGAGCTTTCTTCTTTCTCAATATGGTGCTATACTACTATATGTTTCGCTCATCATACTGCTTTTGCTGTTTTCCAAAGTTTCTACTAGCTTCATTATCTTGTGTCTTCATTATCTCTTGAAATTTTAAAAAAAATATTTGATATCATAATTACACAATAGTGATTTAGTTGTACATTATTCACTGTACACATCTTAGAGAAAACCTTTCCCTGCTGTTTTTGTGTCTGTGTGTGTGTGTTATTTCTAGGTTGATACAATAGTTATCACAGAAGACAAATGCTATAATTTCAATTATCATGAATTTTTTTGTAAACTTGTTTTGTGATTCAACATGTGTTTCATCTGAAGAATGTTGTGCCCTTGAAAAGGATATGTAGTTGGCATTTTTATTGGGCAGTGCACTATAAATATCTGCTAAGTCCATTTGTTCTCATAATCATAAGTCTATTGTTTCTTTGATTTCTAGTCTGGTTAATCTATTGATGAAATTGGAGAATTGAAATCCCCTACCTCTATTGTGTTTCTGCCAATGTCTATTTTCAGATTTTTTTACAGATGTGTGTACACACACCATACACACCTATACATGCATCTATATATACATATATCCATGTAATATAGAGATAGATCAAAATATGGATGTATGTATGGATAGATAGATAGATAGATAGATAGATAGATAGATATTGATGCTATTTGGTTTGATACATATGTATTAAATAGTGAAATGCCTTTCTGTTGTATTGATTCCCTAATCATTAAATAATATTCATACCTGTCTCTTGTTAACTTTTATATCTGGAAGTTGGTTTTTTTTTTATCATATGATTGCCCACATTTTCTGGGTCCCATTTGCTTCTGTGATAATTTCCCAACCATTTTCTTTGTGACTATATTTATCTTTGAATATTAAAGTGAGTTCTCGGAGATACGTGAGTTGGATACATTTTATGACCCTACCACCACACTGTGTCTTTAATTGGTGAGATGAATCCACATGCATTTGTAGTAATTACTGATGTATGAAGACTCACTATTTTCATTTTGTCTTTAATTTTCTGTTTCTACCTATTTCCTTACTTAGTTCCTTGTGCACATTCTTATAAAACATCCATGTTAGTTATAATGCATCCCATTCCATGCATCATGTTACTTGTAGTGATTGTTATCTGCAACAACGTATTAACTGGACATATTGGGAATCTAGTCCAAATATCACATTCTTAATACTAAAAGGGCTGGTAGCCATTGAGTTCTAGTTGAATGCCCAGATCCATAGCAAGAGTCCCCTTCTATCAAATTCATACAGATCTCATTTTGTATAATTATTTTGTAAGGATCTCATTTTGTTTAGGCACCCTGTGTTTCTTTAGCTTCGTAAATTTACATATTAGCTCCTTCTCCAGGTGGTATGGAGTCTTTCTGGGAATAATGTACTACAAAAATGAACAAAATTCCAGAACACAATCACAAAGACATGGAAAATATGTTCTACAAACTTGCCATAATAAAGAAATTTGAAGAACACAGATAAACATGTGTTATAGGTGAGGGGTAGAGTTTGCAAATGCCTTAATCTTGTTTTTTTTTTATTTATTGTTTTTCCCTTTTTAGGGGGAGGAATTTATTTCTCCATGATGTATAAAGATGATTCTTGTTGGATTTAACATTCTAGAAAGGCAGTTATTATGTTTTAATAATTATTCCATTCTTTCATTTTTTTTGTAACATTTCCTCAGAGAATTCTGATGTAAATCTTCATTATGTTTATCGTTTTTTTAAGGCTATCTTTTTTTTCCACTTTATGGTATTCTCCCTGCTCAGACAATACTCTCCAGTATTTCCTTAGATGCAGTCTGCACTAGCCTCTGATGTACAATATGTGTTCCAATTTTTTTTTCCTTGAGTCATGGGGCCAACTGGGTTTAAAGAATTTCTGGATAATTTCAATTATCTTTCTGGGTTTCTGGGAGTGAAGGTCAGTATCACTTCTGATACCATTTTGATTCTGATCTAATAAACTCTAAAAGATTTCTTGACAAGCAAAAATTATATATTTATCATGTTAAAAATCTAAAATATAGGAATTTTGGTTTCATCTAAAGTGTCACACAACACAGAATACTGACCACAATATACTCATGACCTTTAGTTGCAGTGTTAAATGAAAATGCAATCTATCACAATATACAGGACACAATAAATGCAATGCTAAGAAGAGGTATAGAGTAATACGGATTTACATCATTAGAAAAGGACTCAAATAAGTAATATTGTATCCTATCATCAGGAATGAGAAAAAAAATAAAAAGCAAAACAAAAAGCAGTACAATAAATGAAATAATAAATAGTTAAAAATAAATAAACCAAATATAAATCAAGAAATATCTCAAAGATCAATGAAAACAAGTTGTTTTTCTTTTTGAAAAAAAAATACACAGACTGAAACTAATCACAAAAGAAAAAATAGGGAGAAAATCGTAACAAACAGAATAATGAATGAAACAGAAGCTAAAATAGACATCTCAGTAATACAGAGATTCATGATAGGTTGGTATGGACATTTGTATACAAACATGTTGAATAAGTTTTTTTTTAAAAATGGCACATTCTTAGAAACATACAGACTTGCACCCATGGGGGTACGGGATTGTCCTCCCCTGTGGGGGAACGGGGCCCTCTTCCCCTTCGCGGGAGCCCAATCCTTCCTCACGGGGCACTCCAGCACCCTCCTCTCGCACTCACAGCCCCATCGAAGGGGCAGTGTGCCCGCAGACGCGCTAGACGGCGGGCCGGGGTCCCGGTCAGAGGAGGGCAACCCCTGATAGCCAGGGACAAGCGGCGGCCGCGGCCTCTTCCAAGAGTGCAAGCACACAGGCCGGCGGAAAAAAGCCCTGGGCAAGCGGGCACCACTCAAAGGGGAAGAGTCCTCACGCACCTGGCCCAGCAGCACTGATGAGCCCCAGAATCCGCCCCTGGCCAGAGCCTGACCCCGCCCACCCGACAATGGCTGAGCTCAGGTGCACTTACTAGGGCCGCCTTTAGGGGGCGCCGGTGAGGGGGTTCGGGGACCCTCAGCCCCCACCAGGCTGGGGCCACCCCTGCACCCATGGGGGTACGGGATTGTCCTCCACCCTGGGGGAACGGGGCCCTCATCCCCTTCGCGGGAGCCAAAACCTTCCTCCCGGGGCAGGCCTGCACACTCCTCTCGCACTCACAGCCCCAGCGGCGGGGCCGTGCGCCCCCAGAGGCCCTAGACGGAGGGCCAGGGACACGGTCATGGGAGGGCACCCCCTGGAAGCCAGGGACAAGCGGCGGCCGCGGCCACTTCCAAGACTGTAGGGACACAGGCCGGCACGGAAAAAAGCCCCGAGCAAGCCGGCACCACTCAAAGGGGAAGAGACCGCACGCACCTGGCCAGCAGCACTGATGAGCCCCAGGCTCCGCCCCTGCCTGGAACCTGACCCCGCCCACCTGACTCTGGCTGCGCACAGTGCACTTCCTAGGGCCGCCGCTAGGGGGCGGAAGTGAGGGGGTTCGGGGACACTCAGCCCCCACTGGGCTGGGGTCACCCCTGCACCCATGGGGGTACGAGATTGTCCTCCCCCGTGGGGGATCGGGGCCCTTTTCCACTTCGCGGGAGCCCAAACCTTCCTCCCTGGGCACGCGTGCACCCTCCTCTCGCACTCACAGCCCCAGCGGCGGGGCCTTGCGCCCACAGACCCCTAGACGGAGGGCCGCGGTCCCTGTGAGGGGAGGGCATCCCCTGGAAGCCAGGGACAAGCGGCGTCCGCGGCTTCTTCCAAGACTGCAGGCACACAGGCTGGCGCGGAAAAAAGCCCTGGGCAAGCCGGCACCACTCAAAGGGGAAGAGTCCGCACGCACCTGGCCCTGCAGCGCTGATGAGCCCCAGCCTCCGCCCCTGGCCGGAATCTGACCCCGCCCACCCGACACTGGCTGCGCACAGGTGCACTCCCTAGGGCCGCCGCTAGGGAGCGCCGGTGAGGGGGTTCGGGGACCCTCAGCACACTCCGGGCTGGGGAAACCCCTGACCCATGAGAGTACGGGATTGTCCTCCCCTGTGGGGGCACGGGGCCCTCTTACCCTTTGTGGGAGCCCAAACTTTCCTCCCAGGGCACGCCTGCACCCCCTCCCGCACTCAAAGCCCCAGAGGCGGGGCCGTACGCCCGCAGACGCCCTAGACGGAGGGCCGGGGTCCCGGTCAGGGGAGGGCACCCACTGGAAGCCAGGGACAAGCGGCGTCCGCGGCTTCTTCCAAGACTGCAGGCACACAGGCTGGCATGGAAAAAAGCCCTGGGCAAGCCAGCACCACTCAAAGGGGAAGAGTCTGCACGCACCTGCCCTGCAGCGCTGATGAGCCCCAGGCTCTGCCCCTGGCCGGAGCCAACCCCACCCAGCCGACTCTGGATGCCCACAGGTGCACTTCCTAGGGCCGCCGCTAGGGGGCGCCGGTGAGGGGTTTCGGGGAACCTCAGCCCCCACCGGGCTGGGGCCACCCCTGCACCCATGGGGGTACGGGATTGTCCTCCCCCCTGGGGGAACGGGGCCCTCTTCCCCTTCGCGGGAGCCCAAATCTTCCTCCCGGGGCACGCCTGCACCCTCCTCTCGCACTCACAGCCCCAGCGGCGGGGCCGTGCGCCCGCAGTTGCCCTAGACGGAGGACGGGGTCCCGGTCAGAAGAAGGCACCCCCTGAAAGCCAGGGACAAGCGGCGGCCGCGGCCTCTTCCAAGACTGCAGGCACACAGGCCGCGCGGAAAAAAGCCCCGGGCAAGCCGGCACCACTCAAAGGGAAGAGTCCCCACGCACCTGGCCCAGCAGCGCTGATGAGCCCCAGGCTCCGCCCGTGGCCAGAGCCTGACCACGCCGAGCCGACTCTGGCTGCGCACAGGTGCACTTCCTAGGGCCGCCGCAAGGGGGCGCCTGTGAGGGGGTTCGGGTCCCTCAGGCCTCACCCGGCTGGGCCCACCCCTGCACCCATGGGGGTATGGGATTGTCCGTCCCCGTGGGGGAACGGGGCCATCTTCCGCTTCCAGGGAGCCCAAACCTTCATCCCGGGGCACGGAGGCACCCTCCTATCACACTCACATCCCCAACGGCGGGGCCGTGCGCCCGCAGACGCCCTAGACGGAGGGCCGGGGTCCCGGTCAGGGGAGGGCACCCGCTGGAAGCCAGGGACAAGCGGCGGCCACGGCCTCTTCCAAGACTGCAGGCACACAGGCCGGCGCGGAAAAAAGCCCCGGCAAGCCGGCACCACTCAAAGGGGAAGATTCCGCATGCAACTGGCCCAGCAGCGCTGATGAGCCCCAGGCTCCGCCCCTGGCCGGAGCCTGACCCCGACTACCCGACTATGGCTGCGCACAGGTGCACTTCCTAGGGCCGCCGCTAGGGGGCGCCGGTGAGGGGGTTCGGGGACCCTCAGCCCCCACCGGGCTGGGCCCACCCCTGCACCCATGGGGGTACGGGATTGTCCGTCCCCGTGGGGGAACGGGGCCCTCTTCCCCTTCTAGGGAGCCCAAACCTTCACCGGGAAAGGCCTGCACCCTCCTCTCACACTCACAACCCCAGCAGCGGGGACGTGCACCCGCAGACGACATAGACGGAGGGCCGGGGTCCCGGTAAGGTGAGGGAACCTCCTGGAAGCCAGGGACAAGCAGCGGCCGCGGCCTCTTCCAAGACTGCAGGCCCACAGGCCGGCGAGGAAAAAAGCCCCGGGCAAGCCAGCACCACTCAAAGGGGAAGAGTCCACAAGCACCTGGCCCAGCAGCGCTGATGAGCCCCAGTCTCCGCCCCTGGCCAGAGCCTGACGCCACCCACCCAACTCTGGCTGCCCACAGGTGCACTTCCCAGGGTCGCCGCTAGGGGGCGCTGGTGAGGTTCGGGGACCCTCAGCCCCCACGGGGCTGGGGCCACCTCTGCACCCATGGGGGTACGGGATTGTCTTCCCCAATGGGGGAACGGGTCACTCTTCCCCTCGGGGGAAGCCAAAATGTTCCTCCCAGGCACGCCTGCACACTCCTCTCGCACTCACAGCCCCAGCGGCGGGGCCGTGCGCCTGCATTTGCCCTAGATGGAGGTCCGGGGATCCTGTCAGGGGAGATCACACCCTGTAAGCCAGGGACAAGCGGCGACCGCGGCCTCTTCCAAGACTGCAGGCACACAGGCCGGCGCGGAAAGCCCCGGGCAAGCCAACAGCATTCAAAGGGGAAGAGTCCGCACCTGGCCCAGCAGCGCTGATGAGCCCCAGGCTCCGTCCCTGGCCGGAGCCTGGCCCCGCCCACCCGACACTGCCTGCACACAGATGCACTTCCTAGGGCCGCCGCTAGGGGGCGCTGGTGAGGGGGTTAGGGGAAACTCAGCGACCACGGGCTGGGGCCACCGCTGCACCTATGGGGGTACGGGATTTTCTTCCCGCATGGGGGATCGGGGCCCTCTTCCTGTCGGGAAAAGCACAAATCTTACTCCCGGGCACGCCTGCATTCTCCTCTCGCACTCACTGCCCCAGCGGCGGGTCCGTGAGCCTGCAGACTCCCTAGACGGAGGGCCTGGGTTCCTGTCACGGGAGGGCACCCCCTGTAAGCCAGGGACAGCGCCGACCGCGGCCTCTTCCAAAACTGCAGGCACACAAGCCGGCGCGGAAAGCCCCAGGCAAGCCAGCACCACTCAAAGGGGAAGAGTCCGTACCTGGTCAGCAGCACTGATGAGCCCTAGGCTCCGCCCCTGGTCGGAGCCTGACCCCGCACATCCGACTCTGCCTGCGCACAGCTGCACTTCCTACGGCCGCCGCTAGTGGGCGCTGGTGAGGGGGTTTGGGGACCCTCCGCCCCCACTGGGCTGGGGCCACCTCTGTACCCTTGGGGTTACGGGATTGTCTTCCCCCATGGGGGAACGGGGCCCTCTTCCCCTTCGCGGAAGCCCAAATCTTACTCCCGAGGCACGCCTGCACCCTCCTCTCTCACAGCCCCAGAGGCGAGGCCGTGGGCCCGCAGACGCCCTAGGCGGAGGGCCGGGGTCCCTGTCAGGGGAGGGCACCCCATGTAACCCAGGGACAAGCGGCGACCGCGGCCTCTTCCAAAACTGCAGGCACCAGGCTGGCGCGGAAAGCCCCGGGCAAGCCAGCACCACTCAAAGGGGAAGAGTCCGCACCTGGCCCAGCAGCGCTGATGAGCTCCAGGCTCCGCCCCTGGAAGGAGCCTGACCCCGCCCACCGAATCTGACTGCGCACAGCTGCACTTCCTAGGGCCGCCGCTAGGGGTCGCTGTGAGGGGTTGAGGACCCTCATCCCCCACGGGGCTGGGGCCACCTCTGCACCCATGGGGGTAGGGGATTGTCTTCCCCCATTGGGGAACGTGTCCCTCTTCCCCTCGGGGGAAGCCAAAATGTTCCTCCAGGACAAGCCTGCACCCTCCTCTCGCACTTACAGCCCCAGCGGCGGGGCCGTGCGCCCGCAGACGCCCTAGTCGGAGGGCCAGGGTCCCTGTCAGGGGAGGGCACCCCCCTGTAAGCCAGGGCCAAGCGGCGACCGCGGCGTCTTCCAAAACTGCAGGCACACAGGCAGGCGCGGAAAGCCCCGGGCAAGCGAGCACCACTCAAAGGGGAAGAGTCCGCACCTGGCCAGCTGCGCAAATGAGCCCCAGGCTCCGCCCCTGGCTGGAGCCTGACCCCGCCCACCCGACTCTTCCTGCGCACAGCTGCACTTCCTAGGGCCGCCGCTAGGGGGCGCTGGTGAGGGAGTTCGGGGAAACTCAGGGACTACGGGCTGGGGCCACCTCTGCACCCATGGGGGTACGGATTGTCTTCCCCCATTGGGGAACGGGGCCCTCTTCCCCTCGGGAGAAGCACAAATCTTCCTCCCAGGCACGCCTGCATCCTGCTCTCGCACTCACAGCCCCAGCAGCGGGGGGCCGTGTGCCCGCAGAAGCCCTAGACGTAGGGCCGGGTTTCCTGTCAGGGGAGGGCACTCCCTGTTAGCCAGTGATAGCGGCGACCGCAGCCTCTTCCAAAACTGCAGGCACACAGGCCGGCGCGGAAGCCCCTGGCACGCCAGCACCACTCAAAGCAGAAGAGTCAGCACCTGACCCAGCAGCTCTGATGAGCCCCAGGCTCCGCCCCTGGCCAGAGCCTGACCCCGACTGGCTGCGCACAGGTGCACTTCCTAAGTGCTGCAGGAGGCCTTGATGCCCCGGCCAAATAAGACACTGGCAAGCAGCGAAGCCCAAAGTGCCTCACACCGTGGGGCCGAAGCCAAAGGGCCTCACACCGTGGGGCTGAAGATACCTTGTGCCTCAATCCGTGGGCTGAATATTCCTTGTGCCTCACACTGTGAGGTTGAAAATCTAACATTCCTTCACTTTTTGTTATTGGTCATAAATAAGAAAAAAAAATCTAAAACAATACATTAAACACTATATTATATGCATCAGTATATTGCAAATAAACAACATGAAAAATTAAAAACTAATTATTAAGCAATTTGGCCTACTTGACAAAGAAACAACTTATTGAGCATACATGACAAGCATTACAATACAATATTTATAGTAGGTCCTTCTATTTTGTTTTCTCTTGACGTTTCTTGGGAAAATTTTTAATATAAAGCTATTTGAGTTAAGGAGTTTCTAGGTAGAAAAAGTTCTAATAGCTAAACAGCAGCTGGTCTCCGGCTGAAAGTCATGTGAATAAAATAGTCCTTTGATGCTTAGGCTTTAGCTAATAGAAATACACTGGCGGTTATTCACTGTTGTAAATAATTGTCTAAATAAAAAAAATTAATAGCTTTAATGTTAGGTTTGGTTTATTATCTGTTAACCTTGAAAGCTGCCGTCTAGCTGAGACCTGTAGGGGCCAGTAGTCTATGGAAAACATAATATACTAATTGTTTTTGCTTTACACATGATAATGTATTTCCTTATTATTATTACTAATAATGAATAAAAAAAAAACCTGCTGAGTCTCTCGGCAAAAGATACTAACACCTCACCAAGTGTCGGTGTCTCCTCATTTCCCTCCCCCTCAGCCCTTAAGTTTCAGTTCTTTTGTTTTCGCCGACGCCGTCTCATCCTTTCAGGAACCCCTGACACAACGTTTTGCTGGAGACTGGTCCCCGGCAAGTGACACCTGAAGTGGGACTTGAAAGGTAAGATTTATTTCCCGTGCGGGGACGGCTAGGATCTGCTCCATAGGGTAGGGCGCATACCCGCCTGTAGAGAAAGCAGGTTTGAGGGGAGCAGTAAGTCAGAACCGTAATAAGGTGAGTGAGTGTCTTATTGCGTGATAAAGCGAGTGAGTGTCTTATCGTTGAGAAGCTATGGGCCATACTGAGTCTAAGGAAAGAGGACTCTTTATTGATATAATTAAGTATACTCTTGCAAAGTGAGGCCTTAAAACCTCTCATGCACAATTGGCTAGTTTCCTAAATTTTGTTGAAATGTGTTGTCCTTGGTTTCCTAGGGACAGTACTCTGGATGCAAAAACTTGGGCCAAAGTAGGAGAGGAAATGACATCCTATTATACTCTCCATGGACCAGAGAAGGTCCCCATTGATGCCTTTTCATTGTGGGGTCTGTTGCAAGACATGCTAAATCAAGGGTCTGAATTGGAAAAGATAAATAAAAAGCTCAGGAAATTACGGCTACCTGAGCCTACTGCTTCCTTATCCTTGGGGGACATTAAAGGGTCCTCGGCTGACAGCCCGTCATTAACAAAACAATTGCCTAAACAAATAAATTGCTTTAGCCAGGCTGGAGGCAAAGCAAAAAATACAAAACCAAAAATAAAACAAAAATTGGCCAGCTACATTAAAGAAAGTAATTCGGATTCTTCGGATAATGAAATTGTTTTTCAAAAGTCAAAAATTAATTCTAGAGCCAAAGTTGACCTCTCTCCTGAAGCGTCGGCTCCTTTTCATGAATCTATTCCTAAATCTGATTCAATTTCCAGCCCGGACTTGGCTAAGATTGTTAAAAAAATATATCAGTAATTTGGCTAGAGCTAAGACTGATCTCAAGCCTTGTTCTGCAAATATACAATCAGACCCCTTTGAAAACGCAGAGCCTGTGTCCAGGTCAATGCCACAAATGTTGTCTGGTGATTTGGTTCGTATGTCTAGAGCTGGTTTTGCTGGTGCAGTGAGACAAGCAGAAGGAAAAGGTAATTTTACCTTTCGATGTTTTCCTGTGCTCAATGTAGACAATGACCATGAACAGCCTCAGTGGGAACCCGTTCCCTTTGAGCTTTTAAAGAAATTGAAAAGAGCAACTGCTGATTACGGGGCTACATCTCCTTATACCTTGCAACTCGTAGAATCAGTGCCAGTCGCTTCCTCACACCCCTTGATTGACAAATGATGACTAGATCTAGTCTGTCTGGTGGAAATTATTTATTGTGAAAGACAAATTATGAAAAAAAACACAAAAAATGGTAAAAAAATAATAATAAAAATAATAAAATTCTACTTAAAATAATTTTGGGTCAAAATAATTGGTATAAAAATAATGTACAAATTTGTATGCCACCTCCGGTCTTTCGTCTCGTGCGTGAAGCTGCAGTTGCTGCATGGAGCCGGTTGCTGGCTGGTAAAGTAAAAACCTCTGGCCTTGCTAACATTAAACAAGGGCCTGAGGAATCTTATCAAAACTTTTTATCACGGTTAATGAATGCTGTCCAAAAAACTATACCTAATGCTGAGGCGGCTCACATTATAACTAAACAACTGGCTTTTGAAAATGCTTCACCACCTTGTCAGGCATTGTTAAGACCCATTGTACAAACAGGCGACATTAATAAATATGTTCGAACCTGTTCGGAGGTGACACCCTCATATCTTCATGGTGTGGCCATTGCGGCTGCCTTAAAGGGACAGACCAGCAGCCAATGGTTCGCCTCCCTTGATCAACAAAAGAAAAAAAAATAAACAAAAATTTTGGAAATTGTTTTTCTTGCAGACAGCCAGGGCATTATAGTAAAAATTGCCCAAACAAAGTAATCTCTATGCCGCCCTCCAGCCTTGCCTCAACAGTCAGGCACGCCTGTTACAACAAATAATAGTAAAATTCCTTCTCAAATAATACTTCCAAAAACTATCTGCCCGCGTTATAATAAAAAATTTCATTAAATAAAGGACTGTCGGTCTAAATATCATAAAAATAATACATTGTTGCCACCAAATAAAAAGTTTACTGCGGGCACCAATCCGACTGTTTTTTCAAAAAACATCTCACAGTCAAAAAACTGGATAAGGGGCCCGACCCAGGCCCCTCAAATAATTGGGAACCTAAAGGACCAGAGCGGCGAACACTCTCTGATCTCGTCCGCAGGGCCACAGGTGGAGCGGGCTTGGACTTGCATTCCACCTCTGCCGCAATATTAACTTCTGATCAATCTTACACCATGTTGACAACTGGGGTGTATGGGCCCCCCTCTGGGTACAATGGGGCTTGTTTTTGGCTGAGGTTCTGCGTCTCTACAAGGCATAAAAGTAATACTGGTTGTTGTTGATTCTGATTTTACTGGTAAAATAAAAGTTATGCTAGAGCCTCCAATACAAACTATACAAATTCATCCAGGACAAAAAATTGCTCAATTACTTTTACTGCCTCTGGTGTCAGTTGGCGATAAAATTACATCCAATGAACCACAAAGTGATTCCAGTTTTGAATCCAGTAACATGGCTTTTTGGGTCCAACAAATTAAAGACAATAGACCGACCAAAGTTAGAAAAATTCAAAAAAAAGCAATTGAAAAATTGTTAGACACTGGTGCTGATGTTACTTGCATAGCACGGCGTAATTGGCCTAATGCCTGGCCCACAAAGGCTACGCCTTCTACTTTGGTCGGATTGGGATCAGCACAAAATGTGGCAAAAAGTTCTCAAATTTTAAATTAAAATGATGGAGAGGTGTCCGGGACTTTTCAACCTTATGTTGTCCCATCTCTTCCTATAACATTGAGTGAAAAGTCATACTCTCTCAAATGGGAGTGCTCCTATTTAGCCCCAATAATAAGGTAACCGCTCAAATGTTACAAATGGGCTTTGACCCAAATCAAGGTTTAGGAAAAAAATTAGAGGGCCGAGTATTTCCCATTGAGGTTGCTCAGAGAGAGCCACGACAAGGCCTGGGATATGGATCAAATTTATAAAGAGGGCCATTGCGGAGGTTACAGCCGACCCAATTGTGTGGAAAACTAATGACCCAATATGGATAAAGCAATGGCCCCTGACAGAGGATAAAATCCAGGCTGTAACAACTTTGGTTCAAAAACAACTAATAAAAGGACACATTCGCCCTACTACCAGCCCATAAAATACTCCTATATTTGTAATAAAAAAAAATCAAAAAAATAAAAATTGTTACAGGACTTAAAAACAATAAATGTCACTATGCAAAATATGAAATGCTTGCAACCAGGTTTGCCATCACCTGTGGCCATCCCTAAAAATAAACATGTTATTGTTATTTATTTACAAAATTGCTTTTTTACCATCCCTTTACATCCCCAAGACTGCAAAAAAATTGCATTTAGTGTCCCATCAGTAAATTTAAAAAGGCCATTTCAACGTTATAAATAAAAAGTTCTTCCTCAGGGCATGGAAAACAGTCCTACTTTATGTCAAAAATTTGTGGATATGGTTTTGTCATCCTTTAGGGATGAGTACCCTTCCATTTACTGTGTTCATTATATGGATAATATTTTAATAAGTAATGCTCAAGTGGACTTGTTAAATCAGGCCTTGGCCCGTCTGGTGGCTTTGCTGCAAAGTTATGGACTTGTGGTGGCACCAGAAAAAATTCAAACTTCTCCGCCCATCAATTATTTAGGAAAGATTGTTCGTTCTTTAACTGTGACACCACAAAAACTGCAGCTACAAACAGACTCTTTACAGACATTAAATAATTTTCAAAAACTACTTAGAGACATAAATTGAATAAAAACTCATCTGCAGCTAACCACTGCTAATTTAAGTCCTCTGTTTAATGTGTTAAAAGGTAATTCTAATCCTAACTCCCCTAGGCAATTAACACCTAAGGCTACACTAGCCTTACAAAAGGTAAATAATACACTCAACAATCAACAACTGTTGCGGCTAGATTATACTAAGCCTTGGGAGTTCATAATTTTGGCCACCCCACACACGCCAACAGGTGTTTTGTGGCAAAAGGGGCCACTGAAATGGTTGCATTTACCAGTTACTGCAAAAAAGGTTGTTTGTCCCTATGCTTCCCAAGTGGCTGCGTTAATTGTTAAAGGAAGGCATAGGAGCGTTGAGCTTTTTGGCCGAAAATTTCCTGTTCTTGTTTTACCTTACAATAAAGAACAACTTAATGACTTGCTTAGTTTAAGTAATGACTGGCAAATAGCCCTGCAATCTTTTTCGGGTGAAATAAAGTTTCATTTGCCTCCCGACCCTGTGCTTCATTTCTTTAAGAAACAGGCTTTTATTTTTCCAACCATTGTTAGCGCTGTGCCTTTGCCAGAACCTGCTACACTTGTGTTTACGAATGGCTCCTCCAACGGTAGAACTGCTTTCATTATCAATGACAAACCAAAGTCCATCCAGACAACAAAAACCTCAGCCCAAAAAACTAAATTATTTACAGTTCTCACAGTTTTTAAAATTTTACAAAATCAGCCATTTAACCTTTTTACTAATTCCCAATATGTAACCAAATTATTTCCTGATATTGAGACTGCTGTAATTGCTGATGCTAAAACTACCATTGCTCCACAGCTATTGGAGCTGCAAACTTTAATAAGATCTAGGACATCCAGAGTGTATGTTGGCCATATTCGTGGTCATTCTAAATTACCAGGTCCTCTAGCTCGTGAAAATGAACTGGCCAATTTGTTGACTCAAGCAGCAGTATTCACAGTACAGGAGGCAATTAATAATCATGCCCTTCATCACCAAAATGCCACTTCATTGCGGAAACAATTTCATCTAACTCAAAAAACAGCCCGAAAAATTGTTCACAAATGCTCGGTTTGCCCCACCACTCACCCTTCACTTCCGATGGGGGTAAACCCACAAGGCCTCAGACCAAATAATCTCTGGCAAATAAATGTCACTCATGTTACTAGTTTTGGGAGACTCAGTTTTGTCCATGTTTCCATAGATACATTTTCTCATGTTATTATGGCTACTGCCCAGACAAAAAAAGCTTTTAAAAATGTCTCTCAACATCTAATGTTTTGTTTTGCCTACGCAGGCAAACCTCGTGCTATTAAAACTGACAATTCTCCTGTATATACATCCTCTGCCTTTACAAAATTTTATGCTTCATTTCAAATTGCTCATTCTACAGAAATTCCTTATAATCCACAAGGACAAGCTATTGTTGAAAGAGCCCACCAGACATTAAAGTCTCAAATATATAAACTACAACAATCTAATTTTAAACATAGTTCGGCTCATCATATTTTAACTCATACTATGTTTGTCATCAATTATTTAAATTGTAATTATCAAAAAATGTCACCAATTAATAAACATTGGGATCCTGACCAACTGGCCCCTAAACCTCAAATTATGTAAAAAGATCTCCTTTCCGAAACATAAAAAGGCCCTAATGTATTATTAGCAAATGAAAAAGGCTATGCTTGTATCTTTCCACAAGATTCGGACAGCCCAATTTGGATTCCTGACATACTGATCCGACATCATGTCTCAAGAGCCTTCACCGACACGCCCCCCGTCAGACAACCGAAGCTCCAAGATGCGTAGGTGCAGCCCTCTGGGACGCCACCCACCTCCTCCAAGATGTCACCACTCTAGATCCCCTGTTGGAAGATTGTCCTCTTCCCTGCACCACCTTCGGGTTCGTAAGACGTCTCATCATGACAATTGAAATTTGCTCAAAAAATCTAGCCTCTAATTCTGAACAGCTACTTATGCAGCAAAATGCACACATCACCCCAAAGATTATATTCCTTGCCGTGCTAGCAATCTTCTCATATAACTTATCACCAGCTTCTCCTGCTTCTCTCATGCCTTCTGTTTCCTATTGGGCTTACATCCCAGATCCCCCCTTTTTCCGTCCCACTCCTTGGGGATTTACCTCACCCCATGTGTTCACTAATTATTCTAATTTACTAGGTAGAGATTCAGACTCTTTTGTTTTATTTAAAAGCACTAATAACTTTTCTTTTCAGGGACGCATGGATTCGCCTCCTATGTGTTTTACATCCAATCCTGTCTATATAAAGTCTCAACTACCTGGCTGCCTACCTATTAACGATAAATATTTTTTGACAGTAACTTCAAAGCCTTCCTCCTCCGGACCTAACCATAATTTATGGGTACTGCTTATATCTCTCCTTGGTCCTCGCAGCACTAATAAAAACATAGCTCGAGTTTCAGTATCCTCCACTCTTCCAGACTGTTCAATTTATAACTCAAATAATTCCCAAAATATTATTAACACAAATCACAAATTTCCCACCTGACATAATTGTAGGTTTCCCTCTGCAGGAATTCGTTACCAGCCTTACCAGACTAATCTTTCTATTTATGATTTTTCAGTTTTTGGAGCAGTTACATCTGCCACTAATGTCCCCAAGAATTATAGGTTTCTTCTGCAGGATGCGCTCATCTACAACCGGTCGAATCGCCTCATCCCACCCCTTGAACCTATCACTCAATGGTATTCAGCGGGATAAATTACTTCCACCTACATCATCAACACTTCGAATGGTTCCCTTGTATACCCGGACTTATTTCGCCCCCTTGCCGCCACTTCACCTGTGCTTTTTTGCCGACCTGGACATTCTGTTCATGCTGTCACCGTGCGGGCTTGTGTGGGCCCCCCTCATGCCCTCCTCATTGAGGGCCCCGAACATTTAACCATTACTTATCATCACCATACTTTTCATGTTAATTGTACTGACTGTATTCTCACCAACTGTATTACCTCTGTTGGCTCATTGTCTAAAGCTACTTTTGTTATCTTACATCAACCTCCTTATGTCATGCTCCCTGTAAGATTACAACAGCCGTAGTATGATGACATTGGACTGTATACTCTTCAGCTTGTGGGACAGGGACTGCATCGCTCCAAAAGGTTTGTAGCGGCACTTATACTGGGTATTACAGCACTTATTGCTATTATTAGTTCTGTTGCTGTTTCTACTACTGCTCTCGTCCAACAAGTTCACACTGCCTCCCATGTTAATAATTTGTCTCGTAACATCACACACACTTTAATTATCCAAGACCACATTGATAATAAGTTTAAAGCTCGTTTAAATGTTCTTGAGAAATGACTTTTACATATTGGCAATCAAATTCAACACATAAAATCACATTTGACTACCAAATGTCATTCTAATTACAAATAAATTTGTGTCACTCCGCATGTTTATAACTCTTCTTCTGTTTCTTGGAATAATGTCAAAAATCATTCACTGGGTGTTTGAAATAATACTAATGTTTCCCTAGATCTTACTGCTCTGCAAAAAAATATTAAGGCAATTAGTTTAGCTCATGCCCCCTCCTCCACACCTGCAAAAGTTGCTGCTTCCTTCCTGGCTTCCTTGCAACATTATACCACTAAGGCCACCTGGTTCCCATCATTTATTACTTTAGGTATTGTTTTACTTGTCACCATAATTATATTAATATTCTTCCCATTGTTTATTAAATTGCTTTTCGTTGCTCTCAATCAGACACGTTTTGAGTTAAAAACTATACAAATAATGGCCAAAAACAAAAAAGGGGGAGGTGCTGCAGGAGGCCTTGATGCCCCGGCCAAATAAGACACTGGCAAGCAGCGAAGCCCAAAGGGCCTAACACCGTGGGGCCGAAGCCAAAGGGCCTCACACCGTGGGGCTGAAGATTCCTTGTGCCTCACACTGTGGGGCTGAAGATTCCTTGTGCCTCACACCGTGAGGTTGAAAATCTAACATTCCTTCACTTTTTCTTCTTGGTCATAAATAAAAAAATTTTTTCTAAAAAAATACATTAAACACTATATTATATACATCAATATATTACAAATAAACAACATAAAAAATTAAAAACTAATTATTAAACAATTTGGCCTACTTAACAATAAAAAACACCTTATTAAACATACCTGACAAACATTACAATACAATAATTATAATAGGTCCTTCTATTTTCTTTTCTCTTAAAATTTCTTAAAAAAATTTTTAATATAAAACTAAATTAAAAAATTTCTAAGGGCCTCCCTGGTGGTGCAGCGGTTGAGCGCTGGGTTGCGAAGCTGCCCGCAGCCTCTGCAGCACTGGTTCGATCCCCAGCCACCGGGTGAGGGTCCCACATGGCACGCAGACCTCTCCTGCTGCCCACTGCTCCCCTCAGCAGTGTACTTCGTCAGTCTGCCTGCTCTGCTCTCCGCTTTGACTGTGGTGAATTCTCTCACCCTCCCGTGCTTCTGACTGTACCCGTGCTTGTATAAATAAATAAATAAATCTTTAAAAAAAAATTTCTAAATAAAAAAAATTCTAATAACTAACCAACAACTAGTCTCCGACTAAAGGTCATGTAAATAAAATAGTCCTCTAATACTTAGGCTTTAACTAATAAAAATACACTAACAGTTATTCACTGTTTTAAATAATTGTCTAAATAAAAAAATAAATAACTTTAATGTTAAGTTTAATTTATTATCTATTAACCTTAAAAACTACCGTCTAACTAAAACCTATAGGGACCAATAGTCTATAAAAAACATAATATACTAATTATTTTTACTTTACACATAATAATATATTTCCTTATTATTATTACTAATAATAAATAAAAAAAAACCTACTAAGTCTCTCGACAAAAAAATACTAACACGTCACCAAGTGTTGGTGTCTCCTCATTTCCCTCCCCCTCAGCCCTTAAGTTTCAGTTCTTTCGTTTTCCCCGACGCCGTCTCATACTTTCAAGAACCCCTGACACGATGTTTTGCCGGAGGCTGGTCCCCGGCACCTAAGGCCGCCGCAAGGGGGCGCAGGTGAGGGGGTTCGGGGACCCTCATCCCCCAGGGCACTGGGGCAACCTCTGCACCCATGGGGATACGGGATTGTCTTCCCCCATGGGGTAACGGGGCCCTCTTCCCCTTCGCGGAAGCCCAAATCTTCCTCCCAGCACACGCCTGCAGCCTACTCTCGCATTCACAGCCCCAGCGGCGGGGCTGTGAGCCCACTGACGCCCTAGATGGAGGGCCGGGGTCCCTGTCAGTGGAGGGCACCCCTTGTGTCCGGAGCCGCATGGAGCATGTGCCGTGTTGCGCATGCTCACAAGTTAGGTTTCGATTCCTGTTTTGCCTTCGGAGAAACCACTGCGTTTCCAGAAAATCACGTGGGACTGAGAGGTACGAGGGGAGGAGCGAGGGGGGATAAGAAGGGAACCACAGGAGAGACTGGAGAGACTGCGTAGAGGATAAGGAGAGAGACTGCGTAGAGGATAAGGAGGGAAACTGCGTAGAGGATAAGGAGAGAGACTGCGTAGAGGATAAGGAGATAGACTGTGTAGAGGAGAAGGAGACTGTGGAAAGGATACTGTGTAGAGACTTTGAGAGAGGATACTGAGAAACGTACTGAGAGAGGAGCATAGAGAAAGCCAGGGAAGGTAGTAGGACAGAGAAAGGAAAAAACATGTAAAAGTAGGAAAAGGAAAAAGGAAAAATAAAGAAGCAAACGCTAGAGTCAATTTGTCAAGCCCCTCATTTCAATCCTCAGCCCTTCTCTTTCCGTGCCTCCGAATCCCGCGGGTCGGGACAGGTGGCGCCCAACGTTGGGCACGAAAAAGAATGAAGGAACCGCTGAAGGACCAGCTGTAGTGAGCCGGCAAGTAAAGCAAAGTAAAGTAAGGTAAGGTAGCTGGGATCATGGACAATTCAATGTCCAAGGGGCAGTTAGTTATTTCCCTGGAAGCTCTTCTAAAAGAGTTTGGGGTTCCTCTCAGTAGAAAAATTCTTAAAGGATTTGTAGAGACCCTTAGTATTACTAGTAAAAGGTTTCTGAATCAGGATCAGGTCGATAGTGACAATTGGAATAAGGTAAAGGAGATATTGTCTTGCATCAGCAATTATATGGCCTTGAGTCTCTTCCTGGCACTACTTTGACGGTCTGGAGAGTGGTGGGAGATGCTCTTAATGCCGGTGGCACTGTTGCCACTCAGTTAGCCACTGAGGCCGTCAGGACAGCGAGACAAACAGAGGAAGAAGATAGAAGTTCCATTAAGAGTTCTACATCAGTAAGCCCCCCTTCCTCTACTCAAAAAATAACAACAGCCCCTTCTCCAGATGATTCTACTGATGAGTCGGGAGGAGACGAGGAACAGAATGAGAAAGGCCTCGGTTGTTATAAGGCAGGGAAGCGTAAAAGGAGATGGAAAACACCTGGGGAGTCACCTTCTAGAACCCTCGACAGGGTTGATCTTCCATTAATGGAAAGACTGTGCTCTATGATGGAAAGAGTTCTGGCTTCCCAGGCCCCTAATTATGCTTATCCGGTCGTGGAAGGGACAGATCCTCAAGGGGTGCGTACTAGAGTAAATGTCTCCACATCTTTTAAAGA
This sequence comes from Talpa europaea, assembly GCF_964194135.1. NCBI lineage: Eukaryota > Metazoa > Chordata > Mammalia > Eulipotyphla > Talpidae > Talpa > Talpa europaea. Next base: position 47,468,248 of record NC_140083.1, on the reverse strand, counting down.
TTTGAAGGCTTTGAAGGAATCAGTTACTCAGTATGGCCTCCAGAGCGCTTTTACGCATACCTTATTGGATAGCTGGATCGGCACAAATCCGACTCCTAATGATTGGAAGGCGCTAGTCAGAGCAGTGACTTCCCCAGGTGATTATTTGGTATGGAAAGGTATATTTTTAGAGAACCGCACCTATACAGCTAAACTCAATGCTGAGGCTAGATTTCCGGTTAGAAACAAGGATATGTTAGCAGGAGAAGGGCAATATGATAATAATGACCAACAAAAGGATTACGATCCGGCTGTATTTGCCCAAGTTGCAGCAGCTGGATGGTCAGCCTGGAAGGCAATAGGCGATAGAGGAGGAGCCGGCATTCAATTAACAAAGGTCATTCAAGGGTCGACAGAACCTTATGCAGAGTTCCTAGCAAGATTGATGACTGCAGCTGGCAGAATTCTAGGTAACACTGATGCCTCCCTACCAATAGTTAAACAGCTTGCATTTGAGAATGCTAATAAATGGTGTCAGGAAGCTATTAGACCCTGGAAAGCTAGGGCTAGTTTGGATGATTATGTAAGACTTTGCAAAGATATTTGTGAAGCGCAAGTTACCAGTGCGGTGATCACTCAGGCCTTGCATGGTCCAGTAACTGGACCCCGAAACCGTGTCTGTTTCGCTTGTGGTCAGAAAGGGCATATAAAGGCCTCCTGCCCGGTTTTGGGGCGGAGCGGGGGTGCTACAGCACCACGAATTGCTAACCCTCAAAAGAAACCAGGCGTTTGTCCACGGTGCCGAAAGGGCAATCATTGGGCAAACGAGTGTCGGTCTAACACAGATTATCAGGGAAATCCGCTGACCCCCCGTATGGGAGGACAGCAGGGAAACGCGTAGGGGAGGGCGCAGCCCCGGCGACCCTCTCAGCCAATTATAGGGGCAGTTCAGAGCAATCCCCAAATAAGGCAGAGTTTTTCTCTGACCTCTTCCGCACCTCTCCAGGAAGTGGTGGATTCGATTTGAGTGTCTCCACATATACTGTTCTTTTTTTTTTTTTCAAGCCACATACAGTCCTTTAATTCAGTTTTCAGTTCATAATTGAAGATCAAGAAAATATTTCTGAGATATATATTTTATTTTTTTTCCTTTTTTTTTTTTATAAATTTTATTGTTATATTCCCCATACAATTGCAGCCCCCCCATTCTGACCCCAATCCCTCCCCTCCCGCCCCCGCCCCCCTAAAAGTGTCTCTGGTTCATAGTTTTTTGTTGATTTTGATTTTCACTTTCTTATAGTTATTCATTTTCCTGGTCCCTTATTTAAGTTTTCTAGAATCCTGCTATGAGTGAGACCATCCGGTATTTTTCTTTTTCTTTTTGGCTTATTTCGCTGAGCATGATCCCTTCCAGCGCCATCCATGTTGCTGCAAATTGCATGTGTTTATCTTTTTTGAATGCTGAGTAATATTCCATGGTATATATGTACCACATCTTCTTGATCCAGTCATCTATTTTTGGGCATTTGGGTTGTTTCCAAAGCTTAGCTATTGTAAACAGTGCTGCTATAAACATAGGGGTGCAGGTGTTCTTTGGAATTAATGTTTCTGTGTCCTTTGGGTAAATACCTAGGAGTGGAGTTGCTGGATCATATGGAAGCTCTATGTTTAGTAGGTCCAGAAATCTCCACACAGCTCTCCACAGTAGTTGGACCAGTTTGCACTCCCACCAACAGTGCAGAAGAGTTCCTTTTTCTCCACACCCTCGCCAGCATTTGTTGTTGCTAGTTTTTTTAATATGTGCCATTCTCACTGGTGTAAGATGGTATCTCATGGTAGTTTTGATTTGCATTTCCCTGATGGCAAGTGATGTTGAACATTTTTTCATATGCCTGTTGGCCATTTGCATTTCCTCTTCAGAGAAGGTTCTTTTTAGCTCTTCTGCCCATTTTTTGACTGGATTATTTTCTTTGTTGTTGTTGAGTCTCATAAGCTCTTTGCAGATTTTTGTGATCAGTCCTTTATCATTAGTGTTGGGTGCAAAAATGTTCTCCCAGTTGGTGGGGTTTCTCTTTGTTTTTGTTATTGTCTCTTTTGCGGTGCAGAAGCTCTTTAATTTGATGTAGTCCCAGCTGTTTATCTTTGACTTCACTATCACTGCTTTGGGTGATGTGTCTGTAAAGATGTCTTTGATGTGCAGATCACGTAGTGTTTCGCCTATATTTCCTTCTATATATTTTATGGTTTCAGGTCTTATGTCTAGTTCTTTAATCCATTTTGAGTTGATTTTTGTGTATGGTGTGAGGTAGTGGTCAAGCTTCATTCTTTTGCATGTAGCGACCCAGTTTTCCCAACACCATTTATTGAACAAACTTTCTTTGCTCCAATGCATAGTCTTTGCTCCTTTGTCAAAGATTAGTTGACCATAAATCTGTGGGTTTATTTCTGGATTTTCTATTCGAATCCATTGGTCTGTATGTCTGTTCTTGTTCCAATACCATGCAGTTTTGATGATTATGGCTTTGTAGTATAGTTTGAAGTCTGGGAGTGTAAAGCCTCCATTCCCTTCTTTTTTTTCAGGAGAGCTTTGGCTATTCGGGGTTTTTTGTGATTCCATATGAATTTCATCAATAATTGTTCTATTTCTTTGAAGAATGACATTGAAATTTTGATTGGAATAGCATTGAATCTGTATATTGCTTTTGGTAGGATGGCCATTTTAATAATGTTTATTCTTCCAATCCATGAGCAGGGGATGTCTCTCCATTTCTTTGTGTCTTCTTCTATTTCTTTTAACAGTGTTTTATAGTTTTCTTTGTATAGGTCCTTTACCTCTTTTGTTAGATTTATTCCCAAATATTTGATTTTTTTTGTTTCAATAACAAAAGGGATGGTCTTTTTGATTTCTTCTTCTTCAGATTTATTGTTTGTGTATAGGAAGGCTACTGACTTTTGCATGTTGATTTTGTATCCTGCCACTTTACTGAACTGATTGATGAGTTGAATTAGCTTTTCTGTGGAGTTTTTGGGGTTCTCTATGTATAATATCATATCGTCTGCAAATAGTGATAGTTTGACTTCTTCTTTTCCTATTTGGATTCCTTGGATGTTTTTCTCTTGTCTTATTGCCCTGGCTAGGACTTCCAGTATTATATTGAAAAGCAGTGGTGAGAGTGGACATCCTTGTCTTGTTCCAGATCTTAATGGAATTGCTTTCAGCTTTTCACCATTGAGAATGATACTGGCTGTTGGCTTGTCATAGATGGCCTTTATGATGTTGAGGTATGTTCCTTGTATCCCAAGAATTTCAAGGGCTTTTATCATGAATGGGTGTTGCACTTTGTCGAAAGCTTTCTCAGCATCTATTGATATTATCATATGGTTTTTATATTTCTTTTTGTTGACGTGTTGGATAACGTTGATTGATTTTCGGATGTTAAACCATCCTTGTGCCCCTGGAATGAATCCTACTTGGTCGTGGTGAATTATCTTATGGATACATTGTTGGATTCTGATGGCTAAAATTTTATTGAGGATTTTTGCATCAGTGTTCATTAGGGAGATTGGCCTGTAGTTTTCCTTTTTTGTGTTGTCCTTGTTCGGTTTTGGTATTAGTGTAATGTTGGCTTCATAGAACGTGTTTGGTATTGTCCCTTCCTTCTCAATTTTTTGGAAGAGTTTGTGAAGGATAGGCACTAATTCGTCTCTGAATGTTTGGTAGAATTCATTTGTAAATCCATCAGGTCCTGGGCTTTTGTTTTTGGGGAGGTTTTTGATTACCATTTCAATTTCGCTGCTTGTAATTGGTCTGTTTAGGTGTTCTATTTCTTCTTTATCTAGCTTTGGGTGATTGTAGAGTTGTAGGAATTTGTCCATCACCTCTAGATTGTTAAACTTGTTTCCATATAACTGTTCATAGTAGTTACTGATTATTCTTTTGATTTCTGCTGTGTCCGTTGTGATTTATCCTCTTTCATTGATGATCCTGTTTATTTGTGCTTTCTCCCTTTTTTCCTTTGTGAGCCTGGCTAGGGGTTTGTCTATTTTATTGATTTTTTCAAAGAACCAGCTCTTGGTTTCATTGATCTTTTGGATTTTTTTTTAGTTTCAATTTCATTTATTTCTGCTTTGGTTTTTATTATTTCTTTTCTTCTACTGGTTTTGGGGTTTTTTTGTTGTTCTTTTTCTAGATCTTTGAGCTTCGAGATTAGGTTGTTTCTTTGAGTTCTTTCTTGTTTCTTGATGTGAGCTTCTATTGCTATATATTTTCCTCTTATTACTGCTTTTGCTGCATCCCATACATTTAGGATATTGGTGTCCTCCTTGTCGTTCAATTCAAAAAATTTTTTAATTTCTTCTTTGATCTCCTCATTAGTCCAGTGGTCTTCCAGTAGTGTGGTTTTTAATCTCCATGAGGTAGGAAAGTTCCTTGCCTTCTTTTTATGGTTTATTTCTAGTTTGATGCCTTCATGGTCAGAAAAGATGGTTGATATGATTTCAATCTTGGTGTATCTGTTGATGTTTGTCTTGTGCCCCAGTATGTGATCGATCCTGGAGAATGATCCGTGTGCGCTTGAGAAAAATGTGTACTCCGTTTTTTTTGGGTTTAGTGTTCTATAGATGTCTGTTAAGCCCAATTGCTCTAGGTCCTTATTTAGAGCTTTGGTTTCTTTACTTATTTTTTGTCTTGTTGATCTATCCATTGTTGATAGTGGTGTGTTGAAGTCTCCCACTACGTATGTGTTTTCTCTGATGTCTGTTTTCAGAGAGGACAACAGTTGTCTGATATATTTTGGTGCTCCTTCGTTTGGTGAGTATATGTTAATGAGTGTTATTTCTTCTTGAAGTATTGTCCCCTTGATCATAATGTAGTGACCATTGGGGTCTCTTTTTATCTTTTTGATTTTGAAATCTGTTTTATCTGATATAAGTATAGCTGTTCCTGCTTTCTTTTTTGGTCCATTTGCTTGTAGGATTGTTTTCCATCCTTTAACTTTGAGCCTATTTTTATCTTTTGTAGCTAAATGTGTTTCCTGGAGACAGCAAAAGGTTGGGTTTTGTTTCTTAATCCAGGCTGCAACTCTGTGTCTTTTTATTGAAGAGTTTAGTCCATTTACATTTAGAGTTAATATTGATATGTTAACATCTGTATTTGCCATTGTGTTTGTCTTTCCTTTGATTTTATTTATTCTTTTAATAACTTTTTTTTTGTCCTTCTTTCATTGTTATTCGTCCCTCTGAGGTTCTGGCTTTAGGATTCCTTGTAGTATTTTTTGGAGTGGGGGTTTAGTTGCAATGAAATTCCGGAGTTTCTGTTTGTCTGGGAAGGTCCATATTCTTTCTTCAAAGAGGAAGGAGAGCTTTGCGGGATAGAGTATTCTTGGTTGGCATCTGTTTTCTTGGAGTCTGTTGACTATGTCCCTCCACTCTCTCCTTGCCCGTAGTGTTTCTTCGGAGAAGTCTGATGTCAGCCTGATTGGCTTTCCTTTGAATGTTATCTGTTTCTTCCCTCTTGCCAGCTTCATTATTTTTTCCTTGTCCTGGATTCTTGGGAGCTTTACTATTATGTGTCTTGCTGTATTTTTTCTTTCGTCGTGGAAGTTTGGTGTTCTTCTTGCTTCTTGTATATCAATTTTCAGCTCCTTCTTCACATTTGGGAAGTTCTCTTCAATTATCTCTTTGAATATTTTCTCTGTTCCTACTTCTCTCTCCTCTCCTTCTGGTATTCCTATAACTCTTATATTTCCTTTCCTCATGGAGTCAGATAGTTCCCGAAGTCTTTCTTCATTCTTTTTCCTTCGTACTTCTCTTTCCTTTTCTGTTTTGGTTCTTTTTATTTCCGTGTCTTCAAGAGCACTTATTCGTTCTTCCATTTCATCAATTCTGCTTTCATTGCTTTTCCCAGAATTCTTTAGTTCTTCCACTAATTTTTTGATCTCCTGCATTTCTTTTACTTCCCTCTTTAGGGACTCAATTTCATTCTTCTGATCGTTGATTATTTTTCCCTTATCATTGTTTTCCTTTATGACTTCTGTCAGTTTTTTAATCACGGCAATTTTAAATTCTCTTTCTGGAAGGCTCAGAAGTTCTTCCAAGTTACTGTCGTTGCAATCTGGGGGCTGGTTTTCTTTTTGTGGTGTGCTTTTTCTCTGGAGAGTTGCTAGGTTGCGTGTGGTTCTTCTCCTCCCTACTGTCTGTTTTCTAATTTGCCGTATGCGTTGGGACACTGTGTTGTTGGGACTGGCCGGCATCTTGGGTGGGCTTCTCTTCTCCCCTCTGGTTCCTCCAGGAGTCATCTGTCAGTTTCAAGCAGTCTTCATTGGAGAAAGGTCCCTGTCCTAAAATGTCGATGTGGGGACACACTCCCCTGTGCGCTTGGTCTGCCCCGGCGGTGGGTTCCTGCTCCCCCTCTGGGCTTGGACTGCAGGCCAGAGGGGGTCTGGCGTGGGCGAACTTCCCCCGCTCACCTCTGGCTCCTGAGGAAGCCTTCTGCAGGTAGTCTTTACTGAAGAAATGTCCCTGTTCTAAAATGGTGATGTGGGACACACTCCCTGCGCGTCCAGTGTCAGGCACACTCTTCTGCGTGCCTGGTCTGCCCTGGCTGTGGGTGCTCGCTCTCCCTGTGGGCTCAGACTACTTGTTCGGAAGGGGCCGGGTGTGGGCTAACTCCCCAGCTGGCCACTAGCTCCTTCAGGAGCCTGTGCTGGCTACAAGTCGCTAGGTGGCGCCAAAGATCTCTCCTAGAGCCCTTGGGGAGCTGATTTTCCACCCCGTGGGACAGGGAGCAAAGCGGGGATGGGAGGGTACACCTCAACGGCTTTGGGGTGCTGTGTCTGCCTTGTGCCCCACCGCCGTGGGGAACCCACGCCCCTAATTTCGTGCCCCGGGTCTCAGTTCCAAAGCCCTCAGTTCCAGGACGCGGGCTGTAGCCCAGTTCAGTGGCGCGGGAATGGCGCCTTTTGCTCGCTCCCGTGCCTGGGCGCCTGGTTCCTGCTTACTCAGGGAGGGACCTTCACCTCAGTGAGGACCTCCGCGCGTCTCCCCGCAAGCCTAGGTCGTCTCCCAAGCCTAGGTCGCAGGCGCGGGGACCTGGGCAGCCGCGATCCTGGTCTGCGCTTGCTTTTCAAGCGCGCCGAGGGCGCCGCTATCCGCGCAAGCTTACCGGCAGCCCGGGCTGTGTGCGCGTCTCCCGGGGTCTTTGTTCTTCTCTAATGGCGCCCGGAGCCGTTCGCTCACCGCCGCGGCGAATCCTGCAGGGTTCGCCTCAGCTCCCGTTCAAGGGGTGTGGTGGCTGCAATAGTTCCTTTCCACTCACAGTCCCGCTTGCTGCGTCGTTTGTTCTTGGTGGCCGTTTTGGTTTGTTGTTTTCCTCCTCTCTGCCGGTCGGAGAGTGCCGCCTCTGTGGGCAGGGGAGGGGAGCAGGGTTCTGCGCTTCCCTCCCTTCTAGTCCTCTTTTATGGCCACTTTCTTCTTCGGGTAGTTTGCTGGAGTCACCCGTTTATCTTCCGTGTCCCAGTTCTCACTGGGACCTGCCGCTTTTCCTCCCTATTAACTTTTTTTAATGGGAGATCTTACTCGCAGCGTCTCCTCGCCGCCATGTTGCTCCGCCCCCCCCGCATATACTGTTCTTACTGCTAACATGGGAGTGCAATGTTTACCTACGGGCCAGTATGGTCCTCTCCCCGATGGAATTGTGGGGCTAATAATTGGCCGCAGCTCCAGTGCCCTTAAAGGCCTGCAGGTCATCCCAGGCCTCGTTGATACTGATTACACTGGAGAAATTAAGATTCTTGCGTCTGTTGCTCGTGGAGTTAACTCTATATCCCCCGGTGACAGAATAGCTCAAATTATACCATTACCAAGATTAGCCAGTGACGGAAAAGTCCACTGTGTAACTCGCGGTGCTGAAGGTTTTGGCTCTTCAGGTAACCCCGTTGTGAATTTGGCTCTGACATTAGATAGGAGGCCTCTAATTGAATTGATAATTAATGGCAGAACATTTAAGGGCCTTTTGGATACTGGGGCAGACACTTCCATTATATCCAAGGAGCATTGGCCTTCACAGTGGCCTGTGGCTACCGCTTACACCTCCTTGCAGGGTCTGGGAATATCCCAAAATCCTTCCAGGAGTACTATTGTGCTCCGCTGGAGAGACAATGAGGGCCATAGTGGGTAATTTCAACCTTATGTCCTCCCTGGAATCCCCATGAACCTCTGGGCACGAGATGTTCTGGTGGAGATGGGAGCTTTCTTAGTCAGCTGGCCAAAATGGTTAATCAGGGCTACGTGCCTGGACAAGGTTTGGGTAAACAACAGCAAGGGCCTCCCTCTTTTAATCTACAGGAAGTGACGAGGGAAGCAGGGGATAAACGAGGGCTCGGTTACCCTTTTTTCTAGGGGCCGCTGTGATTAGGCCTCCACCTATGCCCATTCCTATCACTTGGAAATCTGACACACCTGTGTGGGTACCACAGTGGCCCCTGCCGAAAGAGAAGTTAGAGGCCGCAAGAATGTTAGTAGAAGAACAGCTACAGGTCGGACACATAGTCCCGTCTACTCCCCACTGGAATACTCCCATCTTTGTTATCAAAAAGAAGTCTGGAAAATGGAGACTATTACAGGACCTTAGGGCAGTGAATGCAACTATGGAGATTATGGGACCAGTGCAACCTGGTATTCCCTCTCCAAGTGCCATTCCGCGAGATCATTATATCTTGATCCTAGATCTTAAGGATTGTTTTTTCACTATTCCATTACATGATCAAGATTCCAAACGCTTTGCATTTTCTATCCCGGCCATTAATGCTGCTGCCCCACATGACAGATATCAATGTGTGTGCCTTCCTCAGGGTATGGCAAACAGTCCCACCATCTGTCAAATTTATGTCTCCAGAGCCATTGCTCCTGTTAGAGTCAAACATTTGCAAGTGCATGTACATCATTATATGGATGATTTGTTACTGGCAGCTCCCACGTCTGACCTGCTGTATGCCTGTTTCCAGGACCTGGAGAATCATTTACTGACGTCAGGTCTAAAGATTGCTCCTGAGAAGTTAGAAATGGCTGAGCCTTTTCAGTATTTAGGATACCATTTGAGTAAAGGTAGCTATGCTCCAGCAGTACCAAAATTGGCAGTAGCTCACCTTCGCACCTTGCATGATTTCCAACGACTATGCGGCGATCTAGCATGGATTCTTCGCTCTCTATTACATCGGGAGAGCAGAAGCCTCTTTTTGACATGCTGAAAGGAGAAGCAGACCCTGCTTCTCCTAGAGTCATTACGAAGGAAGCTCGTGAAGCGATTTCCAGAGTCGAAAAGGCTCTAGCCCAGGTGACCTTAAATAGATTGTCTGTCTCTCGCCCTTTTGATGTCTTGGTATTTTGTAGTAACCATACTCCCACAGCACTTACATGGCAAGATGGTCCCGTTTACTGGATCCATCTTAACATCTGTCCAAAACGAGTCTTAGAGCCTTATTTTCATTCGGTTGCCAGAATTGTACAAACGGCTCTGGACTCTAGCCTACATCTTTCAGGTACTCACCCGCGAGCGGTGATTCTCCCTTATAACAAAGAACAAATTCAGTGGTTAATACGCCACGATGAAACATGGAGTATCCTTTATTTTACCACTTCAGTACTTTTTTGATTCGCATTATCCCAGCAGCCCTTTATGTAAATTTTTACAAAATCATCCAGTCTGTTTCCCCAGGATCCTCGTTACTGAACCTATTGCGGGGGCGCGGACAGTGTTTACAGATGGCTCCAGTAATGGTACAGCCTCCTTTGTCTCTGAAGGGGATCGGAAGGTGGTCTCGGTGCCCAGTGGTTCGGCCCAAGTCGTTGAGGCGACCGCCGTCCTCTCGGCTCTCGAGACCTACTCACAAGAACCTATCAATTTGTATTCTGACAGCAAATATTTGGTACATGCTTTAAATGTTTTGGAAACCGTTGCTCATATTTCTGTTCACAGCTCCATTGCACCCCTCTTTCATCAGCTGCAAACACTGATTTGTAAGAGAACTCATCACCTTTTTGTGGGTCACATCAGAGGTCATCTTCCATTGCCAGGACCTTTAGCGGCTGGCAATGCTGCAGCTGACTCTTACTAGGGGACATCTAATTTGTCCAGCACTTCAGAGTGCTATGGAAGAACATGCAGTCTTGCACACCAATGCCACGTCACTTAAAGGTCGTTACGTGTTGACTCGTCGTCAAGCTCGTGACATTGTTCATACTTGTCACAAGTATGCACCTTTTGCTCCAGCAGCTGTGCTTCCCCCAGGAGTTAACCCCCGGGGCATCCTCCCTAACCATATTTGGCAAACCTATGTGACTCATGTACCCTCTTTTGGACGACAGAGCCTGGTCCATGTCTCCGTCGACACATTCTCTGGTTTTCTTTTCGCCTCTCCACATTGCGGTGAAAAGACTTCTGATGTCCACTCACATTTGCTACATGTGTTTGCGGTAATGGGCCGCCCACGTGTCATTAAGACAGTTAACGGTCCTGGTTATACCAGTAAGGCTTTTGCCTCCTTTTGTGCGGTCCATCGCATTGTGCACAAAACAGGAATTCCATACAATCCACAGGGGCAGGGTATAGTTGAACGTGCTCATGGTTCTCTGAAAACTATGCTTTTAAAACAAAGAGGGGGAGAACACTCCCCCAGGGACCGTTTGACTACAGCTCTCTTTACCCTTAATTTTTTGACCCTAGATACTCAGGGGCGGTCAGCTGCTGATCGGCACTGGTCGCCAGACCCTCGGCAGGTCACGATGCTGCAAGCGAGATGGAAGGACCCAGTTAATAATGAGTTGCAGCCACCCGCGCCAGTACTAATACAGCTGCCAGGCAGCATTTGTCTTTTCCCACAGGATGCAGAAGCACCCCGATGGGTTCCTGCTCGATTGGTTCGGTTTGTCAATATACCTGACCCTGCTAACATTGACACGAGCGTCCCAGATGTTAGTACGATGGGCGATTGTGCATCAGCTGCCGTTTTTGTTCCTCATTGATCATCATGATTCCACTTTTCCGCAAGTATTTGCCACTAATCTTACTATTGGTCTGGCTTCCAAGCCATTGGATAGTGCCCCGTTGGGCCAGGGTGAGGTGAAATTATTTAATGGCATTTATTCTGTAAACATTAGTTCTACCATTGAATAATTTGTTAGTATTCAGAATAATAGATTATAGAGTTTGTCTGCTGCTGTCTGTCTGTCCCCTCCTTTCTTTTTTGTCCTCCCCAATAATGCAGGAGATGCCACTGGGTTGAGCTGTTCAGCGGAGACTTGCCCCCTCACTGCCTCCTGGGCCCGGAGTGCGGAGAGAGCGATGATCATTGTCTACCTTCTATTTTAGTCATGCCCGGGGATGTTTCTGCACACCTTTCCCCTGTTCTACCTAGGAGGAGACGTGATTTTAGCATCACTGCAGCTATTGTTGCCGTTTCAATAGCAGAGGCCGCGGCTGCGGCTGCTGCCGCCGTTGCTGTCACTTAAGCTGCTGTAAATACGGACACTATGGACAATTTAGCTGCCGGTGTTGCTTCTGCGCTGTCAACACAGTAATATATGAATGGACATTTGCAGAATGGACTTTTTATGCTTAGTCAGCATTTAGCTCATGTAAGAAGAGATAGGCACACTTTTGTTAACCACTCACATGCATTGTAACTTTTTGTACAGTTTTATTTGTGTAATTCCTGTTATGGTGAAAAATATGTTTATGGAAGAAAATAGGTTAAATAGTGTAATCAGAGGACCTTAGAACCACCAGCTCCGGAACCTGACCTCTCAATTGGCGAGACAGCTCATATCTGTTAACAACACTCGGGTTACCTTGTTTCGAGTAAGGGTCTCATTGCCTGGTTTAGAGGACTCCTTCCAGATTTGCTGTTTGTGCATTCGGCATATGGTTTCTCCGTCGGCTACGGAAACGAAACAAAAAATGTGCTATTGTGGTCAGGCAAGTACTTGGCGCCATGGTACTTGACCAGGACTCCCCAGTAGCATCCGAATGGGTCAACTTAGCCCTAGAGAACCTGTGAGCCAAAGACGGGTAAGAGCGTAGCCCATCCAGACCAACCTAAGACAGTGGTCCAGACCAAGTGCGCCGGATTAGCAAAGATGGGTAAGGCTGGTTACGGGATATGACAACCTAAGACAGGCCAGGTATCTCATTTAAAAGAAAAAAGGGGGAGATGTCCGGAGCCGCAAGGAGCATGTGCCGTGTTGCGCATGCTCGCAAGTTAGGTTTCGATTCCTGTTTCGCCTTCGGAGAAACTACTGCGTTTCTAGAAAATCACGTGGGACTGAGAGGTACGAGGGGAGGAGCGAGGGGGGATAAGAAGGGAACCACGGGAGAGACTGGAGAGACTGTGTAGAGGATAAGGAGAGAGACTGCGTAGAGGATAAGGAGGGAGACTGCGTGGAGGATAAGGAGAGAGACTGCGTAGAGGATAAGGAGAGAGACTGCGTAGAGGAGAAGGAGACCGTGGAAAGGATACTGTGTAGAGTCTTTGAGAGAGGATACTGAGAAACGTACTGAGAGAGGAGCATAGAGAAAGCAAGGAAAGGTAGTAGGACAGGGAAAGGAAAAAACATGTAAAAGTAGGAAAAGAAAAAAGGAAAAATAAAGAAGCAAACGCTAGAGTCAATTTGTCAAGCCCCTCATTTCAATCCTCAGCCCTTCTCTTTCCGTGCCTCCGGATCCCGCGTGTCGGGACACCCTGTAAGCCAGGGACAAGCGGCGACAGCGGCCTGTTCCAAAACTGCAGGCACACAGGCTGGCGCGGAAAGCCCCAAGCAAGCCAGCACCACTCAAAGGGGAAGAGTCTGCAAAAGGCCCAGCAGCGCTGATGAGCCCAAGGCTCCGCCCCTGGCCGGAGCCTGACCCCGCCCACCCGACTCTGGCTGCGCACAGGTGAACTTCCTAGGGCCGCCGCTAGGGGGCGCTGGTGAGGGGGTTGGGGGACCCTCCATCCCCACCGGACCGGGGCCACCTCTGCACCCATGGGGGTATGGAACTTTCCTCCCCCATGGGTGAACGCGGCCCTCTTCCCCTTCAGAGAAGCCTAAACCTTCCTCCCGGGGCATGTCTGCACACTCCTCTCGCAGTCACAGCCCCAGCGGCGGGGCCGTGCGCCCGCAGACGCCCTAGACGGAGGGCCGCGCGGTCCCTGTCAGGGGAGGGCACCCCCTGTAAGCCAGGGACAAGCGGCGACCACGGCCTCTTCCAAAACTGCAGGCACACAGGCAGGCGCGGAAAACCCCAGGCAAGCCAGCACCACTCAAAGGGGAAGAGTCCGCACCTGGCCCAGCAGCGCTGATGAGCCCCAGGCTAAGCCCCTGGCCGGAGCCTGAACCCGTCCACCCGACTCTGTCTGCTCACAGTTGAACTTCCTAGGGCCGCCGCTAGGGGGCGCTGGTGAGGTGGTTCTGGGACACTACGCCCCCACCGGGATAGGGCCACCTCTGCACCAATGGGGGTACGGAACTTTGCTCCCCCATGGGGGAACAGGGCGCTCTTCCCCCCGGGGGAAGCCCAAATCTTCCTCCCGGTGCACACCTGCAACCTCCGATCCCACTCACAGCCCCAACGATGGGGCCGTGCGCCGCAAACGCCCTAGACGCAGGCCAGGTTCCCTGTCAGTGGAGGGCACCCCCTGTAAGCCAGGGACAAGCGGAGACAGCGGTCTCTTCCAAAACTGCAGGCACAAAGGCCGGCTCGGAAAATACCTGGCAAGCCAGCACCACGGAAAGGGGAACAGTCTGCACCTGGCCCAGCAGTGCTGATGAGCCCCAGGATCCGCCCCTGGCGGGAGCCTGACACCGCCCACCCGACTAGGTGCGCACAGGTGCAATTCCTAAGGCCGCCGCTAGGGGGCGCTGGTGAGGGTGTTTGGGGACCGTCAGCCCTCACCGGGCTGGGGCCACCTCTGCACCCATGGGGGTACGGAAATTTCCTCCCCCATGGGGGAACGGGGCCCTCTTCCCATTCGCGGAAGCCCAATGATTCCTCCAGGGGCACGCCTGCACCCTCCTCTCGCACTCACAGCCCCAGCGGCGGGGCTGTGCGCCCGCAGACGCCCTAGACGGAGGGCCGGGGTCCCTGTCACGGGAAGGCAACACCTGCAAGCCAGGGACAAGCGGCTACAGGGCCTCTTCCAAAACTGCAGGCACACAGGCCGGCTCAGAAAGCCTCGGGCAAGCCAGCACCACTGAAAGGGGAAGAGTCCGCACCTGGCCCAGCAGCACTGATGAGCCCCAGGCTAAGCTGCTGGACTGAGCCTAACCCCGCCCACCCGACTCTTCCTGCGCACAGGTGCCCTCAACTCCCACCAGGCTGGGGCCATCACTGCACCCATGGGGGTATGGGATTATCCTCCCCTTGGGGGAATGGTGCCCTCTTCCCTTTCGCGGAAGCCCCAACCTTCCTCCCGGGGCACGCCTGCACACTCCTCTCACACTCACAGCCCCAGCGCCGGGGCCGTGCGCCCGCAGACGCCCTAGACGGAGGGCCGGGTTCCCGATAAGAGGAGGGGACCCCCTGGAAACCAGGGCCGAGTGGCGACCGCGGCCTCTTCCAAAACTGCAGGCACACAGGCCTGCGCAGCAAAAAGACCCGGGCAAGCCAGCACCACTCAAAGGGGAAGAGTACGCACCAGGCCCAGCAGCTCTTCATGAGCCCCAGGCCCCGCCCCTGGCCTGAGCCTGACCCCGCCCACCCGACTCTGGCTGCGCACAGGTGCACTTCCTAGGGCCGCCGCTTGGGGCGCTGGTGAAGGGTTCGGGGACACCAGGCACCACCGGGCTGGGGCCACCATGCACACATGGGGGTGCGGGATTATCCTCCCATTGGGGGAACGGGGCCCTCTTCCCTTTCGCGGAAGCCCCAACCTTCCTCCCGGGGTACGTCTGCACCCTCCTCTCGCACTAACAGCCCCAGCGGCGGGGCCGTGCGTCCGCGAACGCCCTAGACAGAAGGCCGGGTTCCCGATCAGGGGAGGGCACCCCCTGGGAGGCAGGGACGAGCGGCGACCCTGGCCTCTTTTAAAGCAGCAGGCACACAGGACTGCGCGGCAAAAAGCCCCGGGCAAGGCAGCACCACTCAAAGGGGAAGTGTCCGCAGCTGGCCCAGCAGCTCTTGATGAGCCCCAGGCGCCGACCCTGGCCGGAGCCTGACCCCGCACACCCGACTCTGGCTGCGCACAGGTGCACTTCCTAGGGCCGCCGCTCTGGGGCGCTGGTGAGTGGGTTCGGGGCACTCAGTCCCCACAGGGCTGGGGCCAACCCTGCACCCATGGGGGTACGGGATTATCCTCCCGTTGGGGGAACGGGGCCCTCTTCCCTTTCGCTGAAGCCCCAACCTTCCTCCCGGGGCACGCCTGCACACTCCTCTCGCACTCACAGCCCCAGCGGCCGGGCCGTGTGCCCGCAGACGCCCTAGACGGAGGGCTGGGATCCCCGTAGTGGAGGGCACGCCCTGGAAGCCAGGGACGAGCGGGGACCGCGGCCGCTTCCAAAACAGCAGGCAAACAGGCATGCACGTTAAAAAGCTCCGGGGAAGGCAGCACCACTCAAAGAGGAAGAGTCCGCACCTGGCCCAGCAGCTCTTGATGAGCACCAGGCCCCGCCGCTGGCCGGAGCCTGACCCCGCCCACCCGACTCTGGCTGCGCACAGGTGCACTTCCTAGGGCCGCCACTAGGGGGCGCTGGTGAGGGGTTTCTGGTACCCTGAGCCCCCACCGGGCCTGGGCAACTTCTGCACCCATGGGGGTACGGGATTGTCCTCCCCAATGGGGGAACGGGGCCCCGTTCCCTTTCGCGGAAGCCCCAACCTTCCGCCCGGGGCACACCTGCGCCCTCCTCTCGCACTCACAGCCCCAGCGGCGGGCCATGCGGACGCAAACGCCCTAGACGGAGGGCCGGATTCCCGATCAGGGGAGGGCACCCCCTGGAAGGCAGGGACGAGTGGCAACCGCGGACTCTTCCAAAACTGCAGGCACACAGGCCAGCGCGGCAAAAAGCCCCGGGCAAGCAGCACCACTCAAAGTGGAAGGGTCCGCACCTGGCCCAGCAGCGCTTGATGAGCCCCAGGCCCCGCCCCTGGCCGGAGCCTGACCCCGCCCACCCGACTCTGGCTGCGCACATGTGCACTTCCTAGGGCCGCCGCTAGGGGGCGCTGGTGAGGGGGTTCGGGGACCCTCAGCTCCCACCGGGCTGTGGCCAACCCTGCACCCATGGGGGTACGGGATTATACTCCCCTTGGGGGAACGGGGCCCTCTTCCCGTTCGCGGAAGCCCCAACCTTCCTCCCGGGGCAAGCCTGCACCCTCCTATTCGCGCTCACAGCCCCAGCGGCGGGGCCGTGCGCCCGCAGACGCCCTAGACGGAGGGCCGAATCCCCGTCAGGGGTGGTCACCCCCTGGAAGCCAGGTACGAGCGGCGACCACGGCCTCTTCCAAAACGGCAGGCACACAGTCTTGCGCGGAAAAATGCCCCGTACAAGCCAGCACCACTCAAAGGGGAAGGGTCCACACCTGGCCCAGCAGCGCTTGATGAGCACCAGCCCCCGCCCCTGGACGGAGTCTGACCCCGGCCAACCGACTCTGGCTGCACACAGGTGCACTTCCTTTGGCCGCCGCTAGGGGGCGCTGGTGAGGGCGTTCGGGGACTCTCAGCCCCCACCGGGATGGAGCCACCCCTGCACCCATTGGGGTACGGGATTTTCCTCTCCCATGGGGGAACGGGGCCCCCTTCCCCTTCGCGGAAGCACCAACCTTCCTCCCGGGGTTCGCCTGAACCCTCCTTTCACACTCACAGCCCCAGCGGCAGGGCCGTGCGCCCGCAGACGCCTTAGACGGAGGGCCGGGTTCCCGATCAGGGGAGGGCAACCCTTGGAAGGCAGGGACGAGCGGCGACAAAGGCTTCTTCCAAAACTGCAGGCACACAGGCCGGCGCGGCAAAAAGTCCCGGGCAAGGCAGCACCACTCAAAGGGGAAGAGTCCCCACCTGGCCCAGCAGCTCTTGATGAGCCCCAGGCCCCGCCCCTGGCCGCAGCCTGACCTCGCACACCCGACTCTGGCTGTGCACAGGTGCACTTCCTAGGGCCGCCCCTAGGGGGCGCAGGAGAGGGGTTTCGGGGACCCTCAGCCCCCACCGGGCTGGGGCCACCCCTGCACCCATGGGGGTACGGGATTGTCCTCCCGCATGGGGGAACGGGACCCACTTCCCCTTCGTGGAAGCCCCAACCTTCCTCCCGGGGCACGCCTGCACCCTCCTCTCGCACTCAGAGCCCCAGCGCCGGGGCCCTGCGCCCGCAGACGCCCTAGACGGAGGGCCGGATCCCGATCAGGGGAGGGCACCCCCTGGAAGCCAGGGACGAGCGGCGACCGCGGCCTCTTCCAAAACTGCAGGCACACAGGCTTGCGCGGAAAAATGCCCCGGGCAAGCCAGCAACTCTCAAAGGCGAAGGGTCCGCACCTGGCCCAGCAGCGCTTGATGAGCCCCAGGCCCCGACCCTGGCCGGAGCCTGACCCTGCCCACCCGACTCTGGCTGCGCACAGGTGGACTTCCTAGGGCCGCCGCTAGGGTGCGCTGGTGAGGGGTTTCTGGTACACTCAGCACCCACGGGCCTGGGCCACTTCTGCACACATGGGGGTACGGGATTGTCCTCCCCCATGGGGGAACGGGGCCCCGTTCCCATTCGCGGAAGCCCCAACCTTCCTCCCGGGGCACACCTGCGCCCTCCTCTCGCACTCACAGCCCCAGCGGCAGGCCGTGCGGCCGCAGACGCCCTAGCCAGAGGGCCGTGGTCCCCGTCAGGGGAGGGCACCCCCTGGAAGCCAGGGACGAGCGGCGACCACGGTCTCTTCCAAAACGGCAGGCACACAGGCCTGCGTGGCAAAAAGCCCCGGGCAAGCCAGCACCACTCAAAGGGGAAGGGTCCGCACCTGCCCCAGCAGCTCTTCATGAGCCCCAGGCCCCGCCCCTGGCCGGAACCTGACCCCGCCCACCCGACTCTGGCTGCGCACAGTTGCACTTCCTAGGGCCGCCGCTAGGGGGCGCTGGTGAGGGGGTTCAGGGACCCTCAGCCCCCACCGGGCTGGGGCCAACACTGCACCCATGGGGGTACGGGATATCCGCCTCTTGGGGGAACAGGGCCCTCTCCCCTTTCGCGGAAGCCCCAACCTTTCTCCTGGGGCACGCCTGCACCCTCCTCTCCCACTCACAGCCCCAGCGGCGGGGCCGTGCGCACGCAGACGCCCTAGATGGAGGGCCGGGTTCCCGATCAGGGGAGGGCACCCCCTGGAAGCCAGGTAGGAGCGCCGACCTTGGCCACTTCCAAAAGGGCAGCCACTCAGGCCTGCGCGGCAAAAAGCCACGGGCAAGGCAGCACCACTCAAAGGGGAAGAGACCGCACCTGGCCCAGCAGCGCTTGATGAGCCCCAGGCGCCGCCCCTGGCGGGAGCCTGACCATGCCCACCCGACTCTTGTTGCGCACAGGTGCACTTCCTAGGGCCGCCGCTAGGGGGCGCTGGTGAGGGGGTTCGGGGACTTACAGCCCAACCGGGCTGTGGCCACCCCTGCACCCGTGGGGGTACGGGATTGTCCTCCCCCATGGGGGAACGGGGCCCCCTTCCCCTTCGCGAAAGCCCCAACCTTCCTCCCGGGGCACGCTTGCACCCTCCTGTCGCACTCACAGCCCCAGCGGCGGGCCGTGTGCCCGCAGACGCCCTAGTCTGAGGGCCGGGGTCCCGATCAGTGGAGGGCACCCCCTGGAAGCCAGGGACGAGCGGCGACCGCGCCCTCTTCCAAAACGGCAGGCACACAGGCCTGCGCGGCAATAAGCCCCGGGCAAGGCAGCACCACTCAAGGGGAAGAGTCCGCACCTGGCCCAGCAGCTCTTGATGAGCCCCAGGCCCCGCCACTGGCCGGAGCCTGACCCCCCCCACCCGACTCTGGCTGCGCACAGGTGCATTTCTTAGGGCCGTTCTAGGGAGCGCTGGTGAGGGGATTCTGGGACCCTCAGCCCCCACCGGGCTGGGGCCAACCCTGCACCCATGGGGGTACAGGATTTTCCTCCCCTTGGGGGAACGGGGCCCTCTTCCCTTTCGCGGAAGCCCCAACCATCCTCCCGGGGCATGCCTGCAACCTCTCTCGCACTCACAGCACCAGTGGCGGGGCCGTGCGCCCGCAGACGCCCTAGACGGAGGGCCGGTGTCTCCGTCAGTGGAGGGCACCCCCTGGAAGCCAGGGACGAGCGGCGACCGCGGCCTCTTCCAAAACGGCAGGCACACAGGCCTGTGCGGAAAAATGCCGCGGGCAAGCCAGCACCACTCAAAGGGGAAGAGTGCGCACCTGGCCCAGCGACTCTTGATGAGCCCCAGGCCCCGCCCCTGGCCGGAGCCTGACCCCGCCCACCCGACTATGGCTGCGCACAGTTGCACTTCCCAGGGCCGCCGCTAGGGTGCGCTGGTGAGGGGGTTCGGGGACCCTCAGCCCCCACCGGGCTGGGGCCAACACTGAGCCCATGGGGGTACGGGATTATCCTCCCCTTGGGGGATCCGGGCCCTCTTCCCTTTCGCGGAAGCCCCAACCTTCCTCCCGGGGCACGCCTGCACCCTCCTCTCGCACTCACAGCCCAGCGGCGGGGCCGTGCGCCCTAAGACGCCCTAGACGGAGGGCCGGGTTCCCGATCAGGGGAGGGCACACCCTGGAAGCCAGGGACGAGCGGCGACCGCGGCCTCTTCCAAAACGGCAGGCACACAGGTCTGCGCGGCAAAAAGCCCGGGGCAAGGCAGCACCACTCAAAGGGGAAGTGTCCGCACCTGGCCCAGCAGCTCTTCATGAGCCCCAGGCCCCACCCCTGGCCAGAGCCTGACCCCGCCCACCCGACTCTGGCTGCGCACAGGTGCACTTCCGAGGGCCGCCGCTAGGGGGCGCTGGTGAGGGGTTCGGGGACCCTCAGCCCCCACCGGGCTGGGGCCATACCTGCACATATGGGGGTACGGGATTGTCCTCCCCCATGGGGGAACGGGGCACCCTTCCCCTTCGCGGAAGCCCCAACCTTCCTCCCGGGCACGCCTGCACCCTCCTCTCGCACTCACAACCCCAGCGGCGGGGCAGTGCACCTGCAGACGCCCTAGACGGAGGGCCGGGTTCCCGATCAGGGGAGGGCACGCCCTGGAAGCCAGGGACAAGCGGCGACCGCGGCCTATTCCAAAATGGCAGGCACACAGGCCTGCGCAGCAAAAAGCCCGGGGCAAGGCAGCACCACTCAAAGGGGAAGAGTCCGCACCTGGCCCAGCAGCTCTTCATGAGCCCCAGGCACCGCCCCTGGCCCGAGCCTGACCACGCCCACCCGATCTGGCTGCGCACAGGTGCACTTCCTAGGGCCGCAGCTAGGGGGCGCTGGTTACGGGGTTCGGGGACACTCAGCACCCACCCGGCTGGGGCCACCCCTGCACCCATGGGGGTATGGGATTGTCCTCCCCCATGGGGGAACGGGGCCCCCTTCCCCTTCGCGAAAGCCCCAATCTTCCTCCCGGGGCACGCTTGCACCCTCCTGTCGCACTCAGAGCCCCAGCGGCGGGGCCGTGCGCCCGCGGACGCCCTAGTCGGAGGGCCGGGTTCCCGATCAGTGGAGGGCACCCCCTGGAAGCCAGGGACAAGAGGCGATCGCGGCCTCTTCCAAAACGGCAGGCACACATGCCTGCGCGGCAAAAAGCCCCGGGCAAGGGAGCACCACTCAAAGGGAAGAGTCAGCACCTGGCCCAGCAGCTCTTGATGAGCCCCAGGCCACGCCCTTGGCCGGAGCCTGACCCCGCCCACCCGACTGTGGCAGCGCACAGGTGCACTGCTTAGGGCCGTTCTAGGGGACGCTGGTGAGGGGATTCTGGGACCCTCAGCCCCCACCGGGCTAGGGCCAACCCTGCACCCATGGGGGTACGGGATTTTCCTCCCCTTGGGGGAACTGGGCCCTCTTCCCTTTCGCGGAAGCCCCAACCTTCCTCCCGGGGCACGCCTGCACCCTCCTCTCGCACTCACAGCCCCAGCGTCGGGGCCGTGCGCCCGCAGACGCCCTAGACGGAGGTCCGGGTTCCGGATCAGGGGAGGGCACCCCCTGCAAGCCAGGGATGAGCGGTGAACGCGGCCTCTTCCAAAACGGCAGGCACACAGGCCTGCGAGGCAAAAAGCCCCGGGCAAGGCAGCACCGCTCAAAGGGGAAGAGTCCGCACCTGGCCCAGCAGCTCTTGATGAGCCCCAGGCCCCGCCCCTGGCCGGAGCCTGACCCCGACCACCCGACTCTGGCTGCGCACAGGTGCACTTCCTAGGGCCGCCGCTAGGGGGCGCTGGTGAGGGAGTTCGGGGACCCTCAGCCCCCACCGGGCTGGAACCATCCCTGCACCCATGGGGGTACGGGATTGTCCTCCCCCATGGGGGAACGGGGCACCCTTCCCCTTCGCGGAAGCCCCAACCATTTTCCCGGGGCACGCCTGCACCCTCCTCTCGCACTCACAGCCCCAGAGGCGAGGCCATGCGACGACAGACGCCCAAGACGGAGGGCCGGGTTCCCGATCAGGGGCGGTCATGCCCTCGAAGCCAGGGAGGAGCGGCGACCGCGGCCTCTTCCAAAACGGCAGGCACACAGGCCTGCGCGGCAAAAAGCCCGGGGCAAGGCAGCACCACTCAAGGGGAAGTGTCCGTACCTGGCCCAGCAGCTCTTGATGAGCCCGAGTCCACGCCCCTGTCCGGAACCTGACCCCGCCCACCCGACTCTGGCTGCGCACATGTGCACTTCCTAGGGCCGCCGCTAGGGGGCGCTGGTGAAGGGGTTCGGGGACCCTCAGCCCCCACCGGTCTGGGGCCATCCCTGCACCCAAGATGGTACCGGATTGTCCTCCCCCATGGGGGAACGGGGCCCCTTCCCCTTCGCGGAAGCCCCAACCTTCCTCCCGGGGCACGCCTGCACCCTCCTCTCGCACTCACAGCTCCAGAGGCGGGGCCGTGCGACCACAGACGCCCTAGAAGGACGGCAGGGTTCCCGATCAGGGGAGGGCACGCCCTGGAAGCCAGGGACGAGCGGCGACGGCGGCCTCTTCCAAAACGGCAGGCACACAGGCCTGCGCGGCAAAAAGTCCGGGGAAGGCAGCAAAAACTCAAAGGGGAAGAGTCCACACCTGGCCCAGCAGCTCTTGATGAGCCCCAGGCCCCGCCCCTGCCCGGAGCCTGACCACGCCCACCCGACTCTGGCTGCGCACAGGTGCACTACTTAGGGCCGCCGCTAGGGGGCGCTGGTGAGGGGATTCGGGGACCCTCAGCCCCCACCGGGCTGGGGCCAACCCTGCACCCATGGGGGTACGGGATGATCCACCCCTTGGGTAACGGGCCCTCTTCCCTTTCCCGGAAGCCCCAACCTTCCTACCTGGGCACGCCTGCACCCTCCTCTCGCACTCACATCACCTGCGGCGGGGCCGTGCGCCCGCAGACGCCCTATTCGGAGGGCCGGGTTCCCGATCAGGGGAGGGCACCCCCTGGAAGCCAGGGACGAGCGGCGACCGCGGCCTCTTCCATAATGGCAGGCACACAGGCCTGTGCGGAAAAATGCCCCGGGCAAGGCAGCACCACTCAAAGGGGAAGAGTCCGCACCTGGCCCAGCAGCGCTTGATGAGCCCCAGGCCCCGACAATGGCCGGAGCCTGACCCCGCCCACCCGACACTTGCTGCGCTCAGGTGCACTTCCTAGGGCCGCCGCTAGGGGGCGCTGGTGAGGGGGTTCGGGTACCTTCAGCCCCTACCGGGTTGGGGCCACCCCTGCACCCATGGGGGTATGGGATTGTCCTCCCCCATGGGGAAACGGGCCCCTTCCCCTTCGCGGAAGCCCAACTTTCCTACCTGGGCACGCCTGCACCCTCCTCTCGCACTCACATCACCTGCGGCGGGGCCGTGCGCCCGCAGATGCCCCAGTCGGAGGGCCGGGTTCCCGATCAGGGGAGGGCACCCCCTGGAAGCTAGGGATGAGCGGGGACCGCGGCCTCTTCCAAAACGGCAGGCACACAGTCCTGCGCGGCAAAAAGCCACAGGCAAGGCATCACCACTCAAAGGGGAAGAGTCCGCACCTGCCCCAGCAGCTCTTGTTGAGCCCCAGGCCCCGCCCCTGGCCGGAGCCTGACCCCGACCACCCGACTCTGGCTGCGCACAGGTGCATTTCCCAGGGCCGCCGCTAGGGGGTGCTGGTGAGGGGTTCGGGTCCCTCAGCCCCCACCGGGCTGGGGGATCCCTGCACCCATGGGGGTACGGGATGTCCTCCCCCATGGCGGAACGGGGCCCCCTTCCCCTTCGCGGAAGCCCCAACCATCCTCCCGGGGCACGCCTGCACCCTCCTCTCGCACTCACAGCCCCAGCGGCAGGGCCGTGCGCCCGCAGACGCCCTAGACGGAGGGCCGGTTTCCCGATCAGGGGAGGGCACGCCCTGGAACCCAGGGACGAGCGGCGACCGCGGCCCCTTCCAAAAGGCAGGCACACAGGCCTGCGCGGCAAAAAGTCCCGGGCAAGTCAGCACCACTCAAAGGGGAAGAGTCCGCACCTGGCCCAGCAGCGCTTGATGAGCCCCAGGCCCCGCCCCTGGCCGGAACCTGACCCCGCCCACCCGACTCTGTCTGCGCAGAGTTGCACTACCTAGGGCCGCCGCTAGAGGGCGCTGGTGAGGGGCTTCGGGGACCCTCAGCCCCCACCGGGCTGGGTCCAACACTGCACCCATGGGGGTACGGGATTATCCTCCCCTTGGGGGAACGGGCACCTCTTCCCCTTCGCGAAAGCCCCAATCTTCCTCCCGGGGCACGCTTGCACCCTCCTGTCGCACTCAGAGCCCCAGCGGCGGGGCCGTGCGCCCGCAGACGCCCTAGTCGGAGGTCCGGGTTCCCGATCAGTGGAGGGCACTCCCTGGAAGCCAGGGACAAGCGGCGAACGCGGCCTCTTCCAAAATGGCAGGCACACAGGCCTGCGCAGCAAAAAGCCCCGGGCAAGGCAGCACCACTCAAGGGGAAGAGTCCGCACCTGGCCCAGCAGCTCTTGATGAGCCCCAGGCCTCGCCCTTGGCAGTAGCCTGACCCCGCCCACCCGACTCTGGCTGCGCACAGGTGCACTTCTTAGGGCCGTTCTAGGGGGCGCTGGTGAGGGGATTCTGGGACCCTCAGCCCCCACCGGGCTAGGGCCAAACCTGCACCCATGGGGGTACGGGATTTTCCTCCCGTTTGGGGAACTGGGCCCTCTTCCCTTTCGCGGAAGCCCCAACCTTCCTCCCGGGGCACGCCTGCACCCTCCTCTCGCACTCACAGCCCCAGCGGCGGGGCCGTGCGCCCGCAGACGCCCTAGATGGAGGTCCGGGTTCCGGATCAGGGGAGGGCACCCCCTGCAAGCCAGGGACGAGCGGTGACCGCGGCCTCTTCCCGAGGCAAAAAGCCCCGGGAAAGGCAGCACCTCTCAAAGGGGAAGAGTCCGCACCTGGCCCAGCAGCTCTTGATGAGCCCCTGGCCCCGCCCCTGGCCGGAGCCTGACCCCGACCACCCGACTCTGGCGGCGCACAGGTGCACTTCCTAGGGCCACCGCTAGGAGGCGCAGGAGAGGGGGTTCGGGGACCCTCAGCCCCCACCGGACTGGGGGATCCCTGCACCCATGGGGGTACGGGATTTTCCTCCCCCATTGGGGAAAGGGGCCCCCTTCCTCTTCGCGGAAGCCCCAACCATCCTCCCGGGGCACGCCTGCACCCTCCTCTCGCACTCAAAGTCCCAGCTTCGGGGTCGTGCGCCCACAGACGCCCTAGACGGAGGGCCGGGTTCCCGATCAGGGGAGGGCACCCCCTGGAAGCCAGGGACGAGCTGCGACCGCGGCCTCTTCCAAAACGGCAGGCACTCAGGCCTGCGCGGCAAAAAGCCCCGGGCAAGGCAGCACCACTCAAAGGGGAAGAGTCCGCACCTGGCCCAGCAGCTCTTGATGAGCCCCAGGCCCCGCCCCTGGCCGGAGCCTGACCCCGCCCACCCGACTCTGGCTGCGCACAGGTGCACTTTTTAGGGCCGCAGCTAGGGGGCGCTGGTGAGGGGGTTCCGGGACCCTCAGCCCCCACCGGGCTGGGGCCATCCCTGCACCCATGGGTGTACGGGATTGTCCTCCCCCATTGGGGAACAGGGCCCCCTTCCACTTCGCGGAAGCCCCAACCATCCTCTCGGGGCACGCCTGCACCCTCCTCTCGCACTCACAGCCCCAGCCGCGGGGCCGTGCGCCCGCAGATGCCCTGGACGGAGGGCCGGGTTCCCGATCACAGGAGGGCACCCCCTGGAAGCCAGGGACGAGCGGCGACCGCGGCCTCTTCCAAAAGGGCAGGCACACAGGCCTGCGCGGCAAAAAGCTCCGGGCAAGGCAGCACCACTCAAAGGGGAAGAGTCCGCACCTGGCCCAGCAGCTCTTGATGAGCCCCAGGCCCCGCCCCTTGCCGGAGCCTGACACCACCCTCCCGAATCTGGCTGCGCACAGGTGACTTCCTAGGGCCGCCGCTAGGGGGCGCAGGTGAGGGAGTTCGGGGACCCTCAGCCCCCACCGGGCTGGAGCCATCCCTGCACTCATGGGGGTACGGGATTGTCCTCCCCCATGGGGGAACGGGTCACCCTTCCCCTTCGCGGAAGCCCCAACCTTTTTCCCGGGGCACGCCTGCACCCTCCTCTCGCACTCACAGCCCCAGAGGCGAGGCCATGCGACGACAGACGCCCAAGACGGAGGGCCGGGTTCCCGATCAGGGGCGGTCACGCCCTCGAAGCCAGGGAGGAGCGGGGACCGCGGCCTCTTCCAAAATGGCAGGCACACAGGCCTGCGCGGCACAAAGCCCCGGGCAAGGCAGCGCCACTACAAGGGGAAGAGTCCGCACCTGGCCCAGCAGCTCGTTATGAGCCCCAGGCCCCGCCCCTGCCCGGAGCCTGACCCCGCCCACCCGACTCTGTCTGCGCACATGTGCACTTCTTAGGGCCGCCGCTATGGGGCGCTGCTGAGGGGATTCGGGGACCCTCAGCCCCCACCGGGCTGGGGCCAACCCTGCACCCATGGGGGTACGGTATTTTCCTCCCCTTGGGGGAACGGGGCACTCTTCCCTTTCGCGGAAGCACCAACCTTCCTCCCGGCGCACGCCTGCACCCTCTCTCGCAATCACAGCCCCAGCCGCGGGGCCGTGCGCCCAAAGACGCCCTAGCCGCAGGACCGGGTTCCCGATCAGGGGACGGCAACCCTGGAAGCCAGGGACGAGCGGCGACCGCGGCCTCTTCCAAAACGGCAGGCACACAGGCCTGTGCGGAAAAATGCCCCGGGCACGCCCGCACCACTCAAAGGGGAAGAGTCCGCATCTGAACCAGCAGCGCTTGATGAGCCCCAGGCCCCGCCCCTGGCCGGAGCCTGATCCCGCCCACCCGACACATGCTGCGCAAAGGTGCACTTCCTAGGGCCACCGCTAGGGGGCGCTGGTGAGGGGGTTCGGGTACCCTCAGCCCCTACCGGGCTGGTGCCACCCCTGCACCCATGGGGTTCCGGGATTGTCCTCCCCCATGGGGGAACGGGGCCCCCTTCCCCTTCGCGGAAGCCCCAACCGTCCTCCCGGGGCACGCCTGCACCCTCCTCTCGCACTCAAAGTCCCAGCGGCGGGGCCGTGCGCCTGCAGACGCCCTAGACGGAGGGACGGGTTCCCGATCAGGGGAGGGCACCCCCTGGAAGCCAGGGACGAGCGGCGACCGCGGCCTCTTCGAAAACGGCAGGCACACAGGCCTGCTCGGAAAAAAGCCCCGGGCAAGGCAGCACCACTCAAAGGGGAAGAGACGCACCTGGCCCAGCAGCTCTTCATGAGCCCCAGGCCCCGCCCCTGGCCGGAGCCTGACCCCGCCCACCCGACTCTTACTGCGCACAGGTGCACTTCCTAGGTCCGCCGCTAGGGGGCGCTGGTGAGTGGGTTAGGGGACCCTCAGCCCCCACCGGGATGGGGCCATCCCTGCACCCATGGGTGTACGGGATTGTCCTCCCCCATGGGGGAACGTGGCTCCCTTCCCCTTCGCGGAAGCCCCAACCTTCCTCCCGGGGCACGCCTGCACCCTCCTCTCGCACTCACAGCCCCAGCGGCGGGGCCGTAGGCCCGCAGACACCCTAGACGGAGGGCTGGGTTCCCGATCAGGGGAGGGCAGGCCCTGGAAGCCATGGACGAACGGCGACAGCGGCCTTTTCCGAAACCGCAGGCACACAGGCCTGCGCGGCAAAAAGCCCCGGGAAAGGCTGCACCACTCAAAGGGGAAGAGTCTGCAACTGGCCCAGCAGCTCTTGATGAGCCCCAGCCCCGCCCCTGGCCGGAAACCTGACCACGCCCACCCGATTCTGGCTGCGCACAGGTGCACTTCCTAGGGCCGCCGCTAGGGGCGCTGTTGAGGGGGTTCGGGGACCCTCGGCCCCCACCGGGCTGGGTCCATCCCTGCAACCATGGGAGTACGGGATTGTCCTCCCCCATGGGGGAACGGGGCACCCTTCCCCTTCGCGGAAGCCCCAACCTTCCTGCCAGGGCACGCCTGCACCCTCCTCTCGCACTCACAGCCCCAGCGGCTGGGCCGTGCGACCACAGACGCCCTAGACGGAGGGCCGGGTTCCCGATCAGGGGAGTGCACGCCCTGGAAGCCAGGGACGAGCGGCCTCCACGGCCTCTTCCAAAACGGCAGGCACACAGGCCTGCGTGGAAAAAAGCCCCGGGCAAGGCAGCAGCACTCAAAGGGGAAGAGTCCGCACCTGGCCCAGCAGCGCTTGATGAGCCCCAGGCCCCGACCCTGGCCGGAGCCTGACCCCGCCCACCCGACTCTGGCTGCGCACAGGAGCACTACCTAGGGCCGCCGCCAGGGGGCGCTGGTGACGGGGTTCGGGGACCCTCAGCCCCCACCGAGCTGGGGCCATCCCTGCACCCATGGTGGTACCGGATTGTCCTCCCCCATGGGGGAACGGGGCCCCTTCCCCTTCGCGGAAGCCCCAACCTTCCTCCCGGGGCACGCCTGCACCCTCCTCTCGCACTCACAGCTCCAGAGGCGGGGCCGTGCGACCACAGACGCCCTAGAAGGACGGCCGGGTTCCCGATCAGGGGAGGGCACGCCCTGGAAGACAGGGACGAGCGGCGACCGCGGCCTCTTCCAAAACGGCAGGCACACAGGCCTGCGCGGCAAAAAGTCCCCGGGAAGGCAGCAAAAACTCAAAGGGGAAGAGTCCACACCTGGCCCAGCAGCTCTTGATGAGCCCCAGGCCCCGCCCCTGGCCGGAGCCTGACCCCGCCCACCCGACAATGGCTGCGCACATGTACACTTCTTAGGGCCGCCGCTAAGGGGCGCTGGTGAGGGGGTTCGAGGACCCTCAGCCCCCACCGTGCTGGGGCCAACCCTGCACCCATGGGGGTACGGGATTGTCCTCCCCCATGGGGGAACGGGGCCCTATTCCCATTCGCGGAAGCCCCAACCATCCTCCCGGGGCACGCCTGCACCCTCGTCTCGCACTCACAGCCCCAAGGCGGGGCCGTGCGCCCGCAGACGCCCTAGACGGAGGGCCGGATTCCCGATCAGGGGAGGGCACACCCTGGAAGCCAGGGACGAGCGGCGACCGCGGCCTCTTCAAAAACGGCAGGCACACAGGCCTGCGCGGCAAAAAGCCCCGGGCAAGGCCGCAACACTCAAAGGGGAAGAGTCCGCACCTGGCCCAGCAGCTCTTGATGAGCCCCAGGCCCCGACCCTGGCCGGAGCCTGACCCCGCCCACCCGAGTCTGGCTGCGCACAGGTGCACTTCCTAGGGCCGCTGCAAGGGGGCACTGGTGAGGGGGTTTGGGGACCCTCAGCCCCCACCTGTCTGGGGCCAACCCTGCACCCATGGGGGTACTGGATTATCCTCCCCTTGGGGGAACGGGGCCCTCTTCCCTTTCGCGGAAGCCCCAACCTTCCTCCCGGGGCACGCCTGCACCCTCCTCTCGCACTCACAGCCCCAGCGGCGGGGCCGTGCGGCCGCAGACGCCCTAGACGGAGGGCGGGGGTCCCCATCAGGGGAGGGCACCCCCTGGAAGCCAGGGACGAGCGGCGATCGCGGCCTCTACCAAAACGGCAGGCACACAGGCTTTCGCGGAAATATGCCCCGGGAAAGCCAGCACCACTCAAAGGGGTAGAGTCCGCACCTGGCCCAGCAGCGCTTGATGAGCCCCAGGTTCCGCCACTGGCCGGAGCCTGACCCCACCCACCCGACTCTGGCTGCGCACAGGTGCACTTACTAGGGCCGCCGCTAGGGGGCGCTGGTGAGTGGGTTCGGGGACCCTCAGCCCCCACCAGCCTGGGGCCACCCCTGCACCCATGGGGGTACGGGATTGTCCTCTCCCATGGGGGAACGGGGCCCCTTCCCCTTCGCGGAAGCCCCAACCTTCCTCCCGGGGCACGACTGCACCCTCCTCTCGCACTCACAGCCCCAGCGGCAGGGCCATGAGCCCGCAGATGCCCTAGAGGGAGGGCCGGGTTCCCGATCAGGGGAGGGCACCCCCTGGAGGCCAGGGACGAGCGGCGACGCGGCCTCTTCCAAAACGGCAGGCACACAGGCCTGCGCGGAAAAATGCCCCGGGCAAGGCAGCACCACTCAAAGGGGAAGAGTCCGCACCTGACCCAGCAACTCTTGATGAGCCCCAGGCTCCTGCCCAGGCCATAGCCTGAACCCGCCCACCCGACTTCTTCTGTTTCTAGTGCATTTTCTCCTTTTTCAATGACTTCTTCTTCTTCTTCAGCTTCTTCTTCTGTTATTTCTGCTTTTTCCGCTTATTCTTCCGTTATTGCTGCTTTTTTGGCTTATTCTTCGGTTATTTCTGATTTTTCGGCTTATTCTTCTGTTATTTTTGCTTTTTCCTCTTATTCTTATGTTTCTTCCTCTTGTTCTTACAGTTTTTCTTGTTCTTCTTGTACTTCTATATCTCCTTCTTCTTCATCTTCTTCTGTTTCTTCTGCACTTTTTTGATTTTTCAATTACTTCTTCTGCTTCCTCTGCTTCATATTCAGCTTATTCTGTTATTTCTGCTTTTTCGGCTTATTCTTGTTATTTCTGCTTTTTCGGCTTATTCATCGGTTATTTCTGATTTATCCTCTAATTCCCCTGTTTCTTCTTCTTCTTCGACTTGTTCTTCTAGTTCCTCTTCTAGTTCCTCTTCTAGTTCCTCTTTCTGTTTCTTCTGCATTGTTTGTTTTTCAATTTCTTGTTCTTATTCTGATTCTTCCGCTTCTTCCTCAGCTTAATTTTCTGTTATTTCTGCTTTTTCGACTATTTCTTTGGTTATTTCTGCTTTTTACTCTTATTCTTCTGTTTCTTCTGCTTGTTCTTCTTGTTCTCCTAGTTCTTGTTCCTCTCGTATTTCTACATCTCCTTTTTTCTTCTTTTTCAACTTCTTCTGTTTCTAATGCATTTTCTGCTTTTTCAATTACTTCTTCTGCATCAGCTTTTTCTTCACCTTATTCTTCTCTTATTTCTGCTATTTCGGCTATTCTTCTGTTATTTTTCCTTCTCGCTTATTCTTTTGTTTTTTCTGCTTTTTCCTCATATTCCCATGTTTCTTCTTCTTGTTCTTCTTGTTCTTCTACTTCTTCTTGTAGTTCTACATATCCTTCTTCTTCTTCTTCTTCTTCCTCTTCTTCTTCTTCTTCTTCTTCTTCTTCTTCTTCTTCTTCTTCTTCTTCTTCTTCTTCTTCTTCTTCTTCTTCTTCTTCTTCTTCTTCTTCTTCTTCTTCTTCTTCTCTTCTTCTTCTTCTTCTTCTTCTTCTTCATTCTTCTTCATCTTATTCTGGTTCTAATGCATTTTCTGCTTTTCAATTACTGCTTCTTCTGCTTCTTCTTCAGCTTATTCTTCTGTTATGTCTGCTTTTTCGGCTTTTTCTTCTGTTATTGCTGCTTTTTCGGCTTATTCATCTGTTATTTCGGATTAATCCGCTTATTCCCCTGTTTCATCTTCTTCTTCTTCTTCTTCTTCTTCTTCTTCTTCTTCTTCTTCTTCTTCTTCTTCTTCTTCTTCTTCTTCTTCTTCTTCTTCTTCTTCTTCTTCTTCTTCTTCTTCTTCTTCTTCTTCTTCTTCTTCTTCTTCTTCTTCTTCTTCTTCATCTTCTTCTGTTTCTAATGCATATTCTGCTTTTCAATTTCTGCTTTTTCTGCTTCTTCTTCAGCTTATAGTTCAGTTATTCCTGCTTTTTCGGCTTATTCTTCTGTTATCTCTGCTCTTTCGGCTTATTCTTTTTTTATTTTTGCTTTTTCCTCTTATTCTTCTGTTTCTTCCTCTTGTTCTTACAGTTTTTCTTGTTCTTCTTTTACTTCTATATCTCCTTCTTCTTCATCTTCTTCTGTTTCCTCTGCATTTTTTTGCCTTTTCAATTACTTCTTCTGCTTCCTCTGCTTCATATTCAGCTTATTCTGTTATTTCTGCTTTTTCGGCTTATTCTTGTCATTTCTGCTTTTTCGACTTATTCATCTGTTATTTCTGATTTATCCTCTTTTTCCCCTGTTTCTTCTTCTTGTTCGTCATGTTCTTCTAGTTTCTCTTGTTCTTGTAATTCTACATCTCCTTCTTCTTCTTCATCTTTCTGTTTTTTCTGCATTGTTTTTTCAATTTCTTGCTCTAATTCTGATTCTTCTGCTTCTTCCTCAGCTTAATTTTCTGTTATTTCTGCTTTTTCGGCTAATTCTTCCGTTATTTCTGCTTTTTACTCTTATTCTTCTGTTTCTTCTTCTTGTTCTTCTTGTTCATCTAGTTCTTCTTGTCCTTCTTGAAGTTCTACATCTCCTTCTTTCTTCTTTTTCCTCTTCTTCTGTTTCTAATGCATTTTCTGCTTTTTCAATTACATCTTCTTCTGCTTCCGCTTTTTCTTCACCTTATTCTTCTCTTATGTCTGCTATTTCGGCTTATTCTTCTGTTATTTCTGCTTTTTGCTTATTCTTTTTTTATTTCTGCTTTTTCCTCTTTTTCCCATGTTTCTTCTTCTTGTTCTTCTTGTTCTTCTACTTCTTCTTGTAGTTCTACATATCCTTCTTCTTCTTCTTCTTCTTCTTCTTCTTCTTCTTCTTCTTCTTCTTCTTCTTCTTCTTCTTCTTCTTCTTCTTCTTCTTCTTCTTCTTCTTCTTCTTCTTCTTCTTCTTCTTCTTCTTCTTCTTCTTCTTCTTCTTCTTCATCTTATTCTGTTTCTAATGCCTTTTCTGCTTTTCAATTACTGATTCTTCTCCTTCTTCATCAGCTTATTCTTCTGTTATTTCTGCTTTTTCGAATTATTCTTCTGTTTTTGCTGCTTTTTCGGCTTATTCATCTATTATATTTGCTTTTTCCGTTTTTTCTTCTGTTTCTTCCTCTTGTTCTTACAATTTCTCTTGTTCTTCTTTTACTTTATATCTCCTTCTTCTTCATCTTCTTCTGTTTCCTCTGCATTTTTTTTGCTTTTTCAATTACTTCTTCTGCTTCCTCTGCTTCATATTCAGCTTATTCTGTTATTTCTGCTTTTTCGGCTTATTCTTGTTATTTCTGCTTTTTCAGCTTATTCATCTGTTATTTCTGATTTTTCCTCTATTCCCCTGTTTCCTCTTCTTGTTCGTCTTGTTCTCCTAGTTCCCCTTGTTCTTCTTGGAATTCTACATCTCCTTCTTCTTCTTCATCTTTCTGTTTCTTCTGCATTTTTGTTTTTTCAATTTCTTGCTCTTATTCTGATTCTTCTGCTTCTTCCTCAGCTTAATTTTCTGTTATTTCTCCTTTTTCGGCTAATTCTTTTGTTATTTCTGCTTTTTACTCTTATTCTTCTGTTTCTTCTGCTTGTTCTTCTTGTTCTGCTAGTTCTTGTTCCTCTCGTATTTCTACATCTCCTTTTTTCTTCTTTTTCAACTTCTTCTGTTTCTAATGCATTTTCTGCTTTTTCAATGACTTCTTCTGCTTCAGCTTTTCCTTCACCTTATTCTTCTCTTATTTCTGCTATTTCGGCTTATTCTTCTGTTATTTCTGCTTTTCGCTTATTCTTTTGTTATTTCTGCTTTTTCCTCCTCTTATTCCCATGTTTCTTCTTCTTGTTCTTCTTGTTCTTCTACTTCTTCTTGTAGCTCTACATATCCTTCTTCTTTTTCTTCTTCTTCTTCTTCTTCTTCTTCTTCATCTTATTCTCTTACTAATGCAATTTCTGCTTTTCAATTACTGCTTCTACTTCTTCAACTTATTCTTCTGTTATTGATGCTTTTTCGCCTTATTCTTCTGTTATATTTGCTTTTTCCTCTTATTCTTCTGTTTCTGCCTCTTGTTTTTACAGTTTCTCTTGTTCTTCTTTTACTTCTATATCTCCTTCTTCTTCATCTTCTTCTGTTTCCTCTGCATTTTTTTGCTTTTTCAATGACTTCTTCTGCTTCCTCTGCTTCATATTCAGCTTATTCTGTTATTTCTGCTTTTTCGGCTTATTCTTGTTATTTCTGCTTTTTCGGCTTATTCATCTGTTATTTCTGATTTATCCTCTTATTCCCCTGTTTCTTCTTCTTGTTCGTCTTGTTCTTCTAGTTCCTCTTGTTCTTCTTGTAATTCTACATCTCCTTCTTCTTCATCATCTTTCTGTTTCTTCTGCATTGTTTGTTTTTTCAATTTCTTGCTCTTATTCTGATTCTTCTGCTTCTTCCTCAGCTTAATCTTCTGTTATTTCTGCTTTTTCGGCTAATTCTTCCGTTATTTCTGCTTTTTACTCTTATTCTTCTCTTTCTTCTGCATGTTCTTCTTGTTCTCCTAGTTCTTCTTGTTCCTCTCGTATTTCTACATCTCCTTCACTCTTCTTTTCTTCTTCTTCTGTTTCTAATGCATTTTCTGCTTTTTCAATTTCTTCTGCTTCAGCTTTTTCTTCAACTTATTCTTCTCTTATTTCTACTATTTCGGCTTATTCTTCTGTCATTTTGCTTTTCGCTTATTCTTTTGTTAATTCTGCTTTTTCCTCTTATTCCCATGTTTGTTTTTCTTGTTCTCCTTGTTCTTCTAGTTCTTCTTGTAGTTCTACATATCCTTCTTTCTCTTCTTCTTCTTCTTCATCTTTTTCTTTTTCTTATGCATTTTCTACTTCTCAATTACTGCTTCTTCTGCTTCTTCTTCAGCTTATTCTTCTGTTATGTCTGCTTTTTCGGCTTATTCTTCTGTTATTTTTGCTTTTTCCTCTTATTCTTCTGTTTCTACCTCTTGTTCTTCCAGTTTCTCTTGTTCTTCTTTTACTTCTATATCTCCTTCTTCTTCATCACTTCTGTGTCCTCTGCATTTTTTTGCTTTTTCAATTACTTCTTCTGCTTCCTCTGCTTCATATTCAGTTTATTCTGTTATTTCTGCTTTTGCGGCTTATTCTTGTTATTTCTGCTTTTTCGGCTTATTCATATGTTATTTCTGATTTATCCTCTTATTTCCCTGTTTCTTCTACTTGTTATTCTTGTTCTTCTAGTTCCTCTTGTTCTTCTTGTAATTCTACATCACCTTCTTCTTCATCTTTTTGTTTATTCTGCTCTTATTCTGATTCTTCTGCTTCTTCCTCAAGACGAACAAGAAGAAGAAACAGGGGAATAAGAGGATAAATCAGAAATAACAGATGAATAAGCCGAAAAAGAAGAAATAACAGAATAAGCTGAATATGAAGCAGAGGAAGCAGAAGAAGTAATTGAAAAAGCAAAACAATGCAGAGGAAACCGAAGAAGACGAAGACGAAGGAGATATAGAAGTGAAAGAAGAACAAGAGAAACTGTAAGAACAAGAGGAAGAAACAGAAGAATCAGAGGAAAAAGCAAAAAGAACAGAAGAATAAGCCGAAAAAGCAGCAATAACAGAAGAAAAAGCCGAAAAAGCAGAAATAACAGAAGAATAAGCTGAAGAAGAAGCAGAAGAATCAGTAATTGAAAAGCAGAAAATGCATTATAAACAGAATAAGATGAAGAAGAAGAAGAAGAAGAAGAAGCAGAAGAAGAAGAAGAAGAAGAAGAAGAAGAAGAAGAAGAAGAAGAAGAAGAAGAAGAAGAAGAAGAAGAAGAAGAAGAAGAAGAAGAAGAAGAAGAAGAAGAAGAAGAAGAAGAAGAAGAAGAAGAAGAAAAAGAAGGATATGTAGAACTACAAGAAGTAGAAGAACAAGAAGAACAAGAAGAAGAAACATGGGAATATGAGGAAAAAGCAGAAATATCAGAAGAATAAGCGAGAATCAAAAATAACAAGAATAAGCCGAAATAGCAGAAATAAGAGAAGAATAAGGTGAAGAAAAAGCTGAAGTAAAAGAAGAGTAATTGAAAAAGCAGAAAATGCATTAGAAACAGAAGAAGTTGAGAAAGAAGAAAAAAGGAGATGTAGAAATACGAGAGGAACAAGAACTAGGAGAACAAGAAGAACAAGCAGAAGAAACAGAAGAATAAGAGTAAAAAGCAGAAATAACCAAAGAAATAACCGAAAAAGCAGAAATAACAGAAAATTAAGCTGAGGAAGAAGCAGAAGAATCAGAATAAGAGCAAGAAATTGAAAAAGCAAACAATGCAGAAGAAACAGAAAGATGAAGAAGGAGATGTAGAATTACAAGAAGAACAAGAGGAACTAGAAGAACAAGACGAACAAGAAGAAGAAACAGGGGAATAAGAGGATAAATCAGAAATAACAGATGAATAAGCCGAAAAAGCAGAAATAACAAGAATAAGCCGAAAAAGCAGAAATAACAGAATAAGCTGAATATGAAGCAGAGGAAGCAGAAGAAGTAATTGAAAAAGCAGAAAAATGCAGAGGAAACCGAAGAAGAGAAGATGAAGGAGTTATAGAAGTGACAGAAGAACAAGAGAAACTGTAAGAACAAGAGGAAGAAACAGAAGAATCAGAGGAAAAAGAAAAAATAACAGAAGAATAAGCCGAAAAAGCAGCAATTACAGAAAAAAAAGCCAAAAAAGCAGAAATAACAGAAGAATAAGCTGAAGAAGAAGCAATAATTGAAAAGCAGAAAATGCATTAGAAACAGATTAAGATGAAGAAGAAGAAGAAGAAGGATATGTGGAACTACAAGAAGAAGTAGAAGAACAAGAAGAACAAGAAGAAGAAACATGGGAATAAGAGGAAAAAGCAGAAATAAAAAAAGAATAAGCGAAAAGTAGAAATAACAGAAGAATAAGCCGAAATAGCAGAAATAAGAGAAGAATAAGGTGAAGAAAAAGCAGAAGAAGCAGTAATTGAAAAGCAGAAAATGCATTAGAAACAGAAGAAGTTGAAAAAGAAGTAAAAAGGAGATGTAGAAATACGAGAGGAACAAGAACTAGGAGAAAAAGAAGAACAAGCAGAAGAAACCGAAGAATAAGAGTAAAAAGCAGAAATAACCAAAGAAATAGCCGAAAAAGCAGAAATAGCAGAAAATTAAGCTGAGGAAGAAGCAGAAGAATCAGAATAAGAGCAAGAAATTGAAAAAGCAAACAATGCAGAAGAAACAGAAAGATGAAGAAGAAGGAGATGTAGAATTACAAGAAGAACAAGAGGAACTAGAAGAACAAGACGAACAAG
Organism: Talpa europaea; assembly: GCF_964194135.1. NCBI lineage: Eukaryota > Metazoa > Chordata > Mammalia > Eulipotyphla > Talpidae > Talpa > Talpa europaea. The sequence continues at coordinate 47,431,694 of NC_140083.1, read as the reverse complement.
AAGAAGAAACAGGGGAATAAGAGGATAAATCAGAAATAACAAGAATAAGCTGAAAAAGCAGAAATAACAGAATAAGCTGAATATGAAGCAGAGGAAGCAGAAGAAGTAATTGAAAAAGCAAAAAAATGCAGAGGAAACCGAAGAAGATGAAGACGAAGGAGATATAGAAGTGAAAGAAGAACAAGAGAAACTGTAAGAACAAGAGGAAGAAACAGAAGAATCAGAGGAAAAAGCAAAAAGAACAGAAGAATAAGCCGAAAAAGCAGCAATAACAGAAGAAAAAGCCGAAAAAGCAGAAATAACAGAAGAATAAGCTGAAGAAGCAGAAGAATCAGTAATTGAAAAGCAGAAAATGCATTATAAACAGAATAAGAAGAAGAAGAAGAAGAAGAAAAAAGAAGGATATGTAGAACTACAAGAAGTAGAAGAACAAGAAGAACATGAAGAAGAAACATGGGAATATGAGGAAAAAGCAGAAATAAGAAAAGAATAAGCGAGAATCAAAAATAACAAGAATAAGCCGAAATAGCAGAAATAAGACAAGAATAAGGTAAAGAAAAAGCTGAAGCAGAAGAAGAGTAATTGAAAAAGCAGAAAATGCATTAGAAGAGTAATTGAAAAAGCAGAAAATGCATTAGATACAGAGGAAGTTGAAAAAGAAGAAAAAAGATGTAGAAATACGAGAAGAACAAGAACTAGGAGAACAAGAAAAACAAGCAGAAGAAACAGAAGAATAAGAGTAAAAAGCAGAAATAACCAAAGAAATAGCCGCCGAAAAAAAAGAAATAACAGAAAATTAAGCTGAGGAAGAAGCAGAAGAATCAGAATAAGAGCAAGAAATTGAAAAAAAAAAAAACAATGCAGAAGAAACAGAAAGATGAAGAAGAAGGAGATGTAGAATTACAAGAAGAACAAGAGGAACTAGAAGAACAAGACGAACAAGAAGAAGAAACAGGGGAATAAGAGGATAAATCAGAAATAACAGATGAATAAGCCGAAAAAGCAGAAATAACAAGAATAAGCCGAAAAAGCAGAAATAACAGAATAAGCTGAATATGAAGCAGAGGAAGCAGAAGAAGTAATTGAAAAAGCAGAAAAATGCAGAGGAAACCGAAGAAGAGAAGACGAAGGAGTTATAGAAGTTGAAAGAAGAACAAGAGAAACCTGTAAGAACAAGAGGAAGAAACAGAAGAATCAGAGGAAAAAGAAAAAATAACAGAAGAATAAGCCGAAAATGCAGCAATTACAGAAAAAAAAGCCAAAAAAGCAGAAATAACAGAAGAATAAGCTGAAGAAGAAGCAATAATTGAAAAGCAGAAAATGCATTAGAAACAGATTAAGATGAAGAAGAAGAAGAAGAAGAAGGATATGTTGGAACTACAAGAAGAAGTAGAAGAACAAGAAGAACAAGAAGAAGAAACATGGGAATAAGAGGAAAAAGCAGAAATAACAAAAGAATAAGCGAAAAAGTAGAAATAACAGAAGAATAAGCCGAAATAGCAGAAATAACAGAAGAATAAGGTGAAGAAAAAGCAGAAGAAGCAGTAATTGAAAAGCAGAAAATGCATTAGAAACAGAAGAAGTTGAAAAAGAAGAAAAAAGGAGATGTAGAAATACGAGAGGAACAAGAACTAGGAGAAAAAGAAGAACAAGCAGAAGAAACAGAAGAATAAGAGTAAAAAGCAGAAATAACCAAAGAAATAGCCGAAAAAGCAGAAATAGCAGAAAATTAAGCTGAGGGAAGAAGCAGAAGAATCAGAATAAGAGCAAGAAATTGAAAAAACAAACAATGCAGAAGAAACAGAAAGATGAAGATGAAGAAGGAGATGTAGAATTACATGAAGAACAAGAGGAACTAGAAGAACAAGACGAACAAGAAGAAAAAAACAGGGGAATGAGAGGATAAATCAGAAATAACAGATGAATAAGCCCAAAAAGCAGAAATAACAGGAATAAGCCAAAAAAGCAGAAATAACAGAATAAGCTGAATATGAAGCAGAGGAAGCAGAAGATGTAATTGAAAAAGCAAAAAAAATGCAGAGGAAACCGAAGAAAGACGAAGACGAAGGAGATATAGAAGTGAAAGAAGAACAAGAGAAACAGTAAGAACAAGAGGAAGAAACAGAAGAATCAGAGGAAAAAGCAAAAATAACAGAAGAATAAGCCGAAAAAGCAGACAATAACAGAAGAAAAAAGCCGAAAAAAGCAGAAATAACAGAAGAATAAGTTGAAGAAGAAGCAGAAGAATCAGTAATTTGAAAAGCACAGAAAATGCATTATAAACAGAAGAAGAAGAAGAAGAAGAAGAAGAAGAAGAAGAAGAAGAAGAAGAAGAAGAAGAAGAAGAAGAAGAAGAAGAAGAAGAAGAAGAAGAAGAAGAAGAAGAAGAAGAAGAAGAAGAAGGAAGAAGAAGAAGAAGAAGAAGAAGAAGAAGAAGAAGAAGAAGAAGAAAAAGAAGAAGACGAAGAAGAAGAAGAAGAGAAGAAGAAGAAGAAGAAGAAGAAGAAGAAGAAGAAGAAGAAGAAGAAGAAGAAGAAGAAGAACAAGAAGAACAGAAGAAGAAGGATATGTAGAAATACAAGAAGTAGAAGAACAAGAAGAACAAGAAGAAGAAACATGGGAAAAGAGGAAAAAGCAGAAATAACAAAAGAATAAGCGAAAAGTAGAAATAACAGAAGAATATGCCGAAATAGCAGAAATAAGAGAAGAATAAGGTGAAGAAAAAGCAGAAGAAGCAGTAATTGAAAAGCAGAAAATGCATTAGAAACAGAAGAAGTTGAAAAAAAAGAAAAAAGGAGATGTAGAAATACGAGAGGAACAAGAACTAGGAGAAAAAGAAGAACAAGCAGAAGAAACAGAAGAATAAAAGTAAAAAGCAGAAATAACCAAAGAAATGGCTGAAAAAGCAGAAATAACAGAAAATTAAGCTGAGGAAGAAGCAGAAGAATCAGAATAAGAGCAAGAAATTGAAAAAACAAACAATGCAGAAGAAACAGAAAGATGAAGAAGAAGAAGGAGTTGTAGAATTACATGAAGAACAAGAGGAACTAGAAGAACAAGACGAACAAGAAGAAAAAACAGGGGAAGAGAGGATAAATCAGAAATAACAGATGAATAAGCCGAAAAAGCAGAAATAACAGGACTAAGCCGAAAAAGCAGCAATAACAGAAGAAAAAGCCGAAAAAGCAGAAATAACAGAAGAATAAGCTGAAGAAGAAGCAGAAGAAGCAGTAATTGAAAAGCAGAAAATGCATTATAAACAGAATAAGATGAAGAAGAAGAAGAAGAAGAAGAAGAAGAAGAAGAAGAAGAAGAAGAAGAAGAAGAAGAAGAAGAAGAAGAAGAAGAAGAAGAAGAAGAAGAAGAAGAAGAAGAAGAAGAAGAAGAAGAAGAAGAAGAAGAAGAAGAAGAAGAGAAGAAGAAGAAGAAGAAGAAGAAGAAGAAGAAGAAGAAGAAGAAGAAGAAGAAGAAAGAAAAAGAAGGATATGTAGAACTACAAGAAGTAGAAGAAAAAGAAGAACAAGAAGAAGAAACATGGGAATATGAGGAAAAAGCAGAAATAAGAAAAGAATAAGCGAGAATCAAAAATAACAAGAATAAGCCGAAATAGCAGAATAAGACAAGAATAAGGTGAAGAAAAAGCTGAAGCAGAAGAAGAGTAATTGAAAAAGCAGAAAATGCATTAGAAACAGAGGAAGTTGAAAAAGAAGAAAAAAGGAGATGTAGAAATACGAGAGGAACAAGAACTAGTAGAACAAGAAACAAGAAGAAGAAACAGAAGAATT